>NC_135664.1:42105761-42422067 GCF_964188315.1 Podarcis muralis
CCGGATTAAGCCCTTTCTCAAGAGTTGCTTGTTTTGAAAACAACAATAAGGACTAGAGTGATTCCCAAATCACTTTTGCCCTGTCTAGTCAGTCATCTGATTCTTCCCTAGCCAATCCCCCCATCTTATATGACTCCCTAACCTCTTCCTAGTCTTCCCTGCTGTATCTGATAGTCCTCTGAGTAAGTAACAATGCCACTTAGCGTTTGAAACATACTGCTCGTGTGGTAAGAGTAGGAGCCTCCCAGTATAAATCTTGGGGCTTTATGACCTTGAGAAACATGTAAGCTCTTTCTAAAATGCAGTGAATAATATAACATTACCTTATTATAACAACCTTTGGAGGATTAATTATCTGTAAAAATGTAACACTGTATATTGTATATTCATTTTAAGTGAATCTAATATTCTACCCATCTGCTCTGTTTAAAGTATATTGTCTAAGGTATTCTGTGAATTAATTTGTGTTGAAAATGGGGTTTTGAGTTCTACATTATTGTTTACTTTTCAGTAGCTGGTTGAATGAAATAGCTTTGTCATATCAGTTTTATACAGTGGTGCCTCGCAAGACGAAATTAATTCGTTCCACGAGTTTTGTCGTCTTGCGATTATTTTCGTCTTGCGGAGCACGGTGTCGGGAAAGTTTTGGAAAAGCTTCAAGAATCACCAAAGTCTTTAAAAACCTCAAAAAAGGCTACCACACCGTGTTCTATGAGTTGCTCCTCGAAGTCAAGTCGCAACTGTATTAACGGTGTTAAGAAAAAGGAAACAAACTTGCAAGACGTTTCCATCTTGCGAAGCAAGCCCATAGGGAAAATCGTCTTGTGAAGCAGCTAAAAAAACAAAAAACCCTTTCGTCTAGCGAGTTTTTTGTCTTGCGAGGCATTCGTCTTGCGAGGTACCACTGTAGTACAGTGGTACCTCGGGTTACAGACGCTTCAGGTTACAGACTCCGCTAACCCAGAAATAGTACCTCAGGTTAAGAACTTTGCTTCAAGATGAGAACAGAAATTGCACAGCAGTGGCGCGGCGGCAGCAGCTAGCTAAAGTGGTACCTCAGGTTAAGAACAGTTTCAGGTTAAGAATGGACCTCCAGAACGAATTAAGTTCTTAACCCAAGCTACCACTGTATTGCTTATTAATTTACCCAACAATTTATATGCCACTTATATTTAAGATAAAAAATATCTTAAAATGTACACAAAAAGAAAGAGACATTGCACGTTCTTTGGTATTTCATGAAAATCTTTAATAAAAATATTATTCAAATTTACAACTTACCTTAAAACATTACAAATAAAAATGAAATAGAGAAAAACTAGAAAAAAACATCACAACTAACAACTAAACAGTGAATCCAAACAGTAAAACAATTAGAATAGAATGAAAATTCCACGTTTTAGAACATATAGAACTAAATAAAATCTTCCGTAAAAATCAGATTAAGTATTACAAATGAAAATTAACTACAAAATATAAATTCCACATGTTAAAAATAAAATAATTGACAACTAAGCAAAATGAAATAGTAATAGCCGCCCAGAGTGGTTGGGGAAACCCAGCCAGATGGGCAGGGTACAAATAATAATAATAATAATAATAATAATAATAATAATAATAATAATAATCCTTTTGAAAACAGTCCAAAAAGGAACATCCTATCCCTTTCTGCTTCCAAGATTTATAAAATGATCCCCAAATAAATTTCATTGTATGGAAGGTATATAAAATGTTTGGAAGATTTTCATTACCATCACATTTTACTGGCATATTCTTCCCACAACTTCCCACCTCTTGGGTCAAACGTTAAAAAATCAACATTATGGGAAACTTTGATCTATTACCAAAGTGTAAAACAACTCAAAAAATTCTTACAAGGTTACCCCCTCTTCATATCTCCCTGTTCCACAGTAACCTGTAGCTTCATTTATCCACAGAAGCGAAGCCTAGAATAATCAGCTTCCCACCAAACAGATGATCCTCAATCAGTGTCAATAGGATGCTGGGAGTGATCACATCCTTTTGCCATGATTAAAATAGGCTTTGGCCAAACAATTGATGGAACACCTGTCTGGCTGCAGACAGGATCAGGAGGCCCTCCTGTCATTAGACCCTCCAAGCTTGCTAACCAATGGGAGGTAGCTTAGCTACTCATTGAAGCTAGGTGGCCTATGCCTCTTCTTGGAATCAAAGAGTGTCAAGTGCATAATAGTTGTAAGAGTGGCTGCAGGTGGCATTGTGCTCATCTCCCAGCCAAACACAGTAGGCTAGAGTTTGCCTTCCCCATCTGCAGCCATGCATTTCATTAAATGCTGTACATGCCTAATGATTGTCTTTGTATGCTGTTTTGGACTTTTGAAATTGAGTTCTCAATCAGAAGCCACATTGCCAAAGCCTGGCCATGAAAGATGCTTTTGCACCTTTTATAGCTGCTGGGAGACGGGGAATATGAACATGCAAATTTGTTTGCCATTTTCAAGACTGTTTTCAGTGCTGGATTACCAAATAGGCAGAGTAGGCACCGGCCTATGGGCCCCATGCTTTTTAGGGGCCCTGCAACAACAGATCAAAATAATATTGACTTGATCTTGAAAGAAAATTACAATCAAGCTTTCTTAGTTCAATGTTATCCCACTCAAGCATGCATACGAGCCTCAATATTTCAACTGCCTCGGGGCTTCCACAGGGTTTAATCCAGCACTGACTGTTGTGATAGAAGGAGCTATATAAATCCTCCTTCTGCATAGCATATAGCTAGTCAAGACAAAGGGGGATTTCTTCGGCTTGGGGGATTGTGACTGTAGTGGAAAATTGAAGTGCATAACGGTAGCTTTCATATGTCTGTTTCCTGCCCATTTTTGCAGCTCTTAAATAGATGGGGATTTGCAAGTTTTTGAGATCCTTCAGGATAACAATATCACTTATTTATTCAAATTATTTGTATATCACTTTTAAAACAGAAGTCACTAAGGTGGTGAACATCATAATAACTTAAAGATACACATGGAAACACCAGTGCAGTATAACAAATAACATCTGTCACATTGAATGTAAGCCTGACTAAAAGATGAACCTAGTCTAAGATGACTAATATTGGAAGAACCAGAATGCTTACTGGCTTTTAAAATCAGCTGTTATTATAAAATAAAGCCACATCTCCATTGTGGATATAAGCCTGTTTTCAGGCTTATAAATGTAGTCCTCCAGGTTATTAAAGAAAAGTATAGGAACTAATGTTGTGTGAAGGTGGTGGGAATGTTCTACAGATCATTCTCCTTGCTCTTGAAGCTCCACTGTGTTCAGTGGGCCTTACTCCTATATATGCCTCTTAGTGTCCTTAAAGAGCTAAGCATTTTAGATTCCAACTGGGAAACGCTATGATTTATACCACTTCTGAGTTTGCAGTGTAGAGAATCCAACAAATTACTGCTCAACCTACGCTAGCTTATTTGGGTAATTTGTGTACTGTAATGTTTTCAAAAATCACATGAATGCTCCTGATTCAACAAGCAAATGTCCACCCACCTGGCGCCTAATTATTGTCTAGTTCTTTCTATCTGGTCAGTATGTTTGCTAAGAAGATTGGCTCCACATCGAGGTGTTTATAAAGCACTTATGTGATATCTAAAAATATTGCTGTGATTTCTCAGCTCTGCTTACAGAACCATTTACGCTTCCCTTGTGGTATGGTTAACAAACAACAGCTTCAGATAGGCTCTGTTTATACACTTCAGAAGGAGTCCTAAGCAGAATCCAGATCCTGAATGCTTTATTTTTTGTTACTTTTCTATACCACCTATCCTCTGGGTGGTTTATATATTTGATAATACAAAATAGAAATTAAAAACTTTCAATGAAGGAGAGTCCACAGCCTCCCAAAGGAGACTGTTCCAAATCATTGAGTTGGAAGGGATCCCGCGGGTTATCTAGACCAACCTCCTGCAATTCAGGAATCTCAACTATCAATCTCAACTAATGATGGAATGCTCTGTCACATATGCCTCAACTGCCCTGGGAAAACTGGGACATCCCATTCTTTTCATGCAAGAGTGTGGTGGCCATTTTGGGTGCTGTGATCTCGTGCCATTGCACGATCTCCTATGGGTCCCATGACTCACCCTGGAGCGAGGCCCGGAAGATGCAAGGAAATTCTCTTTGTGTGTCCAGTCTTGCCCTCATGCTATATTGGATACAGTCTTTCGTGTTCTGTCCTTGAGCCCAACAGGAGAGCTTCATGGGTGCCCTCCCCAACCCCCACTATGTTTTGCACCATTCAGGTTCTACTTTGCCTCTATGAATTGCATGACTTGTGCTGTCCCTTTCTGACACTATGTTGACAAGCAGGACCAGACTGGGGACAAGCTCTGGATGGATGTGTCAGTGAGTGCAAGGGACGGATGAGATACATCTAATGGCTCCTTAAAATGATCATCTGGATGTACTGTTAAAACCAATGACACTGAAGCTCATAATCGGATGCTGTAGAAATCAGATGTGTGATTTCCCTCAAAAGTCTCACTTTTGTATGCGCCCAAAGGGTACTTTTTAAAACTTAAATATACTCTTAGCCCAAGTCCTGGATCCCAGTTAGGGCTTGCACAAACCTAAGGAAATCCCCACCACTACCATCTTAAGAGGTTTATTAAAAGGCTTTATGGACTGGTTGACAAGCCTAGTGACGCTCCAAAGCATTGTGTGGTTCTGGGGGAGGGAAATGTGCAACCCCTGAACTTGACTGGGAAGCTTTCAGACCCAGATAGCGGGTAAGAAAAGCAAAGGTTTTCATTACAGGCAATGCTCACTCTCCATATCTGTCAACTTTTCCCTTTTCTTGCGAGGAATCCTATTTGGAATAAGGGAATTTCCCTTAAAAAAATGGAAATGTTGACAGCTGTGTCACTATCCTTGCCACCCATGTTTTTGTGACCTGTGTAGCATGGCAAAAAGAGTCAAGACTTCCTCCCAGGTGCCTACTTCTTCAGGGCAAATTACAGCAGTAATTACCCATTTCCAAATCACAATGAGCAGAATAAAATCCTCTTGAAAACCATTCCACAAAATTTAGTAATCCACCTTATGTTAGTGATTAGTAGCCATTTACAAGGTGGTCACTTGACCCTATATATGTCCACTCAGCTGCTTCGATTTGTGGTACTCTTTTTGGCACCTACTTAAAATATTTTTGTTTAGGCATTCAAGACATGTTGGTTTTAATTATTGTTAAATGTTTTCACTGTTTTTATTGAAAATTTTAATGTTTCTTCTAAACTGCTTACAGTTTTTACTATAATCAAGTAGTATATAAATTTTATTAAATACATATGTACCCAAGTCCTACCCAACACCCTGGTTGACTGGGGGTAATTCTTATTTTGCTGCAGTGGCCTAGTTTATAAATCAATTATACTTACATTGATTAGAAAGTCAGCTTAAAAAGGCTTTCTCCCACTTTCTGTAGTGTGTCTATGACATTTAATTGTGATATATTGGCAACTAAAACTGCAATCCTAAAAGCAAATACTTGGTAGCAAGCACTATTGAATAAAATGAGAGTTGCATCTGGGTAACTGTGTACAGGGTCATACTGTTAGCCACAGATACAGATGCAAATTCTTCTCTATCATTCTATAATGTGACATGTTTGATTAAGTCAAAAGGCTTTTTGCAGCTTTTATTAGCAGAAGCATTCAAGACCTGAACTGACAATGACATGGAGAATGGCTTAATTTAGAATAAGCTTGAAAGAAAACAAATACACAGTGTGATGAAAATTAATCAAGGGAATATCAAGTCAACACTTTAATATGAACATAATTATGTTTGGCAGAATGGGTGTTCTTCTGGATTTAGCTTTCATACCTTAACTCATGCTTTGCCACAGATTAACTGTTCTGTTCAAACAAAGTGCATTTCATGTGTTCTCTGTCAAATGAGTACTACACCTGCTCAGACAGTCTGGCCTTATTTTGAATTGGGTCCTGCTTTCATTGAGCTGGGCCTGACATGACATGGGCTTCACATTCTGCTCCCACTACTATCCAGGATCTCTATCAGCCCTCTAGACTTCCTCATGCAAAAGAAGGAAACTATAGCCTGAGGAAGAGGTAACCTGTGGCAGGGGAGACCCCTCATACAATCAGAGAGAACTTGCAAGTAGGGATGGGGAAATCTGTTAATTTTAGTTTTGTTGGGCTCTCATTTTTCCAGTCTTAAATTCACTTATACACATTTCCACATCAGTTTGCAATTTTTATTTTTTTGTATGCAGTACAATTTTGAATGCATTTCCTCCCAATATACACATTTTTTTGCAAAGCAATTCCCTGTAATATAATACATTTTTATGCAAACTTTACCCAATCATGTGTGTTTTTGTACACGTTGCTTGACTAGAGAATTCATTGCAAAATCTGGAGAAGGGCAATTTCCAAATGTATGGGTTGTGTGTCAGCTGATGTATTGTTTCGGAAAGTGTGAATTTTGTTTGCCTTAAAACGTGAACAGAATTTCCCTCTCATCTCTACTTGTAAAGCTTAGTTGAAAATGATGTGACTCATTTCTTGCCAGGGATCTTGGGACTCATAGTTTTTTCCAGCTAATGAGAAGCTGTGTTGAGCCCCTTCTCTATAGTAGTGAGTCCTGTCTGCCACCTGTTGCCTTCTTCTGTTTTTTTTCCTGCAAAGAGGTTCTGTTTTGTTGTTGGCTTAGGAAAGGTTCATGTCTGGGGGACTTGCAGGGAACTGCACTTCCTCCATTTGAGCTTTCCAAACATTCCTACTGACTACTCAGAAAGCCCCCCTTTTCCCCAAGTATTCAACAGGAATGTTGAAAAATCAAAATGGTTCCTGGAGTAAGCTGTGGCAGGGGTGGCCTCACATGTCACTAGTTCCTTTTCAAACTACAATGTCATCTTTGTAGTGGAAAATAGCCTTTGTCCTTTCATCCCCCCCCCCCAACATTTGCAAAGAAAGAAAGTTATCCAAAATAATCTCTCTCACACACACCTTGTCTTTTCGCTCTGCAGGCTTTATTGAACGGCTCATCGATCCTTCTGAGTTGAATCCACTTAGAGCAAAATGGCTGCAGGAAATCTGCTCGTATATTCCAGTCAGCCCCACAGAACGGGGCTGCTTTCTTCAGGATTGAACACAGGTGTGTCAGAAAACATTGGGAACATAACTCATTATTGATTTTTCATTAATGTTTGACAAGTGAAGTTGGAGGCAGAAATACAATGACCATTACCCTTGATACAAAAGATTATATGAAATAAATGTCACTGTGAAAAACTCTTTAGTATACCAACCCACAAGCCCAGCCCTTCACAAGTTTACTAAGGTGTAAGTCCCATTGAATAGGGATGCGGGTGGTGCTGTGGGTTAAACCACAGAGCCTAGGACTTGCTGATTAGAAGGTCGGCGGTTCGAATCCCCGCGATGGGGTGAGCTCCCGTTGCTCAGTCCCTGCTCCTGCCAACCTAGCAGTTCAAAAGCACGTCAAAGTGCAAGTAGATAAATAGGTACCGCTCCGGTGGGAAGGTAAACGGTGTTTCCGTACGCTGCTCTGGTTCGCCAGAAGCGGCTTAGTCATGCTAGCCACATGACCCGGAAGCTGTACGCCAGCTCCCTCAGCCAATAAAGCGAGATGAGTTCTGCAACACCAGAGTCGGTCACGACTGGACCTAATGGTCCCTTTACCTTTACCTTTAAGTCCCATTGAAGAGAACATGTGTAAGACTTCTGCCAGCAATCTGTGGCCCTCCAGTTTATTGTTTTCTAAACATTTCTTTAATAACTGGGTGGATGTTCCAATTCTCCAGCTGTAATTAGTTGGATAGATTCTATAGCCTTTTTGGTTTAGAAGCAACAGGGCTTGGTATTTTGCATCTTCACCTAAAAGATCTCAGGTCACAGAGCAGGGAAATGTTTCTGCATGGAACAATGTGTGAAAGTTGGTAGAAGGAAAACTGGCATGCAAGGTGGTTGGCAATGGTGAGTTGGGTTTCCTCAGCTTGCTGGACTAGGTTCTATAAAGTCTTCTAGTATTCACTGAGTTTCCATGTTTAGATTTCCAAAACATTTTAGTGAAATGTGCCATACACATAGACCCACATAGAAATGGGCTTATTAGCACTTTGTCTCTGTCTCCTCTACTGCATTATGAGATTTAAAATGCCTATGCCTAATTTATGGAATGTTGGGATTTGTAACATTTTGAAGAGATGTTTGATAAACACTGAACATCATAAGCCTTGTTTCAGCTGTTTTCCGTTCGT
Organism: Podarcis muralis; assembly: GCF_964188315.1. NCBI lineage: Eukaryota > Metazoa > Chordata > Lepidosauria > Squamata > Lacertidae > Podarcis > Podarcis muralis. The sequence goes on from NC_135664.1 coordinate 42,114,037, forward strand.
TTTTTATTTGCCCAATAGCTGCCTCTTCCATTTGGTTTTATTAGCATTATTTGATTCTGACCCAGTCATTCTGATGCTTTTACTGGAAAATTTACTCTTTGTCAGTGATGTGAAAGATGAAAACCATTAGTACATATAAGCACTGAAACCCAAACCAGTACTTGGTATTTTGCAGGACCAGGAATGAAATTCCATTAACTTTGCACTGAACTATCAATTATCTAAAATGTTTAATTTGTGCAGCATGTCTAGCGGACTGCAAGCATTATTATATTTGTAGCTTGTATTGTGTGTTTGTAACTGCATTTTTGAAAGACAATCAGGGCTCCTCCAACTGACCTATTTATACAGCTTTCACCCTGATTTGCTTGCACAAAGTCTGTGTGATGTTCAGACTATGCCCAGTCTTTATTGAGCATTTCGTCTGAGTTGTTATATGACAATGAGCTTTCATCCTGATTTGCTTGTGAGGAATAGATACATATTCCCCTTAACCATTCATTCTTCCCACACTTTTTAGTGTATTTGCCCCAAAACTTCTCTAATGCAAAGATCTGTTTGTTTGTTTTTAAAGTGCAGCTCTTGCGCTAGGCTGACAAAGCACTTTAATCTACTTTTATTGTGCAAACCTAAAGTTCTGGTGTGCACTTGAATTTCTCCTGCAAAGTAGTGATGGCCTGGAGTATTGTCGAGATTGGCCAGAATAGTTGCATTAGAATTTTGAGGAAATAAATTTTCCTTCAATAAATAACCCCATATAGTCACACCTTTGCTTACGTATCCCTCCAGTTAGGTAAACTTTGGGATACGTAAGTGGCAAACCTGGAAGTATATTTCCGGGTTTTTGCCGCGCGCGCATGTGGTCTTTCCAGTTGCAAAAACATCGGGATACTTCCAGACCTCCAGAACATATCCCGTCTGCAACTGGAGGTACCACTGTATTTTAAAAAATTCCCACAGTGAGAAACTTATACTTTCTGGCCCCCTACTCGTCTCCAAGAAAACATCTATCTGATCAAGTTCCCAACCAGATCTGCTGGGAAACTGGAGCACTTTTCATAAAAGAAGATCAGGAACTTTTTGGTGATACTTAACTCAGGATACTTAACTCAAGATATTTTTTTTCTTTTGCCAAAATTGTTGAGTTGCCATATGTCTGAATTTTCCCACACATTTTTAGCAATTTCCACCCAGACGCTGCTTCCAACTGCAGTATTCAGGCTATGTTCAGGAAACTCTGGACTTATGGCAACCCTGATTTATTCTCTGTGGACTTTAGGAACTTGGTTCTGTTTTGTATGCAGTGCTGAGCATAGAGATATAGTGATATAACTGCATGGAACTGAACTGAAAGAAACAAAAGCAGCCTGCGGGTTCAGAATGGCAGTGTGATACTGCCTGCATGTTCTTGCATTGTTCTCTGTGCAACTAGAAGCCAAACGTTCTAGCTTATTGTGGTTGATCAGGAATGAGCTATAGGCTTGTGCGTGCTGCCTGATTGCTTCTGCAAGTGGTTTCTTATTATGTCCAAATCAGACATGGTGGTCTTGCTTTTATCGTTTTAGACCTATTGCTCACTCTTCACTTAAAAATGAGGCACAAATTGGAAATGCAACTAGGTAAAATAGAACAAGGGAGCACCCTATATTTACATTGCTTTTGCCAATGTGCAAACCTCACCCATCTTGTGGTCCTCTGTGGGTTAGGGCTCCAGGACAGGCTGAAGAATGAGACTGTGTGGGATGTGGGAAACTCCACATGACTCTCAACAAAATTCTATGCAGATTTATCCTGTGAAATGTTAATTCCTAAATGGTACCTAGTCATAGTCGATTCCAAACAGGAAAAAGTGGCACCATAAAGCCTAAAAACACATTTCTTGGGGTGTGAGTTTTTGTATGCTGTGTTGTGCATCTGATTAAGTAGACTGAACAATACCAAATTTATACCGCAGTAGATATGCTAAGCTTTAAGGTAAGCAGGACCTCCACATCTCTTGGTCTGTTGGTCTTCCAATAGATTTTAGTACTACAGCCTTTCTCTCCCCCCCCCCCCCGCTCCATCTCTCTCTCTCTCTCTCTCTCTCTCTCTCTCACACACACACACACACACACACACACACACACACACTCCTATTGATAACAAAATGCACTCTAATTTGCTAGGGAAAATATATTTTCTGGCTAGGCTGTCCTATATTCTATATTTTCCTCCCTAGTAATTTTCCTTGTTTCGTTATTTTCTTTAGCTTTCCAGCAATGTTGTGAATGGAAGAATATCCGTCATGCATGTGTAAATTGTAGGAGACATCTTAAAGAATTTTATAGATCTATCATGTGTGCACACAATGTCACTCAACTTTACTGCCAGGTAAGGAATTTGTTTTGATTAAGTTACAAAAAGCTGAAAAGATATAATGTTCTTTTTAAAGCTATAATTTCCCCCTGAAAAAATTATGAAGAATTGGAAAGGCGTGCACTCTTAAGGATAAATTGCTCTCAAGAGATGAACATGCTGTTTTTTTAAACGCAAATATGTCAGTAAAAGGTTTATTCAGCAGCATTTTCTAAGGTTTTTTGCAGTGATTTAGGGAGTGCCATTTGAGCTGCAGTTACTAATAATTCGGCTGATTTTAATGAAGACTCTGTATAAGGTGATCATGGGGGGCGCGCGCTACATGAGACCAATTCTCTGCAAAAATAAATAGTAGTGCAGGTCATGTGCTGGGTGTCTATGCAGATCAGATTCAGAATTATGCACATAGGTCTCTATGGAAATGGGATTTTGAAGGTATGGAAGTCCAGGGTTGGCTCATGCTATGACCTTGAACATCTTACCATGTGTTCATTTAATCTGAACAAGGTTAATTACAAGGACATACAAGTGGTATGGAGTGTTTTTAGTAGCAAAAAGAAGAAGAAAAAAGCAGTGCCAGAACTCATGTCTTGATAAAAGCGCTGTGAGTGTCATCACAAAATGGCTGCCAGAGGCAGCAAAGAAAGAGGGGATGGTACTCTGTACAGGTAAGTACTGCCACAGAAAAAGCACTGAAGGTACTCAGTACTAGGACCCCTAAGCTAAGGTATACACTTTGTTTTGAGGGTAGCTGCAGAGATTATTAGCATCTCATGTTGTAAATCAACATGAATCATTATTTCGTACCACCTCTCTGCTGCTTTTTGTAGTGTCCCCTTGGGATGATAGCTATCTATGATGAGTGATTTGACAGTATTTGACATTAAAATTGCTAAATGTAATTTCATTCACTGACCTGGTTCACACTTAGACCTGGAAGGTTTGTTTGTGGTGAGTAAGGAGAAAGCTTAATCGTGAGTCTAGGTTGGGACAACACACCAAACCAAACTTTGCATTAGCTCAGTGTGGCATGGGAGTAACAAAGACCGGCAGGAGGAGCAAATCGGCTGCCAAATCTGGAAACCAAACATTCATGTTGTCTCAGTAAGCTATAATGTATATTTCAGTGCTGAGACTCCAATTTTACAGACCTACACCTTGCTTTGTGCCAATATTACCAGAAAATGCCATTTTAAAAATGTGTTAGTATTTCTTACTGCTACCGTTCAACAGCTCTGAGTTGGCCATGACATGTCTCCCTTTTTCCTTTTCTTTTTTGACACAATTGCAATCTGAATTAGTGGAGGATTGTACAAGTTTCCCGTCCTATGCCACATACATATATGTGCCAAATATGTCATTCCCATGGTTCCTGATAACCTGCTAAAATTCAGCTTGCTGTCAGAAGGCACCTGAGGCTTCTGTCATATGTTGAGTTAGTGAAAATACTAAAAATAATGAAAGATATTGAAACAATTTCTTGTTTGACATGTGTTTTGGCACGTGGATGAAAATCAACTTGTAACGGGCACATGAGAGTCTCAACACAGTACTGTTTTATGGTTGGGCAGACTTTTGTGTAAAAAAATCTATAAATGTATTCCACTCAGTCTGGAATGAAGGAAGAAGAATGAGCATTGGCTGAAGGATGGGCCCCAGTACCTGTCCCTGGCCACACCCCTGCCCACAGCCCATTGGCCTGCCAATTGGCCTGCCCTGTTACTAGGTGGGTGGCACCCGGCCAGGTAAGTCCTGCACGGGATTGCAAACTCCGCCCACCCGTTGGGAGGAGGTGAGCGGGAATTATAAATGTATTCCACTCAGTCTGGATCCCAGTGAGTTTCCAGGCTTTCATGATTATTCCAGGGAGAGTATTCTAGAATGTAACATTCTTAACATCTCCTCAAACAAACATTTTTAAACCCTTACAAATTTTCTCTTGGAGTTATCCCAATTGTCACCAGACAGAAGATTAACAGGCTGCTTCCCCCCTAATTTTCATTTTTTGAAAAGAACGTAAATATATATAAAAATGATTATTTGTTTACTTTTCCTCTCCTTATTTCTGCATTCAAACACAGAAAATGTATATGTGCAGAAAGGATGTCTTGCTGCGTCCTTCAGCTGTGTAAAATCCAGTAGCAAAATCATCATCAAACCTTTTATTGGCATCACATACAAACATCCATAGCACATCATGGAATGGAAACAAGATGGCGACTGAGCCTAGTCAGAGCTCCTGCCTTCAATTAAGCTTTCAAGTAGTTTTTAGCCACTTCCTAATTCTAATTTTATATTTTTAATGTTTTACTGGCTGCCTCATCACCTCTCCTTGTTTTTAGTTTATTGTTTTATTGTTTTACTGCTCAACCTGACATAACATAACAACAGTAGCAAAATGCAACTCCTCAACTCTTTTGGTTTTTTTTAAAAAAGCGTTCTCTAGGTCCACCCCTACTCTTTCTGTGTGCTTGGGGGCAGATTTGTGTTTAATCACTTGGATCTGCTGCCATCACTTTGACCCTAATTTCAATTAGACTCCAGTTCTATTTTCCGTATTGCGGACTTTGCAAGCTTAGCTGATGGGTTGGCTTCTGCCATGATATAACCACTTTGCTACACTGATTGGAATATTGATTGCACTGTAGCTGTCAATATTTCTGCAGAGAGAGCAAAGCCATTGCACCTTTATTGAGACCAACCTCCCAGCCCTACAAACAAGATCTTTCTATGCTGATGTGCATTTAATGTGAAGCGCAGTACAGCCCCCCCCCCGGGCTTTCTTGAGATGGTCTGTTCCTCTTGAGATCCTGTCTTTTTATTCAAGAGAAGCACAGCAGGCACACGGGACAATTTATATTCTGACTGCTTCTCTCTGTGTCGTCTTCCCCCTAGCCGAGCAGAGTAATAATGGCAGTAAAGTTGCTACTGTTTAGTGACAGAAGCCCTTCAAAATGTTGCAGGGTAGCCTTTTCAGTGGTGGTGTTCTGGTTGTGGAAGTCCTTCCAGAGGCAAATTTGCACCATTGCGAACAGTATCTCCTTCCTGTACTTGGCCTCTTCCCCACCCTTTTCATCCAAGGCAAACAATGGACCGTACACAAATAAAATTTGGTTCTGCACCTATGTCCATTGAGCTAGGAGTAAGCTCTGTCAAATGAAGTGAGACTTCCATCTGACTAAACATGCATTGAATTGTCACACAGACTTAAGTTCCATTGAAACCAATGAGATATCCATTAGCTGCAACTAACAACTTTCCAACTTTGGTGTGCCTTAAGCACAACCTTCCCTGGACTTGGGCGTTTGATTTTAATCTCTTAAAAGCTGTGCAATTATATGAAAGGACCTTTATTATATTTTATTTGTTTAAATGTATCATGCACCACTTGATTACAATAGTCTCTAAGCAGTGAACAAAAGATACAATACAGAAAAGGTAGAAACTGGTTGAAACTATAAAATCATACTTTGATTAAAATGCCTGCTGAGATTTTAAAAAGTATTCAGTAGGCTGATTATAACATCAGCATATATTCTATAGCAGCATTCATCAGATGGAGCTGTAGTCTAAAACATCTGAAGGCATCAGGACGGTGATGTTTTCTTTAAACGCTAGCATAAGCAACATCATTTTGATATTTCCAAAGCCGCAAAAGATAGACATGAACATATGCAGCTATAGGCTTATTTGCATCTGAAGCTGATGGCTAGGAATTGGGGAGAAATTTAATTCAGCTTGAATTTAAAAGTGAACCTACCTACTTCTTACTTTCCAAAATAATATGTGAACATGAATCACAGCCTTTCTTCGAAATTTGCACTTCTCTGAATTTTGTGGCATAGTTCTCCAGCCATGTATGAGAATAACGTACCAAAACGCATTACATTGGCAAAATTGCTTTAAAAATGTGTGTACTGGGCAAAATTGCATGCAAAAATTTGTATTTTAGGAGACATGCACTAAAATGCTCATGCATTTTCATGAGAACTTTAAAAAAAAATAAAAATCACAAGCTGATATGAAAATCTTAAGTGTGGAAAAATGAGGAGGTGAGAGAAACCAAAACCTACACATTCACCCATTCCCAACGATGGCTAAGGAGTTAAGCCAAAGCCTTCACAGGAAAGGTAGGGTTTTAAGAAAAGATTTCAAGTCAAAGTCAAAATGAAGTATTCTGGGAGGACATTCCAGGGCCTAGAGGACAGCAGAGGAGAAGGGATTAAGGAGATCAAGAGAGCAGAAAACATTGTGATTATATAGAAGGGTAGATTTAGGAGAATGAGGGCTGGCAGCATGTTTGCAAAGAACAGGAAAAGGTAAAGGAGATTTTGAATAAGCAATAAACATTTGTTTGATATATTTATTTTGTAGGTTTCCTGCTATATTTGTTCCTTATTATATTTCACACCTTAAAAAATATTTGACTGTTCCGCTCTCCAGATTGTACCATCTCCTGTACAATTCCTTATATTCAGTCATTAAGATTCCATTTTTCACCCAGATAAGCATGGGATATGTGAAATAATAGATTTATGTGGCAATCCCTATTCTCTCCAAAATCATCCTGACTGGCATTGATAGGATATCCTAATTTTCGCATCTGTTTTGATTTAGAACTATGCTGGCACTTCTCTTATTTTTCACTGCGAGTTCTGTCAGGGTAGCCCGTCTACTAGTACTGTCCTGCTTCTCTTAATTAGCATCTCGGTTGTAATGCCTGAAAGAAGATGGAACATTGTATTATTATTTCTGACCACATCACAAGTTGAAGCTATGTTAGGTTTGCAAGTAGCAACACAGACAAGTGGAACTACCCAGCTAAAGACAAACACTTGCAGCCCCATTCAGTTCAGTCAGACTCACACACATGCTTAACTCTCATCCATTAAAATCTCTCTGTTGCCACATGAAGACCTGAATATGGAACTTGTGTTACTGAAGTTCTGGCATACATCAGTTATGTGTATCTTCATGATGCAAAGCTATCTTCAAAGAGCACTTGGGTATTTATTCAGGGCATTATAGGGAAAGTGGCAAATAGTGCCAAAGAAATTGGCTATAATTCAACAGTTAAGCATTTCTCTTGCAAGATATTAGTGATGGTACCCAGTCTCAGAATAGGAGAGGGTGGTGTCAAAAATCAAATTCCAGCAGTTTAAGCTGCCTAGAAACCTTTAAGATTAAGTCTCGGCTTCTCAAAAGCTTGGGTCTAGTTCCAAAAGGGTCCAAGAAAGGTGACAAGCTCAGTTTGGGTAGAGTCCACATTTAAATTTATTTATTTAGGCTTCATTTGAATCAGGCCCAGATTTATTTATGCATGCATTTCAGTGCCATGGGTGCAATTCTTGGGGCAGCTTGCAACAATTTAAAATCACGTTGTCATACAAAAACAGTTAAAATACAGTAAGCTGCATCAAAGGCAAAGATCACCAGATAAATACACAACCGTTATATAAAACAATAGGATACTTACCATGTAGATTAAAAATGTATTTACCAGCTTGCAAAAGACAGCCAGAGAGAGGGCCACAACCTATGCTTCAAGTGGCAATGCATTTCTCAGCATTGCTGCAGCCACTGACAAAGCTTTATCTCATGCAGCCATGAGCTATGAATGGCATCCAACTAAGCCATGCTCACCCGTTGCAATCCGTGGGCTTAAGTCTGTTGGTTTCATTGGGTCCACTCCAACTTAGTTGCATCCATCCATTCTCCAAAATTAGATCCATTCTGAAGCAGGCTGTGAGCAGCTCACACATGTTTGCAAGATAAGTTTTGTAATGAACTGATTTACAATTTCTACCAGTACTGGAGAAACTTTGACGAAAAATTTGTTTCCAGTGTTCATTTTATGTTTTCAGTGAAAATACTATTTTCAGTGGTCACTTTTTTTTATTTCTGCTTGCTAAGCTTTTGTCTGTGTATGGACAGCGGAATATTTCACCAATTATAAAATGAAGCAGGAACTTCATGGCCCAAGGAATGCTATAGGGATTGGAGTGTTTCATTAATTTATAGGCTATGTTTAAAGCCAAGCCCTTTGCTGGCAATCAAAACTTGCTATCGCCAATGGGCAGGCTCTGCCTGCTCAATAACACACTGGGGATTAAATGAAGATCCTTCTTGTGTTCCCAGGAAATAATTAGGCAGAGCTGATTTATATAAGCCTTGGAATCTGTCGTCTATTGATACTTTTTCTTATTTTAAAAAGTTATTGAAAATCAAAGACAACCCTTTCACACGAAAATCCACTCTTCATTTCATTCGCTCCTCCCAGCTTTGTTAATTTCAGCAGTTGAATTTGGAAAAGAAAAAGACTTTTAAGAAGTGGTTATTACTAGACAGCTAAGAGTCAAAAATCCTGGTTGATCCACTGCAATTCAACCCTGGATGTATCAATAGAGCCTGACCTACCTTCTCTTTATTCGGTATACAGCACTGTTAGCATAGTCTGGTCAGCTTCAGGTTGGAGGGTGCCCTTCCTGAAGTCTCCTCTGGGGGCCCCTCTCCTACGCCATTGGCCTTCCTGGTGATAGTGGGGTTTGGCTGGGGGTACTGAATGACCACAGGGGCAGCAATGCTTCTGTGAGCTCCCCCAGCAGTAGGGTTGGGAGCCATTGCTAATAAATTTCCCATCACACCACTAACATCCACTGAAGTCTGCCATTTTTATTTTTCACAGTGTCCTAGAGGGAAAAGTAAATTGGCGGCGGCTCCAAGACTGGGCCTCTTATGGTAATGCTGGGCCTGAGGGTGCATTTAAAACCTTCTAAGCAGTGTGCGAAAATACAACATAGAAACGAGAAAACAGTATCATAAAAATAGAGACACAACATAACAAACCAGTAAAACAATGTTAGAAACACATATACAAAGAGGAACTCAGTAATAACAGGGTCTGACCTGATGAATCAAGGAACGCCTAGGCAAATATATATTTCTTTCTAAGAGAACTGAAGCAACCGAGGGTTGATGTTTCATGTATGGCAGAGGGTAGGGCAATTCAGAATGCAGGGGCAATGGCTGAAAGCGCCTGATTTTGTGTCACTGCCTTGTGATATTCTGTAGGATGTGGTTTCACAAGTAACATTTCCCCAGATGATCTAAGTAAACCTACATGTTTATACAGGGGCAAGTAGCCTTTCGCATAACCTGCTCCTGAGTTTGTTCAAGGCTTTATATATTAAGGAACAGATGTGGGCAAATGCAGTTTAAATGTCCTTGACTTTGAGTTGGAGAAGTGAAGGTTGCAAGCCCAGGCTATTTTTCTGGGCATATGAAGACAGAACGAGGAGTCTGTGCCATCTACAACTTGTGATGCAAATGGCTGAGATTACTGAAGGAGCAAGTTAGGCAGGAGCTGATGCCATAGCAGCAAGTTGACTGGCAAAAGGAAAGAGTAGACTTTTAGTTCACATTCTCCAGCAAGTCTTGAAACGGCAGCCGTGACTTGATTTCACATTGCAGTATTCCAATTAACAGTCCAATATTTCTTTCAACTTTAAGAAGTGATAGGGAAGCTAACCTCACTGCATTAAAAACAATAAAGAAGCAGATATTTGAAGTGTGCATGTGAGAGAGATGACATCTTCGAAAGGATAGGACGGCCAACTAAGCCATATCTTGTTTTCATCTTCATGGAATGATCACATTTATATCAAATTTATGTCAGTAGACTCTTGCGTGGTAGTTCCGTCTATCTCTTCTCCTCCCCTCTGTTGAATTTGTTCTTTAAAACAGGTAAAATGTGCTTATGGGGAAGTTTGCAAATTATCACATGAAAGCTAAAGAAAAATCGATGGGAATATTTCCCTTAGGACTGAGCATACTGATTATAAAAATATTAATACTTAATGCCTCTATTACATCTCTTATGTACACAACGGAATAGGGTGGCGGGAGTGGGAGAATGGCTTATGGTTTAAAATAGAAGCAGTGATATATGCAAATCTTCCAAATGTCAATTTTGTGGGCAGGATTTCTGTTTAGGGTAAAAAAAATAAAATGAAGAAAAAAGATGATAAGTGAACACAACTGTTTCAATCTCATGAAGTGTATCACAGATGTGCCCTTTTCCAAACCAGATACCTGCATATAACATATGACAACATTGATGAGAAAACTGATATTTCCAGCTACCTCCAGTAACACTTTATCTGTAATAATACTTTGGCTGTTCTTGTTTGAATTACAAATGTTTCCTCTCATGCAGAGAATAGCAATGAATGTTGACAATGTAATGCATTGCTAAATTCTGTAATTCTTGCAAACAGCCCAGGCCGTGGTAGAATAAAATGCGAAACACTCATTTGCACACCAGAAGTATGCATTTTGCATTGGAGAGGGAAGGGAATATGCTACTGTTGCAAGATTTCTGTTTAGTTTGACTTTTTAATTTTTACAATGTAAAAATATCAGAGTCTGAAGAGGCACAATGTACCAGGAATATTTTCCTTTGCTATACTTCTGGAAACGAATGAAAATCGTAGTCTTCCACATCTCTTTGATTCATTTTCATAGCTTTTGTTCAAGCAACTTCCTAGAGAATAATGCCATTTTTGTTTATCCATTGCCTATAGTTCTGAATCCCAATCTGTATCTAATTTTACATATATAGTGGTACCTCGGGTTAAGAACTTAATTCATTCTGGAGGTCTGTTCTTAACCTGAAACTGTTCTTAACCTAAGGTACCACTTTAGCTAATGGGGCCTCCCTCTGCCGCTGCACCGCTGTTGTGCAATTTCTGTTCTCATCCTAAAGCAAAGTTCTTAACCCGACTTACTATTTCTGGGTTAGCAGAGTCTGTAACCTGAAGCATCTGTAACCTGAGGTACCACTTTATTTTAAAAGGAACATTTACAAGTGTGGCTAGACACTGGCTGGGAGAGCTCTTCAAGCTTACATCTCTTCTTGGAAGCTATTGAGCTTTAAAAGAATCTAAAGAGCAAAATCTATTTAAACTATGTAAGGAGAAGGGAGGAAGGTGCAGTTGCAGCCAGTAGTGTACAGTGGAGCCTCGGTTGATGAATGTCTCCATTAACGCACATTTCAGCTTTTCAATGCCAAAAACCTGGAAGTAACTGCTTCGGTTTTTGAACGATTTTCGGAAGCCGAACGTGCCATGTGGCTTCCGTTTTGAGTTTCCCTATTGTATTGAGGTTTCCGCTTTCAGTTTCTGAACATTTCAGAAGTTGGATGGTCTTCTGGAACGGATTACATTGGAAAACTGAGGTTCCACTGTAGTGATAAGTTTTAAAGTGCAGGAGCAAATCATGAATTTTTGGAGAATCCATAAACGTGGAGAGACTTTTAGCAGCATAAATGCACAATCCTAACCATGACTCCTCTGAAGTAAGGTAAAGGTAAAGGGACCCCTGACCACTAGGTCCAGTCGTGACCAACTCTGGGGTTGCGGCGCTCATCTCGCTTTATTGGCCAAGGGAGCCGGCGTACAGCTTCCAGGTCATGTGGCCAGCATGACTAAGCCGCTTCTGGCGAACCAGAGCAGCACATGAAAACGCCGTTTACCTTCCCGCTGGAGTGGTACCTATTTATCTACTTGCACTTTGACGTGCTTTCAAACTGCGAGGTTGGCAGGAGCACGGACCGAGCAACGGGAGCTCACCCCGTTGCGGGGATTCGAACCGCCGACCTTCTGATCGGCAAGTCCTAGGCTCTGTGGTTTAACCCATAGCGCCACCCGCGTCCCTCTGAAGTAAGTCCTGTTAAATTACGAGGGACTTACTTCTTGGCAAATGAGGTTAGGATTGCCACCTAAACTTTTCTGTAGCATGACTACAGTCCTATGTATCATTGACTAGTGGTAAGCTTCATTGAACTCAGTGGTGCTTACTTCTAACTCCACGGGCTAAACTCAAAAAGCACATTAAGCCTTTAAAAAAGGTATTCAGTCAGCTGAAATATTACATCTAGCTTTTAATTAGACATGCCAACAACATTGCAAAGAAGAGGTCCCATTTGAATTGCTAGCATGACATCGAAAACCCATGAAAGAAAAGGACCTCAAAGCGTTGTCATTGCCTGCTGGAACAAGGACTGGCTGTAAGTTACCCTGGTGGTCCAGCAGATGATGTTGCTGCTCCTGCTCTGAAAAAGGTCCCAAAAATAAGTTTCCAGGAGTGGCTTGCTCAGAGGCACAGCAACAGCCTCCCATCAGCAGCAGCAGCACCTCTGTAGTTTATGAGGAAAGGGCAAGCTGGGACTGCAAATACGCAGGTGAGGGTGCCACATCAGTTTCAGTGGTGGATCTGCACAGATTTGATTTCCCTTCCATCTCTTACCTCCGTCTTCCTGGTAAGCAGAGGTGACACTGCTGCTTCAAGGCTGTTGTTGCCTTTCTGTTCTTCTAGGCAAGCTGTGCCTGTGTGTTCCTTCACATTCCCTTTCCATTATACCACCAACTGCAGTTCTGAAGTAATGTAAGTGCTATTGTGAATCCAGAATTGGATATTATCCGCAGCTTCCAGTGGCACCATCACCATGAGCTTCTACACAATGGTTTCCACTTACTTTCCAGCGCAGAGTTGGAACACCTCAAAAGGCTACCCAGGCCCCTGCCAAAGATATTTTCTCTGTGTTTAATAACTCTTACACATGAAAGTGGAATAGGATTCTGAAGTGCACCTCCAGTCCTCACTGCTCAAAGGCACTGCCTGCCCCCATGTACTTAACAAATGAAGCTTTGATATGCCCCCCCCCACTTGAAACTTGATTATGGAATGAAGGATGACTTCCAGTATAGAACACAATAGAAATAATTGCTGTTATCTGACAGAGAGAAGAAATGTGTCAGATTAATATTCAGCCAGAACAAAACATTAGTTCACATAAACCCACCCTCTTCGGGGAACCCAAAATAGCATTAAACCTTTGATAAATGAAGTAATATTTTACATTTTGCCATCATATGGGTGATTTTTTTAAAAGAACTTTTACAGCAGACTTAACAATACCAGAGATACAGGACAAAGCATTAGAATAGATATAGAGAAGAATCTTTCATTTTATAAAACACGGACCATCCTAAAAGGATGATATGAGCATGTATGCCTTTTTGTGTGTAGCCTTTTTCTGGATTTATCTTTTTAAAAGGAAAGGATTTCCATTGGGATTTGCTCGTCTAAATCCATTTTCTCTTCAGCATATGAAATGACAGTCCATTCTCAATGCCCCAATATTAATTTTTCAAGCATGTCTGTATATTCATCTGCCAACCATCAACAAATTTCTTGGGTTTCTATTAGCTTGTCTCAAGCTGCTGGCAAGCTAAATTTCTCTAACAGGCATCAATTCGACGTATTAAATGCCTGTTCTGCCCTAGAAGACATATTGATTATTTTTTTCTCAGCAAAGTGACAAATACCATTTTCATGACTATAATAGAGATTGATTACAATTTTATGGAACACAGAGGGAGTTGATCTCAGTGAGACAGCCTCAGGGCGTATAAAAATTGAAGAAAATCATTTGGATTAATAAAGAAATTAATGAATTCACGGGCTGATGATAAGGTTGAAGCATTCTAGAGATAATGAAAGCTACAGTAGATGCATGGTTGTTACTGAATTGTGAAGTAAATTTAAATGTGCTTAAAATTACTAGTGATTAAAAACTTGTGGAAAATAACTGGGTTTTTTTGTTCAAATTTGAATGTAGTGTGGCTTAAGCTTGAGTTTTGAACAATTTGATGTTTTAAAAGTGCTGGGTGTACTTTTTGCACAATGGACTTTTCAAAGTAACGGTGTATTTAGATGTATAAAGTGAAATTATGTATCTCTCTGCATATCCCATATTCATGTGTGCATGCATACTTACACACACGGACAACATGAATTATGGTTAGAGAATCCTATCCTCCAGTTCTGTGTATGGCTAGCTGTTCCCCTGGAATTCCTCTGCTACTCTCAAGGAAAGACAGATTTACTTTTTCTTTGCTGGAGAGTAGCAGATGGATTTCTGTACATACAATATTTATGCACTAGGCAAGATGTGCAAGAACCAGACTGTAGGTTGCTGGATGTTAACCAGTCAATTTGGCTTAACAGGGTGCAACATTATTACAAAAAATATTTATATATCATTATGTTGTGTGTGTGTGTGTGTGTGTGCGCGTGTGTGTGTGCAATAAAACATAAATCTGAACAATAAAACACATCAAAAACATTTTAAAATGTTCCCTTTCCAGAATCCAAAACAAGTCTTAAAATCAGCACGGAGGGTTGCAACCCAAAGGTGCTCATCTGAAGTTTTGTGCACAGCTCCAAAGAACATGGAATCATAGACTCATAGGACTAGGGACCCAATGGTCATCTAGTCCAGCCCTTTACAATGCGGGAATCTCAACTAAAGCACCCATGACAGATGGCCATCCAAGCTCGGCTTAAAAAACCTCCAAGGAAAGAGGCCACAACTTCCTGAGGGAGACTGTTCCACTGTGGAACAGCTCTTACTGTCAGAAAGTTCTCTCTGATGTTTAGACAGAATCTCCTTTCTTGTAACTTGAAACATGAACATGACTCTTTGTCCTACTCAAGACAGGTGTGAAGGCACATATTGTCTAATCACCTGATTTACAATAGGACTATCATTTAGAAATTCTAGGTCGCACTCAAAGTGAGGCTGGCTTAAGGGCTGCTTCCCATATGGTATTTTAAAGGTATATATATCTGTAAAGTTTACAAGCTGATACATCTAAGAACAAATGCACTTATTGTATAGGTGCTCACACCAGGAAGTCAGAATTGGCTGTGGTTCTGTGTTGTGTGTATATGTGGTTGTATACATAAGTTTGTCACTATTTGCCCAGGCAGGCGCAGTATGTGACCCATGAGAGCAGCAAAATAACCAGACAGTACAATGGTGATGGGATAAAATTAGGCCAAATCTTTTTTGACAGCAGCAGGCAGTGGAAGGGTTGGCATGGCATTGGGTCCAGGACCAGTTCATCATTCCACAAGCCCCATGTTGATGGAATGGATCCACTGGGTTTGGATTGCTCCAAACCTTTACGACATGAGTCGGCCCATGTTGAACCTTGCCATGGTACAAGCCAAGCAAACAAGATCTCACTGAGGGGCCGGGGTGCAGATTCCAACCAGGCAGATACCGAAGCCACGCTTGCGGTTGCCATGGTCAATCCTCCCCATAGGCCTCTTATGGCCCCCCATACTATGTTTATCCTGTCCAATGCCATTTTTCTGTCCCCATACAATGTTCTTCTGCCTAACAAAGGAAAGCCTTAATTTCACTGAGGGAAAGGCGGAAAAAACCCAACCAAGTGCCAATCAGGTTGAGAGAGAAAAAAATCCTGTCAACATGCGACTCAAAATTGCTCAGTGAAGGCTCTAACCCGAGGGTTGATGAGCAGGAAGCTCTCAAAGCAAAATGGCTGTGAGCTCCAGAGGAACCAGACTTATATAAGCTTTCTCCTCCCCTCTTCAGCAAGGGCTCATGGGACAGCTTTTTCCTATGAGCATATCACACTGGGAAAATACTGGGCAAAACCTTGCCCAGTATTTTGCTGCAATCTATGGGCTGCAGTGCCACTGGACAAAGGCGTCCCACATTTACTGGACACGGAACAGGGCATATTGTGTACTGCAATTCCTTCAAGTTTTTAAGTCCTGGAGAAATCAGTCAAACTATTGTACCCTATGGCTTATTGTTATTATTTAGCAAAAGCCAATTGACATGCTTTATTATTTTTCTTTCGAAAAGTACAGTAAAATGATACATTTCTTGGCTCAGTTTCCATCGGTAGCTTTGTAGAGCCATTCTTTAATCAACACAACAAACTCTCTGCACAAAACTTGTGTGCGAGTCTATTTATCAATGACATGTGGACACCAAGAATAGAACCCTTTCTCTCCCGGGTAATATGACCTCATGCATCTGATAATAAATTAAATGTTGAGTAGGTTGATGCAAAAGTAACATTTAATGTTAAAGGCATCTTTTTATCATGATTAGTTGTGGAAAGCAAGTTTTTGGTGTGCTATAGCTAGAACATCTCTTTCCCCATCTTTTTTCTTTTTTAAAAAATTTAACAACTGCCCAACCACTATTGTAAGAAAAGAAAAGAATTTTTTCATACTAAAAGAGATTGTGAGCTTTGCAGTTGCTAACTCTTAATTCCAAATACCAGGGTAGTAGCCTGCAGCATATTATACTAACAGAGATCTTTCATTAGAATCTCCTACTGTGAAAAAATGATCATGCAATGCACCCTTGGTAACCACACCTTGTCTGTAGGCAGGTGGTTTGTTTGTTTGTTTGTTTGTTTTGTTGTACTTAAGCTTGGATGACGAGCCTGTTGCAGTGCACAGGGAGTGGTATATTTGGTTGACTAGCCCCCGATTTAATCCATAGTGCAGTTGCCAACTACAATGAAAAGTGCTCTGTGTCATGGATTGTTTCAAGGCAAATGGGATAAGAATAAAAAGTTGGACCTACCAGTTGGTGCAAGTGCTTTGGATAAGATCTCAAGAGGCCTGTTCTGAGCCAGTTTGAAACTAGGACTCAATCCTCTGACTTGCAAGACATTCAATAGCATGTCGAACCTGATAGAGGTTGACGGTAGTTGTAGCCCAATGACAGCTGGAGGGCCACACACTCCTGATCCCTGAAATAATCTCTAAATGAATAACTGAAATGTTACTCTTTGACAGTTGCGTGTGAAGACCCCCCAGGGGCTCTGACGTGGCCCTAGCCCCTTGACAGGGTTTGGACAAAAGCAAGGCGAGCCCCTGGATTCCTTTAACGGAATTCCCCAGCAGCAGCGATGGAGGGGCAGGCACAGCCAACCACTTCGCCTCCGCAAAACATTGAACCAATTCCTAACCGCCAACCTTACAAAGTTGCGATGATTTGCTACACAGTAGGCAAAAACCAAGTGGCACCAGCCAAATAGCCAAATGGCTAAATTCCTACCAGGCCCCTGCCCCAAAACAGATGACCTCTAAACAGGCATAGCAAGGCCAAAGAACAGCCCTAAATATAGGGTGGGAGGGCGCGTGATCCGATGCATCTCGCAGGAAAGAGAAAGCTCCCAGCAATGTGCAGTAGCTTAAATAGCCCCTTGGTAGCTAATAGACGACCCAACGGGCCAAATTTCTGCCCCAGCAACTGAGCAACGGGCCAAATTTCTGCCCCAGCAACACCAATGGGGTGTTGTGGCTATCCATATGTTCCCGCCCCACAACAGGGAGGCAGTTTAGGTGATCTCACCGCAACACATGCCCTCCATGATGGAGGACACGATTTATGGGAAAGTAGAAAAAGTAGAGATAGTAGGGTTGACATTTTAGGTACAGTGAATCAGTTCATCTCTGAGTTCTAAAACATTGGGATTTGTTTTAACAACAGGATAACCATCCAGCAATTTTATAACCATAGGAACAAAACTCAATGGAAACAAAATTTAAATAGGAGCCTTTAGGCTTAAGTTGAACTTACTCTGTGGTAGTTCCACTGAAAGTAAGTTAAAACTAGTGCCCCTTGCAGGGACCAAAATGTGCAAATTCTGGAAGGAAATAACTTAAATATATAAGTTCATTTTCTTTAAAGAGCCTTGTGCAACATAATTTATAGTCCAACTATGCTTGGTACAATTTGTTGTAACAGCAACGTTTGTTTGGAAGAATTAAAAAAAATCAAATGCTTTATTAGTTTGTGTTTAGAATATTTTTATATTAAAAATTCAGAGCAGAAACCTTGAGAGCTCATATATAAAGTCTGGAAAAATATTCAAGAGGAGACAAAGAGCAACTGCTACTGTAATAAGTAGCAGAGAAAGGTGTCTTTTCTTAGAGATGCTGGAACCCCAAATAGATAACAATTTACTAATAGCAGCAATAATAAACTAATCAATTCAGTTTGAAGCCCATTCCTGGGCATGTTTACTCAGGACCGACTAGATATGTTGGTGGCCCATCCATGTAGGGATGGGTAGGAATTCAGAAAATGTGACTTCCAGACTCACCTGATCTGCAGCTTTCAGGCTAATGTGTGGGTTGAGGGTTGGTCCACTTCCGAATCTAGATGGCTACCTGATTTTGTGATGAGGTGGCCCAGGGCTGCTAACTTTCTCTCTTTTTCTTTTATTACAGATAGCAGCCATCTGGAGTGGGTAGTGTGCACTGCTCTTTTTGCATGTGTTAAAATAGGCTGCTGTCCCTCCTGGGAGTGCCAGAACCCGATGACACATCATCGTCATCATCAAAGAATCATAGAGTTGGAAGGGACCCTGGGGGTATCTAGTACAACCCCCTGCAATGTAGGAATATCAGCTAAAGCATCCATGACAGGTGGCCATCCACACTCCGCTAAAAAACCTCAAAGGAAGGAGAGTCCACCACCTCTTGTCGGAGTCTGTTCCACTGTTGAACAGCTCTTACTGTCAAAAAGTGCTTCCTGATGTTTAGTCGGAATCTCCCTTCTTGTAACTTGAATCCTTTAGTTTGGGTCCTGCCTTCCAGAGCAGGCGAAAACACGCTTGCTCCATCTTCCATGTGACAGCCCTTGAGATAATTAAAGATGGCTGTTGTATCTCCTCTCAGTCTCCTCTTTTTCAGGCTAAACATACCCAGCTCCTTCAACCATTACTTAGAAGGTTTGGTTTCCAGACCTTTGGTCATCTTGGTTGCTCTCCTCTGCACGTATTCCAGCTTGTCAATATCCTCCTTAAACCCAGGTGCGGTCTGACCAAGGCAGAATAGAGCAGGACTACTGCTTCTCTTAATCACGGCACTTTATCAATGCAGCCTAGAATAGCATTAGCTTTTTTGCTGTTGCATCACACTGTTGACTCATGTTAAGCTTATGGTCTATTAAGGCCCTTAGGTCCTTTTCACATCTTCTAATGGCAATCCAGGTGTTTCCCCATCTTATATTTGTGCATCTGGTTCTTCCTATCTTAGTGTAGAAATTTACCTTTGTCCCCATTGAAATTCATTTTGTTACTTATAGCCCAGCTCTCCATTTATTAGATTTCTTACCCAGCCTTCATTGTAAAGTCCCTGTGTGGATTGAGGCATTTTGAAAATGCATATTTAAATTAGTACAGTGGTACCTCCGGTTGCGGATGGGATCCGTTCCGGTGCTCTGGTCAGACCCCGAAGTTTTCGCAACCGGAGGGACCACTTCTGCGCATGCGCGTGCTACGGCAGACCGCTTCTGCACATGAGTGAGGCACGGTAGAGCACTTCAGCGCATGTGCACACAGTGAAACACTTCCGGGTTTGCCGCTTTTGCAACTCATGGACCAATTGTGGGTAGTCATTCTTTTTCTCTGAACAGTGACCCTAGTAGAGCTCCATGGGCCCTGACAGCAGAAAAATGAGATTTGGGGGCAGGGCTAGGAGTGGGATTGTGGGCTGGAGAAGAATTCCTCCTTCACCTGTGCATTTACTCAGTTCTTTAAATGTTAAGCTACTACACACACACACACACACACACACACACACACCCATTTGCAGAAAGATGCATGTCAGCCTTGGAAGTGGCCTTAGAGGTCTATGCAAATGGTTGAAATTTATTCCTTTGTTGTTGTTGTTTTAAAAAAGCAGAGGGAAATAGTGAGGGCTTAAATGATTTCTGAGACACATGCTGTCAAATTTTCACATCTCTCACCAACCCTAAGATCCATTTTCTTGCATTTTATGTGAAATTTGGTGTGTGTGTTGTTTTTCAAAATAACTTTTTACTGAACCTATTCATGCCACATTTTCCACGTGAAACTGCTTAATATGTTTGGTGTCAGCGTTTGGAAGCTACATTTGAAAAAGCTTCCTCATTCTGCAAATTGCCGAGTATTTAGTTTCATTTTTGTTTTGTAAATATAAATCAAGTTTCTGTGAATATAATTACAGCTAATTAATGTTTGTGATTGCATGTTAAAATGTTGTTGTAGTCATTCGCTCCTTCATTTATTTATGCTTTGTTTGATGCATTGGAATTTTGGCTGCGTAGTGACTGAATGATCAAGTACCTGATTCCTGTAATAGGTGGAGGGCTCTCAAATCAGTCTCTCTGGAGTTATTTAGCTGGTACCAATTACTCCCTCATGGTAAACAATCAAAGTGCTTGTATCTGCAAGCAGTAGATAACCTGGAAATCAAATATATCTGCTGTATACAGATCCATAAAGAGATTGTCCTGACAGCTAAAAGATGTGATTGCACATAACACCCGCTCTATCTCTCACGCAGCCCAACAGAGGCAGTTGTGGCTGTCTTGGTGTGAAAGAAAATGTAAGAGAGGTACTTACCACTGGGAATGCAGGGTTAAATCTTGCCTCAGTTTACATATCTGTTGGTCAGTCCTTGCAAAAGGAACAGCCACTTAAGAAATAAGTGGTGTGCATGTAACAATATAAAGGAATTAACAATAATGCACAAATGTAATCAGCAAAATTTCAAAGCAAATACATACTGAGATTGGCTAATGTCATTCTCAGGGTGGGCTCTAGGCTTGGGTCTGGGTCTTAATGTATATATAGACTGGGGGAGAGATTCAATTTGGTTTACATTTAAGGGCAAACTTACAAAAGCCACACTTCTGAAATTTGTGATTCAAAATCCACACTTTGAATTTTGCCATTCAGTTCTTCAGCTAAGTAATGTCTACAAAAACACATAGGCTAGGGTAAAGTGTGCATAAAAATGCATGTGTTAGTGAAAGTAGCAAACAAAAATGTATCATATTAGGGAATGTTGCTTTGAAAAAAATATTTGCATTAGGTAAAACTGCATACAACATGTGTATTAGGAAACATTCACACAAAAATGCTGACGAATTTTCACGAAGACTTAAAGAAAATCACATATTGACGTGAAAACGTGGGGAAACGAACTTAAGTTTGGAAAAATGAGAAAGAGGGACTGACTGGAAAATTTACCAGGAGCGGCTTAGTCATGCTGGCCACACGACCCGGAAGCTGTCTGTGGACAAATGCTGGCTCCCTTGGCCTATAGAGCGAGATGAGCGTGTGACCCCAGAGTCATCTGCAACTGGACCTAACGGTCAGGAGTAACTTTACTTTACATGAAGGCCCAGCATCATGTATGAGTAGAGAATATGTGCACAATTCAGCCCATGTGCAGGATATTTCCACTCCTTTTGGGAGGGGAAGGATCAAACTGGGTGAAAACATGTTTGCCAGTTGCCCAACTCACAGATGATGCCAGAGGTGGATTTAGGGCAGCACAAATCTAAGAGGGCAGCTTCTCAAAGCCCAGTAAGCGCCCAGCTTCAGGAAGGAGGTGTGAGGGCTCTGACAGGGTCCCAGAGTCCTCCTCCCTCCCCCCCAAAGCCATGGGCCATGCCAGAGCCTTCCACCTCTTTCCCAAAGACTGACTTAAGCCAGTGCCGTGAGGGCTGGGGGAAGGGCATCAAATGTTGGCCTCACACAGGGCGGCATATTACCAAGGTCTGGACCTATTTATATAATGTTGGGCACATGTGAGATCCCACCCCAGTTTTCATCTCATGAAGAATGTCACTGGGAGCCCAATGTTTGCACAAGGCTTGTACATGCTATGCGACAGACCTGCTGCATTGCTTCGATAAGTCATAACTTGTTGCCTTTGTTTCATTTTCTGTTAAATTTCATTTACTTTTCCTTTTTCTGCTTCTCTTAATAACCTAATGAATATAACAGGGTTGCTTGTCTTTTTTCCTCCCTGATACAATGCTCATTTAAAAACTGCTTGCTTATAAACTGCCATACTTTAGAATCCTGCTAATGAAAACTGGAGCAGTGTTTTGATTATGCTACCAGCTGGAATAACTATGGTCTCTGTTGCAACTACAGAAATAATAGTTTCTGCTGAATTATTTATTTGCAAGGATTAAGTTTGAATGGATACCATAGGAGGTAGCTTTGAATGAGTTTAAGCAATAGAACAACAATGTCATTTACATCCTGGCTTTCTGAAAAAGTGTAGTTTTGATGGCCTTTTACCAGCCTTCTGCTAGAGTAATGTATATGTAGCTATTTTTAATTGAATGCCTTATTGCGGATGCCAAAAATATGCAAGTAAAACATCAACAGTAATGTGTAAGGATTTTAATTAAAGACAGTGGCCTGTCTCCAAAGATCCTCATATTGAACAGCCACTGAACAGTTGGTCAGTGTGGTCAGATTTGACAGCACAAATTATTTAATTGGACTGGAGAACAGAAGGGAGACCTGGATGCAGGCCTGCCCTAAACAGGTGATCCATCTACACCTTAAGCCTCCATTGAGTAAGAGGTGGGCTGTGAAGCAGACCTGAGCACAGAACTTTAGCACAGAAACATATAATACAATCTAAAAGGTGATTCATACACCAGTCCTTGCTGGATTGGAGTGCAAGCTTTTAAACCTGTTGATTAAAGCTATTGAGAACACCATATACACTGCCAATTTGGCCTCAGATGAAACCATGTTTCAGAATGCACCAGCAAAACAAATAATTCAAATCAAATCCACACTAGATGGTTATAATAATTAGTCCGCAAATATTAGATACAAATAAATGACACATTGGATGTCTCATTGCCATGAATGTAGTGTCAATATCAGAATGCCATTACAGTGGACGCTCGGGTTGCAAACGTGATCCGTGTGGGAGGCACGTTTGCAACCCACAGCGTTCACAACCCGCAGCGCTGCACGGGTTGTGATTCAGTGCTTCTGCAAATGCGCAAAGCACAATTTAGCACTTCTGCGCATGCACCAAAACCCGGAAGTAACCCGTTCCGGTACTTCTGGGTTTGGCGCGGTGTGCAACCCAAAGAAGCGCAACCTGAAGCGTCTGTAAGCCAAGGTATGACTGTATACAAATCTGATGTGATCAAGGTGATGGAGTCAAGGTTACTACATTTGGGGCTTTTTAGTTTAAAGAAAAGGCAAGAAAGAGGGAACACGATAGAGGTGTGTGATGTACGTGGTGTGGAAAAAGTGGGTGGAAGGGAAAATGTCTTCTCTCATAATATTAGACCTTGGAGTTATCCGATGAAGCTGATTTTGCAAGATTCAGGACTGAGAAAATAAAATGCTACTTCACACAGTGCATAGTTAAAACTGGAATTTGCTCTCAAAAGATACAGTGATGGTCACCAACCTGAATGACTTTCAAAGAGGATTAGACAAATCCATGGGAGGTAAGACTATCGATGGCTTTAAGCCACAGTGGCTATATTCTCCTTCCACTGTCAGATGTGGTATACCTGTGAATGCTAGCTGCTAGGAATCATGGGTGATGAAAGTGATGTGCTCAGGTTCTGCTCATGGGCTCCCCAGGGACATCTTGTTGGCCAAGGTGGGAACAGTGCTGAACTTGATGGGCTTTTGGACTAATTCATCAGGCTTTTCACATGTTGCTTCATACAAAATGTGGCTTATAGATATGAGATCTCTGAGTCAAATGTAGTCCTCCTGAACCCACGGGGTTCCCAGTCCCTGGTGCTGAGAACAAATCAATGGTCCTATACTGAAGGAAATGGACAATTTTGCTTGTGTGAGAGATCCAATTGCAATGTGCATTTCCCAAATGTTTTTTTAAAAAGTGGGACACATATTGGAAAAGACGAATATATGATGTATATGAACGATCTGAAAGTAAGCGATGCAACCATTTTACTAGAGCTAAGCATGCCATGGGTTGGTCAGTATCTGGATTAGGGACTGCTTGGCATTCTGTGTACGTTACTTTAAGATCCATTACGGAAGAAGGAGAAGAAGCCTGCAGGTTGTGCAGGTGTTTACTGAGCCAGATTCTCTTCCACAACAGAGTTGGAGACCACCGGGAGCCAAGTTCGTTGTGCCTAAGAGTGTCCTTGAAGACGCCTCTGCATTTGGTAAAACATGTGGGTCTCAGTCAACACACATCTGTGTACCTGGAGACTTTCAGCCTTTGGTACCTTCCTGCTTTTCTTTTCTATTTGCCAACCTACAGGCAAGAGGGATTTAGGGAGACACTGGCAGGTGAAGCAGTTATCATGCTATCTATCCATATGTGTGCATGTAGGAATATGCATACTGACTGTTAGTGCCCTCTTCAAAAGCTAGTTGCTGTGTTGAGGACTAGATTATTACCATTTTTAATCATTGTTTGAAAAGCTCTGTCGATTGGACATGCCTTGAATGCTTGATGATGCACTACTGCATAGCTGGATTGTATCAGATCATCGTTTGCCTAGAAAATATCATGTGTGGTATATTTTGTAATAATGAGCAAATGAGATGAATGCCAAGTGCATTTGAATACGATCACTTTGTTGTTGTTTTTTGCTATTTCCTTTCTTTGCTGAACAGTTTCTTATACCAGATCAGGGGTGGGGGTGGGAAATCACATCATTAAACAGTAATTTTCTGAATTTTACCATTTCATTTAAAGAGAACGTACTTATTCAGGACACTAACGCTTTCCATGAAAATGGCTCTTTAGTACATAAGTGGCTATTTTCCCTTGGAGCCTGACTTCCTGTGGGTTTGACTGCAGAATAGCAGGTGTACTATTCCAAAGTGTCTTTACAAGTGGCTCAGCAGGGTCTCTGTGCTGTACATCCACGGGAGACAGCTCATCTGTTTAATCCTTATGTTTTAGTCAACCTTCCTTATTATGTGTGCAGGGCTCCAATGCTCAGCTGGATTTTGACTTTCAGAATGAATTGATGGAGCTCTTTGATCTTTGCTGTGTGTTGCATCTGTTTCATCTTTCATCCTAATGCACGATCTTCCCAACTCCAGCTTTATTTTTTCCACATGAATTCATCATGCATATATTTTTTACTTTGCTCTCCTATTTCTTTGCGTTCCCTTCTTACGTGCGTTGAACTTGATGTGGCATCATTTGAATATGACAGCTGTTTTGTATATGTAATTTAAGGATGCACAAGATGGCCAAAGAAATGTATGCTTAATTGGGAGGAACATTTAACACAAGTCAAATCTTTAAATGAGATGAGGAACCATCTAAAAAAACAAAACACAACCCGGACAAATTCTTGTAGACATTTCATGTGGTCGTTATCAAGATAATGACTATATCATTATATAGTCTCCCATAAACATGGGATAACTTCTGCCTATTGAGAGGGAGGGAGGAATATAATAGAATTAAATAGACATTTAACAGTGCCATCCTATACCTGCCTGTTCAGAAGTAAACCCCATTGAGTTCAACAGAGATTACACTCAGGCAAGTGGACACAGGATTGCAGTTTATGTTACTTTATTTGCTATTATGCATTATTGTGATACTTATTAAATATCCTAGGAAATTGCCCTCTTATTTAGGAACTGAAATGCAGTGCAATTGTATTTTTCTGGCACAGTAGTATGTTGACGGAGGTAGCAATCTGCCTCCAAGAAGATGGAGATTGGATCGGCTTCCAAAGTACTTTAATTTCATTGATTGGCCAATATTGGACTTTACATTTGGTGCAATATTAGGATTCAGTGTATTTTAGAAGAGTAGGTCTACAATGATCCAATAAATTTCAGGAAGACTTTTACAAACCCTCTAGCAAATTTTGCAGACTTGTTTTTCGAGCTTGCCTTAGAACTTCAGTTCTAGGAAAGATATTTCTACCTTCCTTCATGTACTTTGCATGGAGAAAGTCCCAGGTTCAGTTTCCAGGTAGGACTAGGGAAGACCCCTGCCTGAAACCCTGAAGGATTGCTGCATATTAGCTTAGACAATACTGAAACAGATGAGCCAATAACTGTGCATGTGACTATATGCAAACTTCTCCTACACCCATATAGATAGTTATCTAGGACTTAGATTCTAAATTCTAAGATACTTGAATTTGTTTGCTTCAGGTACAATATTCCTGATAGCTTACTTACTGTTTAAAAATGAATGTGTATTGAGAGTGCATTATTGGCAGATTTGGTGGGACGCGGGTGGCGCTGTGGGTTAAACCACTGAGCCTAGGACTTGCCGATCAGAAGGTTGGTGGTTTGAAACCCTGCAACAGGTCCCTGCTCCTGCCAACCTAGCAGTTTGAAAGCACGTCAAAGTGCAAGTAGATAAATAGGTACCGCTCTGGCGGGAAGGTAAACGGTGTTTCCGTGTGCTGCTCTGGTTCACCAGAAGCAGCTTAGTCATGCCGACCACATGACCCAGAAGCTGTATGCCGGCTCCCTCGGCCAATAAAGCTAGATGAGCGCCGCAACCCCAGAGTTGGCCATGACTGGACCTAATGCTCAGGGGTCCCTTTACCTTTACCAAGGTGGGGTGGGGTGGCAGGTTGGGATTATGTAGGTGCACCAGTGGTGCACCAGTAGGTACACCAATCTGATGCTTCTGCTGGTGCAACTGCACAACCTTGACATCACAACCATCCTGTTTCACACACATTCAGATACTTTGCATTGATACTGGTGTCGGAAGGGCAGGTCCACCTTCCCTCCCCCAGATGCTGCTGGTAAAGTATATGAAAAAATCCAGAGGCCAGATGTAATATGCTAAATTTAACCCATATACAATAGACTATTGCAGTTCCTTTCTGTTTTTGGGTAATAAATGAGATCATCCATAACACACTTAACTGCAAAAATTAGACTGCTGTGCCAGCCTTTCATCTCTATGTCATAGAGGAAGATATAGAGTAAGAGGGTTCTTGAAACATACATATACAAAGCTCTGGAGAGATAATGCCATACATATAACTACATAGCTTATTTCTTACTCAAGGACTTCTTCCCTGCCACGAGCATATCATTTATTTTCATAAGATGGCTGGTTGAGGCAGGTAGGAATTAATAGGAATTTCAGCTGTTTTTGAAAGGATCACACTATTTCAACAATGATGATTCCTAGTGAGTTCTTCTTAATCCTGAAGACTTCACAGGTTCCTTGGCTGTTACTAACTTTATGAGCCAGGGTGGATGTTGGCGCTGAACTGTAGCAATAAATGACAAATAGCAGAGCAAATTAATACCTATCTGTCTCCATCAATCAGAAACATTTGAGAACTTATTTCCTGAAATGCAGTGGGAAAGGGTACAGAACCTTAAAAGGGAACTATGCTGCATTTATGTACAAAGAAATGACTATGAAGATTCTCACCCATACACTGCTGGCGGGTGTTAGGAAGTGGTGGTGTTCCTCTTCTGGGCTCCATGGAGAGGGGGACTCCAGTGTTGTGCAGCCACTGAAAGCGCAGGCCAGTGCACACTCCCCTCGGTGGTGGTCCCACCAGCAATAGCTCTTGTAAGGTTGAAAAAAGGGTCGTTACAGAGGTTGGGTAGAGCACAGCAGGACTGGCAATGGATCTGCTGGATTCAAAGCCAACCCAAGGGAACTGATCTGATTGCATGTGCTGCATGACACCCCATCCCAGAACCAGTTAGGATTGCTCTCTTGCCCTAGGTACACACACAAAAAGAGGCTGCAGTCCTAAACATTTGTACTAGGAAGTAAGTCCCACTGACTCCTGTGTAGCTAACATTGTTAGCTATCCTAATATAACTCCACTGTTGAATCTGTGTGAGTAGCACTTTTATTTATCTGGCCTGTAGTCACTTTGGTGCCGCTAATGCAGCGGTTTGACTTCACCCTCGGAGGGGCACTCCATTGTCTCTCGAGACAGACAGGTGCCAACAATAGATTATCTGGATCTATTGGATGTTCTCCAAGCCATTCAGATACCTGAGAATTTACTCGGTTTGAGTAACATATTTGTTTCCATAAATATGACACTCGCTCTATGCAGTGATCTCATAATGAGCCCTGGAAAAATACACCATGCTTTCATGTGCAATGCTGTGCTAATGGGGGAAAATAGGCATCTGGTATCTGTAGATTCTTTCCCTCCATCATTGCTACATTTCTTTGGACAGCTCTCTCTCTCGCTCCCATTCTCTTTGGCAATCTAGGGGTGAAACTTTTCGTTCCAGGAAAACTGCTTGTATGGTTCTACAGCAGCATGATTGGTCTCCTGTGTAATTTTGGAACTTCCCTCTTTAAAGACTTCCTTTCTCCCTCTCTCTGTACTTGTTAACCTTTTTTAAGGTTTTGGAAGCATTTCCTTAAATTTCCATTCATTTTGAGGGTTTTCTGGGTCGTTTCGGCCCCTTAACCACTTTAATTCTGAAACAGTCACCAAACATATTAGTTCATGTTGCATTGTATGTACACATATTGTTTATATTGCAAATTGTAAGACAAAACCAGGTTGGGGGGGTAATTTTTCACAACAGCTGTTTCAAAACTTTTGCAGCTGGGTCATTATTACTTTAGTTTGGAAAATGAAGGGTGTAGGTCAACTTGGGATTGTGTGTGTGTTTATATCTAAATGCTCCAGACGTAAGCTTCCTTGGATTTTTAGAAAAATAAGTCTAGAAACATTTTAAATAAATAAAAAGGATGTTCTAAAAATAGTAGAATTTTATACTTGCATGGCTGAACTAGTTTTCTCCTGGCATTTTAAATGCAAGGCAAAATGCAGGTCATAACCAATTTCCACAAGTGTTTTGACTTTCGCCTCAAGAATAGAGATAGGTTGCATACTTTTTATGACAACTTTAGAAAGAACCAAGTAAATTGCTTGCCTCATAATCCTTAAAGTGCAGCAACATAGCTAGCAGTACCAGGCATGAAAGGCTTACAGAAAGAATATTTTGATTCCGAGATATAAATGATCGCTGCTAGCAATGACTAGTCAGAGTGGAGTTTCACAGTGTGTGTTTACTGTAACTCCTCTACAAATGCTAATAGTACTTGAAAAAGTGAGATAAATTTTGCATTGCTCTGTAAAATCATCCTAGTCAGGGAAAGCACTTATACCCAATTTTTGAAATGTAACTCTCAGCATGCTGTTTTCTATCAAACTGTGATATTGGGTGATAACAAAAGTTTCTTTATGTTGCACATGCTTATTTTTTTTTTTGTTCTTGAATTTAAATGACCCAGAATCTGCTGAATAGTTATTTTATTTTCATGACACGTCTTGCAGTAAGGATTCAACCATTTCCCATAGTTATCCAATTTTTTTGGTCCGCTGTTTTAAATTGATGTATTTAGTATTTTTCAAGAGTGACAGTGAAATGTTAACTATCACTTAACTTACATTTATTTAGAAGGGAGCCTTTCTGTAACAAGATTACGGTAGAATTTAGGTGCCTGTTCCACTTGTTGGAGTTCCAAGGCTGTCAGACTAGTTAAGATGGAAGGTGCCTACAGAGAAGACTTTAATGAAAGCCAACTGCTTCTGTGGGCCCAATTAAGACTATCCAACTGTAAAACACAGCCCTCTGGGTAGAGTTGGATTGCCCATTTTGGGAGCAGGGGGGGAGCAAAGGGAATACCTAGTGTCATGGTTAAAAGGGAATTGTCTTAATGTTCAAGGGTTCTACCTAATCCCCTAAATTTTAAGTATGTATTATTAATAAGGTTAGCAGTGATGTCCCTCAGTGCAGGTTTACATATGCACCACTGCCTGAACTTGAAGCCCCGGTAACAGTTCTTGAGATATGGATGTGCTCTTGGTCCCAAATCAATCTTGTCATTCCTCAGAAAGCAATGAAAGATAATAAGTACTATTCACCTGATTGCCTTCCTGCTCTGAGACAGCTGGTGACGCTTGTCTTCCTGATAACCAGGACTTTCAGATCTAAGGCAGGGATAAAGAAAAGCCGGGAGCTTGCTGAATCTAAATTTGACAGTCGATGGCAGTGTAGAGGGGTCAGGAGGGATAGAATCTCTGACACGTATAAGAAAGGAACAAAATTTATCTGCTCTGGTTGCAATGATTAGATGTCTCGTTGTCTGGCTTTCTTATAGTGGATGATTGATCGTGCCCGCCAGCTGCCTAATATCATAATTAACAAAGTTGCTACCGTGTCTGAGAAGTTTAATCGAAAAAAATTGCCAGCAGTATGATGCCATTGTCGCCCACAAAGATCACAAGCGTGGCAGAGTCGACTTTTGGACTAATGGAGCTGCAGAACTATGTGGCTGGAATGAGAAGCACTGCACCTGAATGGCTAAGGGTATGTCTGTATTTTCACAATTGCATTTCCGCTCTTCGTTTTCCTTTTGTGCAGTCTAAGAAAGCATGAATTTTCATTTCAGGATGTCATGGGGTACCTACATTAATATTTGATGTTTCTTTATCTTTGTTTATTATCTGCATAACAAGTTTTAAATATCTTGCCTTTGTTAATTATTGTGCCAAACATTATTTAAATCAGCTGTGAATGTGGTAATTGCTGCTATGGTTTAGTGTCCCCCCCCCCTCTTTTTCTAGCTGCTAATAGGTTCTCTAAGGTTTTTCCTCTTTTTGCCTGCATATATCTTTAAATGTATGATGCATAGCCTAGACCTCCTAGTATTATGCTAAGGAATGTTGTTAAAATATACACGTTTATGCATCTCCTTATGCATATAGAGGTAACAATACATGGTTAACAATCTTGACTCCAAATACCTCAAACCGTTTAAGAAATAATCACATATCACAGTTCTTTATTTGAAATATTTATGTGTTTTATGGGTAAAAAATTGCTTTGCAGATCTCTTTCTTCTTTGCAGTTGTATTTTCTTCCCTCTTTGTGAGCGGTATTTGCTCACATAGTTGTCCCCAGAGTACATGTTGCTACTGCCAAGCTAACATATGACTCTGAATATTGACATTGATGGTTCTGTGTATGCGCCCTGCAAAACAAAACAACAAAAAAAAAAAACCAAAGAAAGAAAGAGAAATAATGGGAAATTATTGAAAAATAAAGACAAAGGAAACACTACTGGATTTATGAAACAGGACATGAAAACTTGAAATAAGAAAACATTGTATATAAAGCCTGCATACTTTACCACTATTTTCATTTAATAAAGCCCATGGCATAAAAGGGGATATTTTCTTGGCTTGTTGAGAATTATAGAAGAAATTGTACATTTTAACAAAATTTGAAAATAGTTTATACTGCAGCTTAAGTGAATATGCAGTAGCTATTGTGGTGGGTTGTCATTCTGATCACAGAAATATCCCTGAAAATATTCTATTTCACACTGGGCTCCCCCGCACCCCCCCCCCCCCATTACAGTATGTCTGTCACCTGCAGATTGTAAACTATATTAAAACATTATTGATCCCATTGTACATTCACTAAGACTTTTAAGGATGATTCAGTAAGTATTTCATATTGGTAATTTATACTGTCTGGTCAAATTTAGTGATGATTTATTTTTTAATTCCTAGAAGAAGAAAAACAGCAGTGGCGGCTGATATTCTTCCTTTACTCAGGATATTGTTCTGAACTGAAATGCTATTTCTTGATCTGAAATGTGCTTTCCACATCATCAGTTATAGGTAAAAATGTTAACCTTGCCTGGCATTTTTATTGTTCACCATTGGTTTTTAAAAACTCAATAGTTTTCTTGGAAACAAAGAATGGTGTAAATATAGAAGTAAAAAAAAACAGATTAGTGATGCAAATTTCATACAGAAGGAAAGATTATGCTACTAGAACAAGTATATTGTTGTTTTAATCAGCACTCCCATAATAATTCATGTAATTGAGACTTAGGGCATTGTTAGAACTCAGCTGGAGAACCAAATGTCTATATGGATTACAGGAGGAAACGCTAAAGCAATGTCATAGCAGATGTGTCTGGCTTTTAACAGGATTAATTCCTGGGATATGTAGCAATGAACTGCTTGTAATAGTTTCAGAGGAACTAATAATTTTGAGAAATATGTTAATAGCAAATGTGCTAATATAAAGGGCTAGAAGATTAGCGATGCATTCTTTTGCACTGAAATAAGAATATAATAAATGTCTCCCAGGTGACTCAGGCTACAGCAATTTTTATTGGAGATTAAAGCTTGATGGACCTTTGCTCGGGTGATTAACCCTTCAGAAATTAAAACCTAGTGCTAAAGTATTCAGTCCAATTTAAATGCAAACAGAGAGGGAAAAAAGGTTATCATTCAAGCTTTTAAAAACCTTTTAATTTTCTTTTTTCCTCCTCCCCTATGTCATTGAGAAGACAGGCTAGTAAAAAGGAACATGATTCAGTTTGGACAAAGCTGTTCAAATGGCAAAATCGCTTTCCAGAATGCAGAGGAGAATATTCTTCAAAGGAATTTCAGACGTAAGCGTGGGCCTGAGATGAGACAGGTAGGACAGTAAACATTATCTGTTTAATATCTCTTAATATCAAGTTTAATTAGACTGTGTTCTTGCAAGTTGATTAACACTGGTAATTAATTTGTTAATGTTGCAGCCTAGCATAGAAAATGTTTCAAGAGTTTAACTTGTACGAAGTATGAAAGTCTGCTTTTAAAGCTGACAAACTATTATGGAACATGTTGAGTCCATTAATTTACAGAGGCCTAAAAATAACATCTACACACTTTTCCAGGTTAAGGAAAAGGATTTTAGGATAGTCCTTGCTAGCAGTCATATACCACTGGTGATATTCAGTTGGATTAAACAGAATAGATCCATTGGTTTCAATAGGTTTATGCATCTTTGAACTAATGTTTGTAATCACTTCTGTTATCTTTCTGTGATTCTGCTTAGGATATACAGTGGCATGGACAATATGGCATTACTGCATTTAATTGAACTGGCGCAATATTTTGGAATTCCAAGCTTCATTCCATATGAAATTGAAGTTTCTTTGCAATATTTATGTACAATGTATTTATTTATTTGTTAGCTTGTTTATTGTATTTGCAGGCATCAGCTTTCATTTCTTCTTATAAACTTTCATGAGTCATTTTGGGATTTTGATTTAGCACTTCGCACGGATTAAAGAAAAAAATCATAAAATGGCATGGAAAGGAAATATGGAATATTCACTTCACTAATGCCCAAAATGTTGATGAAATGCCATAATTTCAAATTCATTATAAAATCTTTATTTTTTTGAAAAATTAAACTAAAAGCAGAGTGAAAAACAGGCTCATTATGCAATAGAAATCAGTAGTTTAAGAGTATGGAAATAAAACACAGATTTGGGGTACATATGTTTTAAGCATTATAATGCAGAATTTGACTGCTGAATCCCTTCTGGTATTATTATTATTATTATTATTATTATTATTATTATTATTATTATTCTCCTCAGTTCACCTGCTATTACATAGGAAAAAAACAAGATGAGTTGAGGCTGCAATCCTATATTTACTTACCACACAGTAACTCTACTTCTGTCTAGACATGCATACAATTGTGCTGTATGCTAGTAATTCTCAAACTGGTTTTTGTGTGCACTTCCTTGAAGCATGTTTCTCCACATCCTCCTATATTCCATGCTGACACCTCAAGAATCTTGCTAGCATCATTTTACATACGGATCTGCCATATTGCACCTGACCAGCAGGATAGTATAGAGGAGGCACCTTTTCATAGTTCTCCTTGGGACTTGGCTATACAGCTGCAAATAAAAAGTTTTAAGTGTGCTTTAAGTGCAATATACAATATGACACTAGATGGCGATGGTGAGTCTTATGGAAAATTCACTGTATTTTTAAAAAATGCTTTTTCAAAAAAAAAAAGCATTTTCAGAATGGTTTTTATATGTGTGTAGATTCCTCCCAAATTAACTCTTTTTGCATCCTGCAGCTAGTGTGGTGAATCTAGTCTGCAGGTGTTAGTGTGTATATATAAGACAGGATGCAAAGCTCCCCAACTAATTTGCATGCAGAACAAGTAGACAAAAACCCACTGCCAGTCTCTCCAGTGTGGACTAGCAAACATTTTCTTGAGGCTTTTCAGAGTCACTACTGTGCCTTTAACTAGAAACTTCCTCATTGGAGTATCTGACACAAACTGCTTCCTGTTCATTGTGGCATAGCATAGCTGGTTAACTAGTTCTTCTTTACCAACAATGGGAGTTTTAAATTGCAGGTTTCTTTTCATTTCTTTAATTTTCTTCCATTTCTTTTTGACTGTGAATAGTGTCATTTTATTTTATTTTTTTAAAAAAGTGGAAGCTTGGGGAATTGTACAATTATGGGGAAATTAAGAGGTAATTCATCACTAAAGTCCCAAAAAGCAGCTTCTAATTAAAATGCCAGGTGAAGTTTGTTGAGTGGAGCTTACTCTAATAATAAGAATAATACTCCACCCGTCTGGCTGGGTTTCCCCAGCCACCCTGGGTGGCTTACAGCAGATATAAAACATAGTAAAAGAGTAAACAGTAAATGGATACAGACCATTAAAAGGATACAGACCATGGTGATGCCCATTTCCAGAAACTATAACACTAATGTAGGAGTTAGGTAAGGGACGCGGGTGGTGCTGTGGGTTAAACCACAGAGCCTAGGACTTGCCGATCAGAAGGTTGGTGGTTCGAATCCCCGCAACGGGGTGAGCTCCTGCTGCTTGGTCCCTGCTCCTGCCAACCTAGCAGTTCGAAAGCAAGTCAAAGTGCAAGTAGATAAATAGGTACCGCTCTGGCGGGAAGGTAAACGGTGTTTCCGTGTGCAGCTCTGGTTCGCCAGAAGCGGCTTAGTCATGCTGACCACATGACCCGGAAGCTGTATTGGCTCCCTCGGCCAATAAAGCAAGATGAGCGCCGCAACCCCAGAGTCGTCCGCGACTGGACCTAACGGTCAGGGGTCCCTTTACCTTTACCTTTAGGACTTTGGTGGAGCCACCATTTTAGTTCTACTTCTACAAATGATTGCAGAAAAGCAAAGTGTCAGCAGCATTAAGGGCTCCAGTATGGAATAGGTCTAGGTGAGAAACCTACTACAGTACCTGAAATCTAATTTTCTCTATTTACAGATTATTATTATTAACAGAAGAAAACGTGTAACAATGCTAGCGCACGAGTTTGTGAGAGGCTTCCACAACTTCCAAATGAAGGCGGGGAATTAAATGCTGCTCTTGCAGTAAAAAGGCCCTGTGGCCATAGAGCAGAAGATGCAGATTTTGTTTTTAATTTGTAAGAGGCCTTCTCACAACCTTGGGTTAGGTCAGAGTGGATTTGTAGCTATGGCCAGGGTGTGTGGGTGGAATTTGGGGAGGATACAGTTGGGATTGGTGGATGCAATCTCCTATATGAGACTGGGGCCTCAGCCAGTGTTGAGAAACACTGGCCTATATCCTCCAGTATAGCTGTACAATTAATCAATTAACCAATTAATAAGCCTTTTGTTGAATAGCAGATGGAAAGAAGCTTATGTCCTTTATATATGAGAGTGCAAAGTTAAGAACCTGCTTCCTTTTCTATCCTGCTAGCTCACAAAGGTTAGAAACGGCACTGGTGAGCCAAGTTAAATTCTGGCGTTACATTCACTGCATAGTTAAGAGTTCCTATCTTTTAAAAATTTTAAATTAAAATTGTAATAAATATGCAATCTCCTGTCCTATTCAATTTATTTCTCTCTTTCATCAAAGATGAGTTCCCACTGACACTGTGAAGATAGTGAAGTCCTAGGCATTGTAGTGGAGAAATTAAGGAGCCTGAGGCAGCAGCAACATCCTACCTAGCCCTTTCATTTACACTTAAAACACCCTCCAGGGAGGGGGAGGGGAAAAAACCTTTTTATGGGACCCCATGAAAAAAAGTGAAAATGATGAAAACTAAACTTGGTGTGGAGTTCGTTCAGTTGGATGACCTTGAAAAGAAAAGAAAGGAAAGGAAAAGTAAACCCTTTCAGGACACAAAACACACACACTTTGAGACCTAGATTAACCCCAGTGTTTGAACTAAGCAATCCACATGCTTAATGGTCTCTTAACTATATTCTCCTCAACATTTATAACCATTTTATTTTCCTTTTGGATTTTTATATATATTACTAATTGCTACCTGCCAGCTTTGCCTCTCTGCTTTTCAATTTACCATGTAAACTCCCCTAATATATGTTGAAATGTTTGCACAAACTAAAATAATACACCTGTTCTGTCAAATGCCTCAGACAATCACATGGAGATTAGAGGCTTGCAAAAACATGCATTTAAAACTTGACAATGCATGCACAGAATTTAACCACGTTTAACATAGCATTCAAAGCTGTTTATTCAACTATAATTTATTTTACTATGAAGGAACCATTTGGCTTTGCTAATGGTGTATATATCTAGTATTAATGCATCTTCTCTTGAACGTTGCCATTATTTCCACATTTTAAACTGAAGAAAGAGATGAAACAGTAAATACTGAATAGATATATATATAGATATATCTCATGCTTTCTACATGTGTATGAAATTTTCTGCCTAGCTGCCAGTTTATCACCTCATTTAAAAACTATACTGCAGTTCTTAAATAATTATAAATTATTGCTAATTAGGATACATACATATTCATGACTTATAACAGGGGCGTAAAACCCCCCCCCAATCAAATGACTTGGAGGGTCAAAGTGTGCCCCTGTAAAGGCCCAAGGGCTGCATCCATAATATTTCACACACAATCAGGTCTATTTCCCTTCAGTTTGATGGGTACAATTTGGCAATTGTGAGGTTCACAAGCTGCTACAAGTGTTTCACTTCTAGAGTATCAAAGTCCACATCCTGATAGCTGGCTTCTCTCCTCATCAATATGAAGAACATTGGCTTGCTTTGGAACCTCAGGCCCATGAACTGATTTAAATGGCAAGCTGGGTCCATTTCAGTATTTCTGAACAAAAAATATAAAAAGAGCCTTACTGGGTCAGTCCCAAAGCTTAGCGAATCCAATCTCCTGTTTCTCACAGTGGCCAGCCAGGTGTTTTGTGGGATGTCCATAAGGATAATATGATGACAACAGCCTTCTCTTGCTCCTGTAATTGGCCCCTATTCATAGAGACGCCATCTCTGATCATAGATGTAGCAGGTAGCTATCATGACTGGTAACCATTGATATCTTCCATGGATGTGCTGGCCTACACTCCCTTTAAAAGCTACCTAAGATAGTGGTCTGAAAGTGGCCTGAGGTAGAGCAAACCTGGAAAAGACATAGGAAAAATAAAGTTTTGGAAGAGGATCAATTGCCCAAGTCATATCCTGAAGTCTGCCTTCTTTCTTCTTCAGTGTGAGGAATACTGGTTTGCTGTGCAATTGCCTCAAGTCCTGATTTAAGGAACAAGTATAAAGGAACTGAAAAGATATAGCAATTTACAACAAATATAGGCAATAAAAAGAACATCAGAACTAAAGACACAGTTCACTAACTATTTCAGCAAGACTGTGGAAGAATTCAGTAGCCTATCTGCTTGTACGCAAAACTTGTATGGCTTCTTAGCCCTAAAAATCACTGGATCCTTAGGGATCCTTATGGCACATCTTGGGGTGCAAAATGTATTGTCTGAGACCACAGAGAACCAAATAAATTAGCAGGGTCTTTTGTTTGAAGCCCCTTGCTTATGGAAATATACCAGCAAATTACCAGCAAAGATTGTGCATGTGCATATTAAGGAGTTCTGACTGGTATTCTAGGGTGACCCTGTGCCTTAAATAGTTATGCAGGAGAAGAAATGTAAGCAGGATAATCATCTGAGTTGGTATGCAACTAAGTTTTCCTCAGATAGACCCATCAAAATTAAACTACCTACCCTTACTTTTATTTGTTTACACAATTTATATATTGCTACAATGGTTTCCAAGCAATATCTAAACAGCATTGTGTTCATTAATTTCAATGGGTCTATCTGAGGAAAACTTGGTTGAATACCATGCATTGCCTTGTAGTGCTGCAGGACTGAACATGAGGAAACCTCTCAATTTTCATAAATGAATTCACAAGTTATAATCTGTCAGTCAAGAGATTACAAATTAAACTGCTTGGCTAGAAATGGTTTTTATTGCAAGTGCCGTAACTTTATAATTTATGGGTTTCATATGGCAAATGCTAGTAATATGGCAAATGCTAATAAATGCTCGTATACAGAATTTAATTTTATAAGGGTAATACATGTTCCACAGCACTGTTACTTCTAGATAAGAAATTGTGTGTACCTCACATGTACCTTGTCACATAATGTTCATGTGGAGGAGTCCAGCAGGTGGCAGGCTTCCCATCACAGTTATACACAAAAACCCCAGCACATCTGTGTTCAACACATAAGACTTTGAACATGCAGAGTTCGGATAGAGATTTCTCTTTTCTCTCTCCTCATAAAATAAACTTTCAGATATGATTGTGGCTGGAATATTTAAGCATCTCAGTCAGAAGATCTTTTTTTAAACCCAGCTAGCTTTAATTTGATTTCTTTAGAGACAGTACTTATCTTTCCTGAAAACATGGTATAGTAGTAAATTAATGGTTTGCTGACCATTTCATACAGTGCTGTGATGTGAAATGATCTTTGGTCTACTCAGTAGACAGGGCAACAGTTATCCTGTTGTTGTTGTTGTTATTGTTGTTGCAGTTAAACAGCTATTCTGACATTTAAATGGTTTATTAGAGACTCAAGTGAGTTCAAAGTGAATCCTGGCAATTTAAGAACTTTTTCCTCATCCCTTTTTGTGCAAGAGATGAGGCCCCTTCACAAGTACACATGCAGTGCCAGCTGAAGTCCACCCACTAGGAACAAAGGTTTCAAAATTCTTGCTGCATCACTCGGATGCCAATTTCTGCTTTTGGCTGTCACTCCCTGCCCAATAATGGTACAGCCTGAAGGAGCTTACTTCACCCTGATACATCAATGGGCTAGCTATATACACATTGTAGTAGCTGCTTTCCCTATTGTGCAGTACTGAAGCCTCGTGATTGGATTGGAAAGACCCATGTGATTATTCACGGCCACAACTTCTTCTAGCCACACATCTATTCACATTCACCCCAAGGAAGCACCTGTCTCCACAGCTGAGGGGTCTTCATTTGCATGGATATATGAAGGTAAAAGAAGTTCAGAATTCAACGCAGGCACAAGAAAATAGCAGAAAGGACCTGAGACAGTGGAGGAGGCTGCAATACCTTGTAATTCTTTGGTGTGTAGAGAAAGGTTGTCTGTTCAGATAACAACCCTGAATCAACCATCTGTCAAACCTTTTAGAGTACACACAATAACACAAATGTGTAAAGGAGGATACTGTATTTCATAAATATTCTGTTTCACTGGTTTCAATTAGTTTCACACTGCCTGTTCCAGAAAATGAATAATAGTAGCATTCATATATATATATGAATGATTTGTTGTTTGCTTGTGAAAAGATAACACATTATTTTAGAAAAAAATCAATGTTGGGTTATATTGGTTTGTTTTGAGAACATGAATTTGCCATGGGTAGGTAGACTGATAGATTTATTTTAGACATCTGTAAAAAACACATCAATAATACCCTTTGTAAAGTTTTCCCATGGAATTCCTGCTGCAACATGACAAAGGCATTTGTCAACGAGAATTGCATCGCTGTTTTCATTCCACCCCCACCCACTGTGGCCCTTTTTTGGGAAAGGAGGACACAAATTTAGTCACAGTGCAATTTGTTAAAAAATCTACATGTAATGTTAAAAACGTCATTGCTAGAAGTTAAGTGAATGGTTAAAGGCCACGATCCAGAGCGTGCGTTTTGCATCTGCCAGGCTGTTCTCTTGTTTGCTTCCCTCCTTTCTCCCTCCCACATCCCACAATGCTGCAGCTTTGTCTCTGGATAAGCATCTGTGGTTTAATGGAAAATTATATTTGGCATCATGTGGTTGCCTATGTACTTTCATTAGCAAATAAAATAGGAGAATTTTAATGAGATGCACTGATATCAAAGTGTTTGCTGCTTAGCCACATTAGATATATGATTTGCTGTCATGATAATGAGTTCCATATTAACTTTGTTTTATTGACTTTATTATAATGTATGACTGTGGGAGGATGACAGATAGGGCACAGGATTGTTGTGGGGGTAAACAAAATCGATTTGTAAAGCACTTTGTAATGTAAAATTTGCTATAGAAATATAGAATTGGATCCAGACTGAAATCAATGGAATTTAAGATAGTCATGACTAACTTAAGTCCCATCTATTTCAGTGGGTCTACTCTGCCTAAGTCCTCAAACCAGAGTGGTTAATTGGTGACCCTCAGAATGCCCTTGAACTTGAACTCCCATCATCCATGACCATGGAGCATGGTCTATGGGAGTTGGAATCTGACACCTGGCGGTCACAAGTTACGTAGCTGCCCCTGCCTGTTTTCAACACATTACAGTACTCTTGAAGTTGCTGTACTGTAAAAAGGTAAAGGTAAAGGGACCCTTGACCATTAGGTCCAGTCGTGGCCAACTCTGGTGTTGCAGCGCTCATCTCACTTTATTGGCCGAGGGAGCCGGCGTACAGCTTCCGGGTCATGTGGCCAGCATGACTAAGCCGCTTCTGGCGAACCAGAGCAGCGCACGGAAACGCCGTTTACCTTCCCGCCAGAGTGGTACCTATTTATCTACTTGCACTTTGACGTGCTTTTTAACTGCTTGGTTGGCAGGAGCAGGGACCGAGCAACGGGAGCTCACCCCGTCGCGGGGATTCGAACCGCCGACCTTCTGATTGGCAAGTCCTAGGCTCTGTGGTTTAACCCACAGCGCCACCCGTGTCCCTTGCTCTACTGTACTACCATATTAATAAAAAGTGGCTCTTTAATAGATCTTGCTTTACTGTTTGCTTCTTCAAAAATAAAATAGGTCTATAGTCTCCCTGGCTGAAATGGAATAGGGCAGATTGCAGCAACAATAAATTTCTTCGATGGGCTTACAAATGAATGACCTGATCTTGTCGCCTCTTAATCAACCATGCGGTGCACTCATAAGATAAAGGCGCTGCTTTTATCTCTGACAGAAACTGCAGAGTGTAGTTTAGTGTAGGAATGTCAAATTAGGACTGCAGAAAGCCAGGTTCAAATCTCCGCTCCAACATGAAGCTTCCTGAGTGACCTTGTTTCAGTTTTTAAACCTAACTTATTGCATAGAGTTGTCTGAAAAGTGGCTTACACATACACTGCTCTGAGCTCCCTGGACGAAGGGGGTGGGGGGAAACGTAAAAAATAATGTAGCACTGATGGCTAGACCAGTGTTTCCCAACCTTGTGCCTCCAGCTGTTTTTGGCCTACAATTCCCATCATCCCTTGCCACTGGTCTTGCTAGTCAGGGATGATGGGAGTTGTAGGCCAAAAACATCTGGAGGCACAAGGTTGGGAAACACTGGGCTAGACAGTGGCATACTGATGACAGCATGCACGGCTATTGCATATTGTTTGTGGTGATGGGTAAGAGATTCAGAAGAGGCAGGGTCACAGGAAGATCTGCTATTTGTATAGTGAAATAGGGATAGATGAATCTATTTCAGTTTCATGTCAGTTTTCCGTGAGGTTAAGCATTATTCCATTCTCTCCTCTTTTATGCAGATTAAAAGAAACAACTCATGAAAAATAGCATTTAAATTGTATGCAGTTCTCTCCCTGATATACCAGTTTAGTAGGCTCTTTCTCCTAAAATATAAATTTTCTGCTTTTCTATGCATTATTCCCTAAAATATGCATGTTGTGTGCGTTTCCCCACAAAATGAGTATTTTTCTATTTGTTTTTGAACCAATACTACATCAAAACATTGGGAGATGTTCTGTGCTGATCCACGTATAAATTTAGGTGCTGTGAATTGTGTTTTAAAATGTATTCCTACATCACAGTGGCTGCCTCCGGTCTACCTCTCCTAAACGCTGTCACCTTTTGGATAACTATAGTCTAGTAAAGGACCAACACAGGAGGCATTTCTCCTGTGTTCCATTGCTCCCTTCCTGTTCTGCTCCTTGTGAGTTTGGACTGGGGAAAGAGTGGGGAGGGGGGACTTGGTTTCTCAAGCTCAAAGGGAGTCACCATGAAGTCCTGTCCCCAGTCTACATGACCTTGTGCTATGGCATCAGATTCAGTGGGCTCTTTCAAGCCACACAATGGTTCCTTGATCACTGATGGGAAACCCATCTGGCTCCTTAGCTAGTGACAATCCAAATCAATGTTGTGACCACTGTTGGATTCCATGGTCGTGACAACTCCACACTCCTCTAAGACATGTCCCTTTTTTCTTTAATAGTCTTTAATCCTTAATGATATGAATTGTTCTTCATTCTTATTATGGAGCTGTTCCCTACACTCAATATATAACTCAGTGTTCTTTACGTTTTCCCAAATGGTTTCCTTCATTTTGTCCCATGTACTTTTAAGTGGACTAAGGATGGAAAACTTAAGGAGAAACTTTTAAAATAATGAAACATGTTTATATTCATGCAAATAATCAGTGCTTTGTGAATAGTATTTTTAATTTTTTTTATTTATTTTTTTTGCAAAATTGCCATAGTAAATTTTACCAGCAAAGTTCACGTTGATATCTGTTTGTAGATACATTAACCTTGAATGTTCTTTAGTGGGAATCCATCAAAAAATATTGAGGGGGTCTAATTATATTTATATGCATACAGTTTCTGAAAATACAGGTCAATTAATTGCTGAGATTTAATTTAGATATTTTTCACTGAGTCTGCAATTCATGTTCATTTTGGCTAAATTACCCTTGTTTCTTCATCTTATTTGCAAAAAAAGGAAAGAAAAGACTTCTGCTTATTGAACTATTACTACAGGATCCAGCTTCCCCCCTAAATTACACACTTTTTGCATAAATGTGCCTAATTACCTGAATTCAGTTTTGATTAGCAGTGTTAATTGATGCAGCTGTGGATGGGATCTGTTTACCTAAATTACCATGTGCAAACAGCAATACGTCTGAAAGTGAATATGCTGAACTGAAAATACTAATTAGCTGAGACAGATTGTTATTCAAGTCACATCTCAGGGCCTTTTTAATGAAAGCCTGGATATGTCAGGGCTTTATGATATGCAGACAGAAATCTCTATATTACCGTACATACGATTTCCTAAAGTTAATTCATGAGAGCAGATGGGAAGTCGTTTGGGTTTCTTGTGATTTACTTCTAGTGTTAAATATGAATATTGTGCTTTATTGACAACATAGACATTGTTTTGGAACCCCCTGCTTAAAAAATCATAGTGAATACTAGGACAACAAAACCAGAATTTATATTTTGAAGCTAGCATGGCAGTGCTCAGATCTTCCAAGAGTTCTGAATACTAGGAGTACTTTGCACTAAGTACATTAGTGTGTCACCTGGAAGATGTTCATGGGACCAAGAAAAGTGCTCCTATATCTTTCAGGGGCGTGAAGATCTGATTAAGGAATAGCACAAGAAAGGGATGGACAAAACTGTTAATTTCAGTTTCTCTCTCCTCTTTCACCCAGTCTTAAGTTTACTTTGCCACATTTCTGAATCAGTTTGTGATTTTTTTCTTCTGAAAAGGCTATCCTTTTAGAGCACATTTCTACTATTATACAGACTTTTATGCAGTTTCCTAGTATCCACATGTTTGCAAGCAATTTTTCTTAATATAATCATTTTTGTATGTTTGAATACAAAAATATATGCATTTTATACACTCATTCTGTACACACTTTTTTTTTCTTTTTTAGAACATCACAAAATTCATGATGTGAATTTTACAGGATAACTCATTTCATGTACTGTTTGGGGAAACGCAAGGTAGGTATGGTTCAAATTAAAATGTGACCAAACAGAATTTCTTCCCCATCCTTAGCACCATGACTATGAGTCTGAAAAACAGAGGCTGACTAGCAATCTCATTGCCCTCTGGTTACATATCTTCCTGGCCTTAGACGCAATAGTGTAAATGCTGTCTTGAGTTCATTCTGAGCTCATTTTATTTAGGTCTCCCAGCCATAACGAGAGATTGCTGATGGACAGAAGGTTGACTCCAGGGCTAAAGTGACTTTGGGCAAAGTGTCCTCTGCTGGTTAGTCCTTGTGGACTTACCTGGCTAAATTGTCAGCACTCCGAGCATCTGTCCTTTACTCATAGTGCACTACAGTGGCGTAGCGTGGGGGGTGCAGGGGGGGCCGGCCTCACCGGGCACAACATCTGGGGTTAGGGCAAATCCATGGGTTAGGAGGCACAAATCCACAGGTTAG
Organism: Podarcis muralis; assembly: GCF_964188315.1. Classification (NCBI taxonomy): domain Eukaryota; kingdom Metazoa; phylum Chordata; class Lepidosauria; order Squamata; family Lacertidae; genus Podarcis; species Podarcis muralis. The sequence continues at coordinate 42,158,331 of NC_135664.1, forward strand.
GGGGCGCAAATCCACGGGTTAGGGGGCGCAAATTACTTGCCTTGCCCCGGGTGCTGACAACCCATGCTACGCCGCTGGTGCACTAGGAGGGTCCAGGACAGGTAGCAGTGGGCCCTACTAGGCTTCTGAGACCTTGGCAGTTCCCCAAGGATAAAGGACCTGCTGGTTTGGTTGTAATATAAAACCATAGTCTAGTGTAAAGTAAAGGTAAAGGGACCCCTGACCATTAGGTCCAGTCGTGGCCGACTCTGGGGTTGTGGCGCTCATCTCACTTTATTGGCCAAGGGAGCTGGTGTACAGCTTCCGGGTCATGTGGCCAGCATGACTAAGCCGCTTCTGGCAAACCAGAGCAGCGCACGGAAATGCCGTTTACCTTCCCACTGGAGCAGTACCTATTTATCTACTTGCACTTTGACGTACTTTTGAACTGTAGGTTGGCAGGAGCAGGGACCGAGCAACAGGAGCTCACCCCGTCGCGGGGATTCGAACCGCCGAACTTCTGATCGGCAAGTCCTAGGCTCTGTGGTTTAACCCACAGCACCACCCACGTCCCATAGTCTAGTGTAGCATCGTGTAAATGAACGTCACTCTCATACTCTCCCTGTTCTCTCTCCTCTCTGACTACAAGAAGCAGATTGGAAGCATTTTCTTCCTTTTAAAACAAACCTCAGTTTATCCTCAGGGCTTGACACCTGTGGAAGAAAATGCTTTGCCTCTTTCATAATATATATATATATGAAATTGCTGCTCTTCCTGCAAAATCAACTGTGTAGGACAACTGCCCCAACCTTTTATATGAAAAGCTTAGATCTTTGAATGACCGTGTTGCATATATTTTTTAACATCTGAGTTGGCTGTAAGGGTGTGAAGATTAATGTGTTCTGTTGCTGAGAAAGTGGCTAGAGAGATGTCCCTGCCCCCCTCATAATATTGGAATTTGAGGTTCTCCAATGAAGCTGACTAGTAGCAGACTCAGGACAAAAAAGGAGGAAGTGCTTCTGCACATTGTTAAATTATGGAATTTGCTCCCGTGAGATATGGTGATAGCCCACAACTCAGAATGCTTTAAATGGGGTGAAACAAATTCATGGAAGCTGCTATGATGGGCTGTAGACTATCTTCAGGATCAGCTGCAGTGTGCCTCTGAATATGACTGGAGAGCATCAGTGGGAGAAGGCATTTGTGCTCATTTTTGCTTGTGAGCTTCCTTTAGGCACCTGGCTAGCCATTGCAGGACACAGGATGCTTAACTAAAAAGGCCTTTGGTCCGGCAGGGCTGTTCTTATGTTCCTTAACAGTGAGATGTAGTGGCTAGAACAGATTTAACCAGACGAATTCAGGCTGAAATTCTTGCTCTGCCACAGCCTTCTCTCAGTCCAACCTACAGGGTCATTGTAAGGCCATAATGGGAGAACTCTGTACATTGCTCTGAGCTCTTTGGACTAAGGACCAGTGTCAGATAACCAAATAGGCAGAGTAGGCACTGGCCTATGGGCCCCACGCCTTTTAGGGGCCCTGCAACAGCAGATCAAAATAATATTGATTTGATCTTGAAATAAAATTAGAATCAAGCTTTCTTAGTTCAGTGTTATCCCACTAGAGCACACACACGAGAGGGGCCCAAGATTTCGACTACCTAGGGGTCTCCACAGGGTTTAATCCAGCACTGGAAAGGACAAGTTAAAATTGTAATCAATAAAAACCCACTGCATTGTGGTGATGGAGATACTATGTCATTTTTTGCTTGCTGACCCTTTGTCAGACTTAAGCTACACAAACCACTTTATTATGTGGTGGAATCATTCGTGGGCTGCACCATTTTAGACTGTTGGTGAGATATTGTGCTTTTGAGTGCTCACCCTCCTTGAAGAAAGCCCTCTCATACGTAGAAAACTTGTATGTCAGAAATAAGTCTAGCCATAACTCTTTATGGTTTTCTTTGTGCAGATAATTTTTCTTTAAAAAAATACAGTTCTGTAATTCCCTCACCTGTACAGCCTAAAGTGTAACTACTAGGAACGTTTGTACATGACAAACATTACCAGGAATTGCCTATTTGTGCAATACAGTGGTACCTCGGGTTACATACACTTCAGGTTACATACGCTTCAGGTTACAGACTCTGCTAACCCAGAAATAGTACCTCGGGTTAAGAACTTTGCTTCAGGATGAGAACAGAAATCGTGCTCCGGCGGCGCGGCAGCAGCAGGAGGCCCCATTAGCTAAAGTGCTGCTTCAGGTTAAGAACAGTTTCAGGTTAAGAACAGACCTCCAGAACGAATTAAGTACTTAACCCGAGGTACCACTGTACATGGTTGCAGCACTCTTAAGACACTTGAAGAAAGAGTTGAATCCTAATCACGTTTACTCAGAAGGAAATCCCATGCAATTTATTAGGATTACTTGGTAAGTGTTGTTAAGATTTGAGTCTAAGGAATACATATCAGTCTAACAACAAAATGCAGCATCAGTGTCTTATAGGTGAGAAAATGATGGGATAACATGAAAATATCAAGGTCAAATAGTAACAATCTTGCAGCATTTTTTTTTTACTTGCTTATAAGACCTTTAGGGCAAGAATGATGGCTGTCTTTCTGCAATGCAAAGCACAACTGCTCCAGTGAGCCCCCTCATAGTCTCTTGGTGCTACTGAAATATAAGTATTAAATAATTCAAGACTAATAAAGATAGGAAACTGCAGAGCTAGAGGGAAGCAACTCTGCAGCTAAAGCTGAACAGAGGTTGATAAAATATTGGACCTTGTTTTAGTGATATCAGCAGAAGAAGCCGTAATGCTGTGTGTTTCTGTGAAAACCATGCAGCAAAAGTATTGCCAGCAAACTTTCCAATGCATAAGGGATTTTAGAGGTCTGATCCTCAAGATATCTTTTATGTCAGTTCTAGATCCTACAAGGGTCGCAGTGTCATAGCAAGATCAACAACAATTCTTATTTCTCCTCTGTAGATGCAAGGCTGATTTCCTCAATATGTCATGATCAGTTAAACTCACTAGAAAATTACATTAATATATCAGTTTGATATCATATACCTGTCATTTGTGTTGAAAGAAGCTGGTAATCATCACATTTGGAGGAGGTCCAGATTGTAATATTTCCTTCCTCTTGTTGCATGACACCCAATCTCTGGACGATGCAAGATTCCAGGGGTTCCAGGGCTCTTTTGAAGGGTTTGGTTTCCTTGGAATGAGGGACAGTTGAGATTGTGGTTTCTTTATGATACATGGCTTGTTTACACAAATATACAACCTGAGCCTACAATAGAGGGGCTTGCAGCATTGACACCCCAAGAAGTTCTTGCTTTTCCCACAGCTGCAGGATCGATTCAAACAGGAATTGGGCACGGCTCTGTCTCTCCCAGCTGCCCATCGAGCAACTTGCTGCTTCTCGCTTCTAGCTCTCACACACAACTCCCAACTCTGTCCTTTGTCTTTCTAACTACCAGTGAGTTCAGGGCAGGGGGCCCATCCATTTTCTCTTTGGCACAGGTAGCCACTTCCTTTGTTTCCTTAATAGTCCATCCTTAGAAAACCATTACCCCACCAGGAAGCTAGCTTGGCTCTTCCAGGAATTGAATCTGTGCTGTATCCAGGAATTCGAAGGGGCCTCAAGCATACAGCCTACCCTTGTCCCCAAACTCATAACAATATTTAATAGTATTTAAACTAATTATGCCTAAGGACATTTGTTGAAAGCTGCTTCTTAAATGAATTTAGACTTAAGCCCTTAATTAAAAGAAAAACTAAATAATAGAATCATAGAATTGTGGAGCTGGAAGAGACCCCAAGGATCATAGCCTCTGGGCCAGGAGGAAACAAGCTTGCTCTATCTTCCCTTTAGATATTTGAAGATGGCTATCATAGCTCCTCTTAGTCTCCTCTTTACCAAGCTAAATATATCCAACTCCCTCAACCATTCTTAATAAGGCTTGGTTTTCACTTCCTTGATCACCTTAGTCACCCTCCTCTGTACACATTCTAACTTGTTAATATCCTTCTTAACTTGTGGTGTCCAGAACTGGACACAGTATTCCAGGTGTGGTCAGAATAAAGTGGGACTGTTCCTTCTGTTGATGCAGCCTAGAATAGCATTAGCTTCTTTTCTTTTCTTTTTTGCTGCTGCATCACATTGTTGACTCGTGTTAAGCTTGTGGTCTACTAAGACTCTGAGTTTCTTTTCATATGTACTACTTACAAGCCAGGTGCCCCCATCTTATATTTGTGCAGCTGGTTCTTCCTGCCTAAATGTAGAACTTTACATTTGTCTCTGTTGAAATTCATTTCTGTAGTGTGCAAGGTAGATGCTATAAACTCCTGAGATTAGTCAAAAGGTGGGAAATGGTATGTGTCTATCCCTCTCCAGTAAATTATTAATTACTGCCAGCCATTATTAAACCTTTTCTATCAACCATTGTTATCATAGTCGCCTGTTGTGATATTTTCATGTTGTATAGATACGCAATCTGGATTTGCATTGCTAAATTATGTAAACAGCCATCCAGTCTCCCAGATGTTGAGAGTCCTCGGGTATTTGTAATGTGTGTTAAAGAAATACGTAAGGGAAGGTGTAGCATGAGCATGAGAGCTCTGCCTGCTCAACATTTTTATCAGCTATGAGTTAAAGAGGAACCTTCTAAAGCCTGGAGCCTCTGCAGTCATGGAGGCCACCCAAAAAATCAGGGTTCTAAAACACTTGAGTAGAGCAGAGTTGATAAATGACAGAGCAGCAGAGCCAGTGCATTCATCTTCATTGTGTGCTATCCTAGTATGTTAAATTAACACACATTACTAATGCCTGTAGAAGCGTAGTAGCTACTGCCAATCTGGAAAAGCAATAAGATAAAAGAGGTCCATATTGTCCTAGGGATTAGGATTTACTGGCGCTTGTTTCGCATGACAGTTGATCTTGCAAGCAGATTTAGATCAGAAGTGATATTCTTGGGAATTGACAAAGTGGCATGTTGAGCACACTGATTTGGCATGTATCTATGTGCGATAGGAGCCCTGGGGAAATGAGCACCTGCATTTTAGTCATTTTCAAAATGAAATATTGATGTGGGGCACATAAATTCAAAGATTGTATCCTCAGAGCTGAAATGTCTTTGAAAATCTGGTACCTTCTGACTAGGTAGAGATTGACTCATATTGGAATGCTAGAATCGCCCCCCCCCCCAATATTATTATTTATTTTTTACATTTATACCCTGCCTTTCTATAAAATACTCAGTATGGTGTAGGTTGTGTAGCTTTGCTGATCTTTCTTGCATTTCCTTTTCACTGGCAAATGTAGGCTTCATGCCTATGCTCCTGTGCTGGAAGTATGTTTCATTGAAGCCAATGGGACTTCTGAGTAGACATGCGTAAGATTGTGCCGTAAGTCTTCTAGTACTGTATTTGCTCTTTTGGTTGTATTCTTGAAATTTGTCTACCAGGATTGTGGAGGTGCTTAGGAGTCTAGTCTTGAAAAGTATTTTATGGGATAAAATATTAGCACCCCCTTTAAAACAACGTTGATTGTTTTATCTAAGGTTTATATTCTGGTTCAGATTTGCAAGCGCTAATCACTCAAACGAAATGCTAAAATAAGCTACTGTGATTTGTGAAGGACAAAGAATTCTTTGCACCTTTTTTCTCTTTTAAAGGTGATGAAATATTAATCAGATTCTTCTGCAGCACATACAAAATTTAATCGCATTGTTCCCAAACCTCATTTTCGAAAGCTTATTCTCATGATATTATTGCCTGGAGCTAAATCAATGTTCACATGAGAGATTTGGTAAAATGAAACTTGTATATACAATAGATTCACAAGGCTTTTCTATTTTTATTATCTGCCTCCAAATATCTCTCATTTTTTCTTAGTGGGTAAGCTGGCATAAACATTGCAGTTAGGAAATGAACCATACATTTTCCAGAGCCCCCTTAACTGTCTAGTTTCTTTTTAAAGGGTTGAAATAAAAAAGCTATGCTTCTAAGCAGTTTTGTGAATATTTTAATGAGCACTTTTAGAGATGATCAAGCCTGGATATATTCTCAGTAATATAATGCATGTCAGCTCTTCCCAAATAATGTCTGGTTGTGATTTTAATGAAAGTTCCAGCTATTTATTATCCTATCTATAGGCTATTAACAACCCAATACATAAGTCACAGAACCAAATGAGATATCCAGCGGCTAACACAGTTAGGCCTGTAAATCAGGAGGAGTCACTCAAAACTGAGCTGCCTTCTTAAAACATCTTTATCTGTACTATGAAGAGCTGTGTTTATCTGGGTGGCGGGGAGCTGCTGGCAGTAATTGGCTGAGCTGCTGTGATGTCATGGGAAATTCCAGTTGCTGAAGCAATAAAGATATGAGTTTTGCCATAGTTATTCACATTTGGGAAACTCTTCTCAGACCATTGTACATGAGGTCACCATGCACAGAACCACAAAACAGAACCCCAAGATTATTAAATGGGACTGGATATTTTGATTGTATTATGCCAGTGACTTAACAACTGCACTAGTTCCATATCTATTTACAAACCCAGAGCTTTTCTAAATCAATGTAGCTTTGAATGGCTTACAACCAGGTTACCTGAAAGATTGCCTCCTCTTGCAGACGCCTTCCTAAACCTTAATAGTCCCTTTGGAGATCCTGCTTCCAACATATAACGTGAAGTGACTGTTAAGCAAAAGGCCCTTTCCATATGGCACTCTGTCTTTGGAATCACCTCACCAAGAAGAAGTTCATCTGGTGGTTTATTTTTGATGCCAGGTGAAGACCTTTTTATTCACCAAGGCTTTTGTGTTAAATCCAGAAGATTGTTTTGTGCTGTCTGTTGTGAGAGAGCTCTCTTTTATAATTTATTGTTTTAATAGTGATAATTATAGTTATTTGAAAGAAAACACATGTTAAAAACCTCTTTAAATGTGACATTTTGTGTAGATTTGTTTTATTAAATAGCACATTTATGTGGGAATGGGATAGAGCAGACTTATAGGTGAACACTTGACCGTGACATGGAGTGGAAATAAGAGTGATTTGACAGTCCTCAAAAGCAGGAAATAAAAGCTTACAGATGTATCCTTAAGCTTAAGATGTTTCTAGCTGGCACCTAAGAGACAATCACCTTGGTTGCAAATGAGGATTTCTAAAGAATTCCAGAACTGGGTTACCGCAGCTGGAAAAGTTCCCTACTTAGTTGACATCTGCCTCACCCTCTGAAGGAGAGCTCACTCAGAGAAGGGCATCAGCAGATGAAGTTAAAGTGAAGGCAGGTTGCCATAGTAGTAGATACCTTCTCAGGCATCTTATCAAAGTGTCTGCAGTTAACTAAGCTCCAGGCTTTACTTGCTACTTCCAGAGTATTCAGGCATGGCTTTATTTTCTCTTTACGCTCCGCGACAGCAACAGTGGGGGACAACTTTAAACACTGACTAATTTCAGTTTCAAAGCATTGCAGTTCAACTGTTTAAATGCATGTTTAATTTTTCCTGGTTAACATATGCAAATAGTTTTCTTGTTTCAACCCTTTAAATAATTGAAGGAAGTGCTGTTGTTTTAAAAAATTGTACACACACACACACACACACACACACATCTATACACACATGCAGCTCCAGACAGTCCCAGTTTATTTGAAAGCATCAACTTCAGTTACTGAAACAATGCTCAGTCTTCACATTCCTTTTAATAAGTGTGGTCTGTTAACCCTTTCTGTCTTCTAAAATGGCATTATGCTGGAGGGTTGAAAAAGTACAGTTTGGTTGTCTGTTGCTCTGAATGTATTGGTGTTAGGTGGAGGAAATGTGGGAAAATATGGAAATCTCTTTCCTATTCAAGTGGAAACTGTTTAGTGAGATTTGAGGCAGGTTCCATAAACATAATGTGGCAGATGAAGTCACAGAACCATACTTTGAAAAGTCCATTACAAATGTCTTGCAGCAATTGAACAGTGAATACTGATTTTGCGTGGTACGGCTGCAAGACAAATGACTCTGTAGTGAAAGAAAATCTAATGTTAATTAATCTTCATCAAGGTTTAGTGGATGATAGAATTTATGTGTTGTACATCTTACTGGATTGAAATTGCATGAGGAGAAGAAAGCCTGGCTATAATTCTCATGCCGCCATGTTGATTGCAAGTCATTTGGATAGGTTAACATTAAACAAATTTAATAGATTTTTTAAAAATTAAAAATCCAGCCATGCTAACAGCAAAGAGTATATTAAATCAGAGGGTATAGTTTTAAGAACTACCACTTTAAATAACTACCACTTTCAGATCCAAATTGTTGAACCTCTTCCTGTATGGTAAATTCCAATTCCTTCCAAAACAAGTTTAATACTATTATACATTCATTACTACATTGGGGCTTATTCCCAAGTAAAGTGTGCATAGGATTTCAGTCAGAACCTAACCCTGCCCAGGGGACAATTGGAAAAGCAGAGCCACATCCAAAACCCTGGGGACTCCAGCCAGTCATGGCAGAAGGTGGGAAGGCTCTGTTCTCTTCCAGCTTGAAACAGGCCCCTCACCTGAAAATAGAATGGCATAAGATACAGAAGATCCTTGTATTACTCAGCTATGGCCCACCTGTGAAACCTTCTGTAGCCTCTTGTTTGCTTGGGTGGAGATCAGGCCATGGCGGCAGAGAAGCTCCTCCCCTCAGTGATTCTTATCTCTGTTGATGAAAGTCAACAGAGAGGTGTTTGTGCTTCCATCTAACCTCCCCCAGCCACCCACATCAGGGGTGTTAGGGTTGCTCTCATAATCTATGTAAATGGTTTGGAGTTTAGATAAATACAATTTACTTGCTAAATTTAATCTGATTTTTAAATTCTTAGGAGCACCGAGTTTATTCTCACATCATATGTCAAATGAACATGAGACGTGCAAATTGGATTTATCTGTGATCTGTTCTATCATAAAGCAGGCTTTTAAGATTCAGAAAATTCTCAGATTTTTTCTTGAGAAGACAGGATATATGGTATGTTGACTGTCTGCCGTGCCTCTCCTTTGTCTGTCTTTCGATAGCAAGTCAATAAAAATGATTAGAGTTGGCACCTCACAAAATGTACGCCCTTAAACCATGAAGCTATAATACTGTGAAGGATTTTCCCCCCTGACCTTTTCAAATTACGTCCAACCATCTGGGGAATTTCTCAGTGACTAGAGGTAATAAGGTCCAATCCTTTTTGCTAGTTGGCTTCAAATTCAGCTCCTCACAAGCCTTAATTTATCTATTCTTTTTATCTCGACCTTGGCATCTTTTCAATACTGTAATCCATGCATCTAATCTTGGTTGTGTTTCTCTTCCCACACCCCCTTCTTCCCCACTCAGGTTTTGCTGTACAATCAAACTGTGAAAACTACAGCCATGAAAGACCCTCCATTTATTGCATTCTCCAAAAAGATGATATTAGCATGGGAGGCTAAGCTGGTATGTTGCCTTTTGAGAGGCGCTTGTTGAATTTAATTAGTTTTTAGATTTCATCTCCAACCTGCATCTCAGTTCTTTGCCATCCTGGGTGATTTATGCTTCAGTTGCTTTCATTCTATAAAACTTTCTAAACTTAGCTGTGCTGTTGCACTCTGCAGATTATTAAGAAGTTGGGGCGAGTGGTGGTGGGGTGAATGAGTTTAAAAGTTATTTGTGTTAAATTGATTTCCCTTTAGTTATCAAACGTGATAGACACAATGGCCCGGTAAATAAGTGAGTCACCCAAGTGAAACACACAAACAGACAGCTGCTCTAGCCTTTTCTTTTTTTTAAGCTTCAATGAATAGAATAGAATAGAATAGAATAGAAGAATAGAATAGAAACTGGAAGTTAAGAACACATTTACCCAAAAATGTACAGAAGTCCCTGGAAGTTCTTAAGATAATAAAAGCTTACTTTGTGTTTTATCTAGCAAATATTCTTGCATTTCAGTTCAGAGATCTGTGCATGTAATCATCTGTCTACAGTATGTACATTGCTGATGCTAAATTAGACACCCGTTCCCACTTTGAGGCTCACTGGCCATGATGGCTGTGTTCTCCATCCAGTGCAGCATCCTGTTCGCACAGCAGGAAACCTGCAAGTAGGTTAGGAGCTCAATGGGACTCTTCCCACTTGTGTTCTCCAGCAACTGGTATTCAGAGACACACCATCTCTGATACTAGAGAATAAAGGTAAAAAAAGGTAAAGGACCCCTGGGCAGTCAAAGGCAACTAAGTCCAGTCAAAGGCAACTATGGGGTGCAGCGCTCATCTCGCTTCAGGCCAAGGGAGCCGGCGTTTGTCCACAGACAGCTTTCCGGGTCACGTGGCCAGCATGACTAAAATGCTTCTGGCATGATGGGACACCGTGACAAGCGCCAAAGTGCACAGAAATGCCATTTACCTTCCCTCCGCAGCAGTACCTATTTACCTACTTGCACTCACGTGCTTTCAAACTGCTAGGTTGGCAGAAGCTGGGACAGAGCAACAGGAGCTCACCCCGTTGCATGGTTTCGTACCATCAACCTTCTGATCAGCAAGCCCAAGAGGCTCAGTGGTTTAGGCCCCAGCATCCTTTTACCTTACTAGAGTACATTGCCATCATGCAGCCACTGATAACCTTATCGTCTATGAACTTGTCCAATCTGCTTTTAAAGTCATCCAAGATGTTGACCATTACTACATGTTGTAGTAGCTAGTTCTGAGTTCTGCCTAAACGTACTTCATCTCTTGCCACCAGCATTTCCCTTAAACTTGTTTGGGCAAGACTTCAGTTTTCTGAAGTAGTCCTTCGTACCTCAAATTATTTCCTTGACTCTCCTTGTTGACCATGCTGGCAACTTCTTGGCCTTAGTTGTAACTTTGCCCATCTGTGATATACATTGTAGCTTAGCTTCTGTTTATTGTGGTTTGAATAATCCTCAACCTTTTTTTTTTTTTTTTGGAGGAGGAGATTTTACTTTCTTGCTTTTCCCTTTCAGCTTCCTTTTTATTAATCCCCTCAGTTTTGAATCTTTTGAAATCAAATGTGACAGGATTGGACATTCACATCCCACAAATATTGAATTCGACAGTTCTGTGGGCACTATTTCTAATAGGTTCAACAGCACTTGCATTTAATACCAGGCAAACTACTAACACCATATTGGACCCAAATATGGATACAATCCAGCCAAACATAAGCCTTTTAAAATCTGATTGATCTCAGTCAGTGAAACTGAAATCAATAGGCTTAGAAGTGTTCCGTTTGTTTCTATTAGCACAGCCAGACATCCCTTTCATTCATCACAGCAACATCTGCATGACAAAGTTTCCATGGATTAGGCCATTGCACAGTTAGTCCTTGCTATCCGCTTGTGGTTCTTGACAGGAAATGATACATATGTGTATGTTATGTTTCCTTCACATCCTCTGTTCTGAATGTAGAGAAATGATGTTGATTCAGAAAATATCTAGAAGCCCCATAATACATTCCTGTCACTGAAAATGTGAACAACCTGACTTGTTGAGCACTTGTTGAACCAGATATGTGACTCCTACTGCTTTGTCACTTATTAATGGCTTAAGAAAAAAGGGCTGTTTATTAGATCTGGATTGTGTTGAGCTCGGGTTATGGCTGACTGAGGCAGGTCAAAGCACGGCAAAAGTGGAGAGGCAACAAGGTAAAATCAGTCCGTGGCCAGCAAGAGCAGGATTTCCTAGCTCTGATCAAAAAGGAAGCCTGACCCAGTGGCTTTTGTAGTACTTGGAGAATGCTATGTGACTAGCTGTAGCTTATTGTAATAAAGAGACTTCCATGCTTGTGAGACATTGCTTTTCCTATGTGTAACAATTACAGTGCAAATGATGACGGTGATGATGACAGGCAAAATCTAGTTGGTACAACTCTACATTGCCAATGTGATATTATACAAGTGTTGTTGTGCTCAGGACCTGCTTTTAGGATTCCCGTAGGCATCTGGTTAGCCGCTGTGAGAGTAGGATGTTGGAATCGATGGGCAATTGGCCTGATCTAGAAGGCTCTTCTGTTCTTGTGTTCTCAATTAATTGCAGCAAAATCATGATTTCTGGAAGATGTATTCTATTCCACAGGGGTGGCACATCCCATTTTACTGCTTGAGGTGAAATAGGAAGTGCCGTCCCTCCCTGCTGCCACTACCACCTCACCTGCTGCGCTGCCTCCATCACCAGTTCTCCGTCGGCTGAAGAGGTGGCAGGGAAGCGGAGATGCCACTTTGTGGTTGGACTGGGTCTGCTACTCCAACCCTGCCAGGGGCATTGGTGTGTCAAAACAGATTTATGAGCAAACGAAGCTACCACAGGCAGTCCATTGGTCCTGGTAGCTTGAAAGAAGTGTTGTTAGCTCTGGGTCTTTGGTGCCAAGCCCTGGATCTTCTGCCCCTTCCACCCATACTTTAAAAAACAACAACACATTTTAATAACTTTGCTTACAGAGTAGTTGGGGACTTTGGGGGATTCCAATTCCAGTGAGATTCCATACACCTTCTCTCTTAATTTTCCCAGAAGTATAGTATATATTTATGCAGACTTGTGTTATGGGTCTGTGTCCCAAGTCTTTTAAGCACCTACTAACTCCCTTGAAACTTGGTATTGTGCACTGTGGCAGGCAGCATCTCTCCAATGATCTAAAACAGAAAATAACCCTTTCGAGGTATATTATCAGAAATCCTAGCTCTCCAATTTTCATCATGCCTACACCGCAATGTGCATGCAAACCCCATTAAACCTTTGATAGGCACCCTTATTCAGAAAGAACCACAGTCATTGCACAAAATGGGTTGCACTTTGCCAAATCTGGAGTGAAGTCATTTTTAAATTATTTTGTACTATAATTTTTAAAGGTGTCTTCCAATGGTTTAATTCATCACCTTTTATGTCAATTGGTATTGATTGCCTTGTTCAGTTAGGCATGTCCACATGTACATAATAGCGCTTCTTAGCTCATTTTTAAATTAGACCACCTACATGCTATTACTTATTCCTTTGACCTCTTGTACCAGCACACAGGTGCTGAGACTGGGGTGTGTGTGTGTCTATGATGTTTCACTGACACTAAAGACCAGGTACACTGTCAGCATTTCAAAACACAACATTACCTGGCACAGTTGTTAGCGACCACGCTTTAAGACTTTCATTTCGATGTAAGCTCATTTCCAAAATCATTGTCTTTCTTAATGAGCCTGATCTTTCATAAAACACAAAGAATATCATCAAGTAACCGTGTTCAAAAGGTAAATGGTCCATGTTTGCTCATGCTGTCTTCTTTCATTATAATTTCTTTATAGTCCAAAGTGTGTTACCCTGTTTTAAAAAAATGAGCATTGCCACAGAGGAAATGAAGTGTCCAATTATCTTCCTTAGCGAACCGTGACTGCAGATTTCTGTGTCTTTGTCCCCTTTTGTCTGAAGAATAAGTCTTTCCTCCACTTTAGATTGCTGTAATCACGTATTTGGGTGGAATGAAATAAGATACCTGGTATCTTAGCAAGGAGGGGTCTTAGCTCAGTGGCAGAGCTTTGCAGACAGAAGGTCCATGGTTCAATTCTTTGTATGTCCAGATTTAGTTGGAAGAGAGCTTTGTAGGAAATCCTACAGAGCTGATGCCAATCAGCATAGACAGCATTGAGCGTTCCTAGGTTATAATATTCAATATGATCATACATCGTATTTGGACCCCTCCAGCTACAGAAACAGGTGCTTTTTCCACTCGCCATGCAATACCCATTTCCAATGCTAGGTTGAGCCCTAGAAGAAGAAGAAGAGCATTAATAAAATTAATAAAAGAAATGGATGTGTGGGGAGCAACTTTGCTCACCTCTTAGCAGCCACAACCAGCTCCCTACATAACTTGAGCTTCTAAGGTAGAAGCTGTAACCTCCAGGCAGATTCAGCCCCAGCAACTGTTTAGAAATAAAGCAGCACTAAGTGAAAGCTAGATGGTATAAGCACATCCTGCAAGTACAGCCGCTAAAGCAGTCTCCTTCCTTGTTTAATAGCTGTCACTGCTCTGCTAAAGTGTGCTGGCTTTAATTCAACACATTTGAAACTTCTTTAGCTATAATGAAATCCCATTTCTAAAATGATGTCTGCATGGGAAGTTCCTTCACTCCTTGCCCAATGCTTTCATGCTACCAGAAATGTGGTGTCCCATAAGTGTAGTGGAATGTAAGAGTCTATATAGGAAGCTGCCTTATATTGAGTCAGGCCACTGGTCAGTCCAGCTCAGGGTTATGTAAACTAAATGGAAGCAAGTCTCCAGGATTTCAGACATAGATCTCTCTCATCCCTACCTGGAGATGCTGGGGATTTGGGGACTGAAAACTGTTATGTAGTAAGCTTAGATCCTAGAATAATAGGCAAGTAGGATCCTAGAATGCAACAACTGATTGGCTTGCAGGAGAAGACCAATCAGGCTCCAGGAAGAAGTTAATCAGCCTATTAGGCTGGTAGGATCGTAGAATGCAACAACTGACTGGCCTGCAGGAAAAGACCAATCAGGCTCCAGGAGGGAAGCAGAATCAGCCAATCACAATGGGACTCATTGTGTAAATAATGTATATAAAAGCCTGAGGCTTGGGGGGGGGGTGTAATTCAATCACCGTTTTACAAGCTGCAATAAACAGCAGGAAATTACTACAGGACTCCGAGTATATTTCAAAAACCTTCTGCATGCAAAGCAGATGCTTTGCCACTCAGCTATAGCCCTTCCCCAGAGGTGCATGGCTTGCATTCAAGTGGCCACAAGTTCAGTCCCCGTCACCTCCATTTAAAACTGGCCCAGGACCCAGCAGCAGTGGTTGGGCTTAGTATAGGGTAGCTTTGTGTGACTGTATTAGGGGAGTGGACCTACTCAGTGGTACATACTTTGCATGTATATGCTCCCAGATTCAGAGCTCATTTAAAGAATCTCAGGGCCAGGAAACACATCTGCATGAGTTTATTTATAGTAAGCCCGCAACTTCCATGGGGGTTATGTTCCGGGAATCACACCTAAAGCCAAAATCGTGTATAATCAGCACCCATTGGGTTCATTGACAGCCAGGATTGCCAAAGTCATTTTCTCTTGAACTCCACCCACTTTCTGTCCCCTTTTAATTTTTTAAATATTTATTTACACACATGTAAAGCTGAATGGGAACAAATTAATTGTGAGTACGTTGCCGGCTTATTGTATAATAGTTTTATACAACCCTTCATTAAATTTGATTCTAAGGTGGTTTAAATTGCTAAAAGTACGGTATAATCCACAGTGAAATCAGATTTTAAAACTACTTCAGATACTGTGGTGAATAAAGAGCAGGTACCATAATAAGGCAGGTATGGAAAACTGCCTTCAGCCCAAAGATTGCATTTTCCGATGGTCAACCTTTGCCGTGGGGCACATGTCACTGGTGGGTGGGGCTAGAGGCAAAAGTGGGAGGCTGTATTTGACCCCTGGGTCTTAGGTTCTCCACTCCTGTCTTAAGGGGCTGCAAGACTCTTTTTGGGAGGTTTGAGGACCCTTGAACCAATGGTTTTACTTAGCCTTAGGTAGCCTTATATGTTCAGGTAATCAGTGCTTGCCTTGAACTACTGGGGAGATTGCTGCAAGGGCATCATCTTTCTGTGTCACATACGTGATGATGATGATGATAATAATGCCCCACCTATCTGGCTAAGTTTCCCCAGCCGCAGCCCCTGTTTGCTATAGTCTTCCTGCACCTGTAGATAATAACTTGGAATTTCGAAAAACTACTATTACACCTACAAACCTCACAACAGCACCCTTGTCGTGCCAGCAAATACACATTGCGCAAATATTTGGGCTGCCAGATATACATATTCTACTGCTCTTTATGTGGAACAATTTAGTCATCTTAGGACTCTGCCCATGAGATTGGCTTGCCCATCTAATAAAAACTTACAGACACCCACTGTTTTCTACCCATAACCTAAGAATAAAAAGGCCTCTTTGCAGCAGCACGTTTGAATGTCATTGTAATGTCACCACTGTTAGCTGCATTTATGTATCTTTTTACAAGGATGTGCTTTGGGAGAAAATGCAGACAGCATCACTTATAATAGATGGCTCATTTGTAATTCTGCAAGCAATAAATCCAAAGTAATGTTATAATTTTGAATTCAGACAAGATTTCTGGACTGTGCCACACTACTAGAGCTGTGTGTTTTTTTAACTACATATTTTTAATATTCAGAATTACATTTAAATAGTAATGCTTCAGGTAAGAACTGCCTTAATAATTTGAACTCTCCCTCCACTCTTACTTTTTTTAAAGTACCGAAGGCATTGAAACTGAACTTGAAATTATAGAAGGGATTGCACATTCATTCATTCCTGCAGTTTCTGACATCTCAGTTTGAACATTGCCTTTCATACTACAATGCATGTGGGGAAGTCTAAATATATGATCCATTGATACTAATATTTTGCATTAAAGTCTTAGTATTTTATAACAAAATGTATAATTCCACTGTTGTTACAGTGATATCCTTTGTGCGTAGTAAAGTGAAGTATCCAAAACCACTTTTGCATTACTAGAATTTAGTTTTGCAGTCAGTTATATTTGTCATTAAGTAGGATTGCCATATGTCTGGGAAAATGTGGACATGTCCTCTTTTGGGGGGCCAATGTGCCCCCTGGCAGATTTTAAAATGTACTTATGGGACCGCCTGTCCTGGTATGCCCTGTGGAGGACCTTACGGTCCCCAAATAATAATATCTTGGAGGTCCTAGGCCTCAAGGAGGTTAAACTGGTCTCAACCAGGGCCAGGGTCTTTTCGGCTTTAGCCCCAGCCTGGTGGAACGCTCTATTGCAGGAGACCAGGGCCCTGCGGGAGTTGATATCTTTCCGCAGGGCCTGCAAGATGGAGCTGTTCTGCCTGACCTTTGGTCCAGGCCCAGTTTGACCCCCCTCTATGGGATCCTGTAAGTTACCTCTTTGGCCCTTTTATCGGTTCATCTGGGACCAACATGGATAGCTGGCCCTGATATATACTTGAGGTTCCCGACCCCTGTGGTTGTAATTTCATGGACAGTCATTTAATTTTATCCTGATTCTAATTTTTAAGCTGTATTTTAATCAATTGTTAAAATCAATAAATCAGTAATCAGTAATCAATAAATTACTTGAGGGGGCTGTCTCCCCAAAGCTGATGTGCATTGCCATTCAAATGGTGTGTGAGAGCTGTATTTTGTTATCAATTATGTGGGGCAGGGCTTGCCTTCCATATTTTATTCAAGTTGGTGCCTCTGTAACACAGCGTCTCACTCCTCAGAGTTTTGGAGACCCGTAATGGAAGAGCTGTTTGGCTAAATGATGCAAGTTGGCTTTGTCTGAAAATTCTGTGCAGCAGACTCATTAAATGAACTTGAGCATAGAAAGTTTACATTCATGAAATGATCTTAACATCCTTTCACCAAGGCATCCTGGATTAAAACTACGGTACATTGAAGTGCTTTGCAGTTTAAGGAATTAGTGTTTTAATTGCATTGTTTAACCAATTAACTCAGCCTCAGTGTTTAATAATGTATTACAGGAAATAGTAAGTGAGACTTGTGGGCATAGGGCGGTATATAAATTCAATAAATAATTATGATAATAAGTCCAATAACTGGTATTTTTTTCTCCTTCTTTGCTGTGTTATAGTATTCCATTTGTTCTAAGTATATATTTACTTGCATACATGGATCTAGAGAGAAATCAGAGGCAATTATTACCAACAGATAATGCTAAAAAACTTACTACTAAGAAATTCTAGAATATATATATATATATATATATATTCCTAGAAAATTAATAATTATAACAGAGCTAAATTTTCGGATGAAAAGGTTATGATGACATCATAACCAACTACTCATGATAGTCTGAGCTGTTAATGAAAATCCAAACCTAGCCATCCTATTCAGGATATTTATTTGTTTTTATAGCTGCATCTCTATTGTCTGGTGCTATTTCCGAAGATTAGTCCATCCAATCATCATAATCAGTCATCTATTTTCCTACAGCAAAAAAGAAAATATTTCTTTATTTTTTTTATTGAAAATACTGTTTTATCGAACAAAAAGAAAATTATGTTTGCATTGGCAAACAGACAACAACAAAACCTTAAGAGATTTGCTTGGCATTGCAAATTAATAGTGAAAAACAGAAGAATTATAATTAGAAAGGGAAATAACTTTCCTTTTTCATATACTTTGTGTGTTTGGGCGGGCGAGTGTGTGTGTGTGTGTGTGTGTGTGTGTGTGTGTGTGTGTGTTCTTAGAAAATAATGTAATTCAGGCTGAGGAGAATTACCGCCTAGCAGATTCTATTTATCTGTAGCTTAAAAAGCAGCTGCGTTTTTCTAAAAACCAATGAATGTGGCAGTCCTACTTAAAGGTAGAAGAAAAAGAACACCCCTTGTTTTGTAATAAGGGGATTTTCAATTTAAAAGCGAGAGAGGGCCTGTTGTGTGAAGTATGGTTATTACATTCATTGTATTCTATCTCACCCACCAGGAGGCTAATAATGAAGGAGTCAGTAAAGGAGGCCAGTGCCATGGGGGTTATCTCACAGTCCCAGATGATGGCTAAGTTGAAGAAGGCAGAATCGCTTTTGGATGACATTCAGGTCTGAATGATGGTTTAGAGAAGAAAAGGCTATTCTTTCCAAGGTAAACAGTCCATTTCATCTGTCGGCTGTATATATTGGTCTAAAATATGTTTATATAGATATCTGTAAAATTTACTTTTA
This sequence comes from Podarcis muralis, assembly GCF_964188315.1. NCBI lineage: Eukaryota > Metazoa > Chordata > Lepidosauria > Squamata > Lacertidae > Podarcis > Podarcis muralis. Next base: position 42,177,073 of record NC_135664.1, read on the forward strand.
TCACTTTCAGGTTTTTTTCTTTCCGTGTGACAGTGAGCTTTCCGCAATGTATTTCTGAGACAAAAGATGCACTACGGACTCAGCCACACCTAAAGGGAAGCTTTGAAAGAATTGCCAGGTTCACTTTTAATAATGAGATAAAAAATTGCCCACATGGAGTCAGCAGAAAATGAACCAGTGGCAGGCCTGCTGCAAATAATTCCAGCCAGGGCCAAGAGACTAGTTGAAAAATGACTTCATGAGGTGAATATCCTTAGTTCTTACTTACGGTTTTGTAACCATGCAATCATTTTCTCTTTTAGGAGCCATGAATGAAAGCGTATTTCAGCACAAGCGCATCTCCACGCTAAATGGCCCTCTGAACATTTGTCATTTGTGTTGAGTCCGTTGACAGACCAGCTATCCTTATTGCTGTTATTTATGACAACTAGTTTAATATATGTAAATAGGCACAAATAGCCGTCAAAAGGCTCCCAGAGTGGGAGACGTAATAAATGTGTGTGTCTGAAGCATCTATGTGAATGTGTGTCCGTGTCTTTGTTTGTCTCCTTGCTTCCTTGTGGCAATTTTGTCATCCTTCGTAGCTTACATTTTTCAAAGGGAGATGCTTAGAGATGCACATTGTGGTTTCAATTCTTCCTAAAACAAGTTAAATATATGAACATATTTAACTTGGGTTCTGTAACTAAACTTTAATTTCCCATACATGTATGCTTAAGGCGACACAACTGGCATACATGGTGATATGTTAAGCATTACTCTCTGGGCCCCTCCAACAAATGAATAATCAGTTTTCAGTGCAAACTAAGCTTGAGAATCAATCTGTCATTGGGTCGTAGCCACTTTTGCTTTATTTTGCCCCATAAACAAACACATAATCAAAACAAGTTTTCTGAAATATCTAACCCCAAACCCTTTTGTCAGTGCTATTCATTTTCTTTTTTCCTTTTTATCAGACATGCAGCCTTCCCTTTTAAAAAATGGAAAAATTGGAGTCTGGGCTTCCTCCCTGCTGAACGTCCTGTAGCTCGTTGCTTTCCTCTTTTTCATTTCAGGCTGTCAGCCAACAAGGGAGTGCAGCTGAGACAAACAATTTCCTTCTTCCACAAATAAAGGCTGCCATGCAATGCAAAAAGCACTGAAAGAAAACTTTCAACCCAAGGCTGTGTTTCTTAAGAAGACTCCCAAGAATGAAAGGATTGATCTGGCCCCAAGCCAATTTTGTTACGTGAATTTTGTTTGGCTAAGCAAGAGCACAATAGTGGGGGGAGGAAAAAACCCCTCTCTACTCCTCTCATTCCTACCTTGCCAAAAAAAAAGTTTCATGACTCTGTTTCCCACATATTGGAGCCATGTGATATCACCATGCCAACCTAGCATTAATCTTCCCCAAAATGGCTGTTTCAAAAGAAAGAAGGCCGCAGCTTAACTTGCAACGCCCTGAAATTCAAAGCTGAATTAGGAACAGTGGGCATAATTAGGCCAAACTTTAACCACGTCCTGCTGATTTCGATGAAAAAGTTAATTATGTGCTTCTGTTTCTCCTGTTTATATCAAAGGGTTTAGAAGTACTTAACTTGGACGATTTGGCCCATTTTCCCTCTTATTTTCGAAAGACTGGTTGTCAAAAGAAGATAGGCAAGAATTTTTTTTAAGCACAGGGACTCCTATAATCTGTAGTCTCACAGAACTAGCCATGTGCAACAACCACTGGGCATAAGGCAGTTGCGTATCCCCATCATAAAAAAGACACATCCATCCAATTGACTGGGTTACAGATGAACATCACAATAAAGGTGCAGATGTATAGGCAGATGGGCATTGCAATCCTCATAGAGTGAGCACAAGAAGGCTTATTTCCTGTTGGATTGAGTCAGCTACGAAAGGGAGAGATGATTAAGGCTGCTTGAGTTGTGTATGTCAACATACATGAAGTGGCATATAACATAATTGAACATGCTTGTTTTGTATTGATATTAGTATTATAGTATATTTTTATCCCAATATGATACTGTATTTGTTGCCATTGCCCCCACAACCTGAGAGATAAAAAGGTAAATGAGTAGCTATTTACATTTTAATATATGTCATTTAAAACTCACCTAAAACACACTGGAAGGTTTGGGAGTGCATTAATCTGGACCCAATTAGCGTCTTTTTGTCCCTCAAAAGTGCAACCTGAGATTAATGAATATAAACTAGAGTTTCATATACAGTTTTTAAATCATTTGCATGTTTTATGCATGATAATTTAATTTATTTATGCACCTCCTTTCATTTATGGGTTTCACTTATGCTAAGCATAGGGTGCTAGACAAGAATAGGTTTGATAGGCAGCCAGAGAATAGTAATAGGTAAATAAAATAGAGGAGGCTTTCAGTGGTAATCATTAGCTGCAAATTAAAATTAATCCTAACATCAGGTGGTTTTTTTGGTTAAGGTTCACATTAGCTATTTTCTTTATCATATTGATTTTAGCCTTGTGTGGCATATCAGATATTCTTATCAGGTATCTGAAGAAGTGTGCATGCACACGAAAGCTCATACCAAGAACTAACTTAGTTGGTCTTTAAGGTGCTACTGGAAGGAATTTTTTTTGTTCATATATTCTTTAGTTTATGAACAAATGTGGAAGCAAATTTATTTTCAAAAGGCTTTGAATTTGTGATAGGTTCTCTTATTGACAATTCAATGACCCTAGAGACTTGTGTTTCAATTTGGCCAATTAGTGGGAATATGAAGACTAGTAATTTCATCTATGTAATACTGTACTGCATTAGTCCCAGGTCCTATGGATTCCTAGCTTGATTTGGAAATAACAGTACACGATCATTTCTTCACTGGCTGATAGAAATGTGACTGTGGGTAGGTGGTAGATTAAGTCTGGTTTGGGATATAGTTAGATCCAGAGAAAGGTTTGCCTTTCAGTTTGTGGCCTTGAGTTTTGCAGCACTGGTACTGACATCACCATATTACCAGCTCCCTGTTAATCTGAGATGCTTTACTGTGCCTATAGTGATGTTGTCTGTTCTCACCCCAACCCTGAAAGCAAATGGCAACATCAGGAAAATACAGTGGGGAAGGCTGAAAGGATTCTTAAAAGTTTCCAAGGCAATGTTCATAGTTCCCTTGTCTTTTGTACGTGTTCAAAGATGTCTGTTCCAGTGCTATTTTCTGTGGTGTCCTGTCTATTCAGTGGATTCAATGGCTGTGTGTTGTGACTGTCCCCCCAATCTGTTTAGCTAGCAACCTCTCTGAAGTCTAAATTGCTGTTAATTTGTGATGTAACCATTGTGGAGTGTATGTTTTTTAATCATTGAAATGCAGTTTTAAAATGTTGAGCAATGTAGCATGAAATTCTCAGTTAGTTTGGAAATGGTTGTGAAATCATGTGAAGAAAATCAGTATTGCTTCTGACCAAGATAAATTCACTTTAGTGTTTTATGGCTTTTTATTCCTATGTGATAGTAATAAAGTCTCATGTAGGGATGGAAGCCATGAAATACATTGTGAAAAATCATCAACTAAGATGAGCCATCAGAATAGAATTGTAGTAGCAGAGCTGCTAACGATTATTGGAAAATGATGTAGTATGTTGTGTTGTTGACTTCCACGCTTGCACTGTTTCTTCATTGCCTCACCCTTAGAGTTTGAAGGATAAGGGAGCTAGTTTCTCACAAGATAATTCATCTTTTGAGCCAGCATCCAAGTCTTATCTTTTAATACATTTTTTAATTTTTTTGTTATTAAACACAACACTGTGCATGAAACACTGAATTATGTGAGTTATAAAATAAACAAAACAAATTAAATTCTATTGCTTTATGAGGAGGTCCAGGTTTCTTTACTCCCATACTCAGAAAATGATCCTCTAAACCAGAAGACAAGCTTTAGTCTCAATATTGTGCGCTGGCATGTTTTTTCCTCAAAGCGTGTGCTGTTCCTTTTCCTTTCCTGACATGAATTCTGGGAAACTTGCAGGCTGATCCATTAGGGCAGATGGGGAACTGCCCAACCAACCTCAGTCTGCCCATAACCATCCCTCACCTGCCTGCCAGGGGTTGCCACTGGCTGTCAGTTTCCTCCGCCTTAATCTCAGTGTTCCCCTTGTAGACCTCTGTCCATAATTGGCTCTCATTCCACCTACTGTTGACCTCCCTGCCTTCTGCTCTGTTAGACCCAGTGTGCATGAGTCACCACTGCGGACTAGTATAGTTGTGGGACAGGGGAGCAGTGCCATGGGAAGCAGTTGACAACCACATTCCTGTGCTCCTTTACAAACATGATTGCAGTGATATGGTACCTCAGCCATGCCACCGGGGCTTCTACACTGCCAAGAGTCTGCCTGGATACACTCTATTTACTCAGCATCATTAGCCTTGTGTATATCATTTTCTTTTTTTGTTAGTATTTGGGGGACTATTAAGCAACGGTGTTACAGTGCTGTCATTTATTTTATTTTATTTTATTATTTATGCATCTATTATTTCTCTGTCTTTCCTCCCCGCAAAGTTAAATTTAATAAAACTCACTTTTATCGTTTTCTGTTCCTCTTAAAAACAACAAATCTGACTTTCTCTTTTATCTCCACATCTCTTTCCCTAGTTGACTGTTCTGATGATGCAGCCCCAACAAGAGAAATAAGGGTTTTCCACTGCATGGCACACACAATTTAGGACGAAGTTAAATGACAAGCTGAATGCATGATTACGATTGCATGTCATGGAGAGGTCCTAATCTGCATCAGAACTGGGGCATGGGAGAGAAACCGCCAAGGACATAAATAACAGCTCCCTTCTTTTAGGGGGTGGGGAAGCTACGAATCAGGACAATGACATGGGAGAAAATAACACCACAGTCTCAACTCAGATAAGGGCTTCCTATAACTTCAGTCACATGTGTTGCCTAAAGTTTGTCCCTTAGATTAATTTTAAAGTATCACTTGTTTGAATAAAACAATTCACAAGTTTAAAAGTAAACTGAACCACAGTTTGAGGTTGATCACTGTATGAACGACACCATGTTTTACACATTTATTGGATGAGATTTGATGATAGCAAAGTACTCTGGGGGAGCCATGGTTGCAATAGCCATAAAATTGTCTTAGGAGTATGATCATGAGTCCTTTAGAGTTGAGGGGTTGATTTGAGTCCTATGAAATGCAGTGGCATGGTTGAGTTTCTTCATATGTAATATTCCCCATGCCTGAGGAGGCACTGTCTGTTTCTACTTAGATTCAGAAGCTCCTCCTGCAATCAGTTTTTCTAATCCCATCCCACAATGGTGAATGTTAAACAATGACTATCTTTTCCATGTCTGCAACTGCAGAGGGGCCCAGAGCTGTGGAAAGTTTTGGAGGAATGAAGATATTTCCATAAGAGTGGATTAGAAGATTTCATCCCTTTCTACTTACCTTTGTGAAAGTCGAATGTGGAGATTCTCAAGCTGTTTCTTTCTTAATTTAGGGCTACTGGGTCTCAATCAAAAGCTGAGAAGAATTGCTCCTATTCAGTGGATTGGGTTTTATTTGCAGATGAATGGATGATCTACCACAAACTCAGTACCCAAGGATGCAGTCAAGAGTCTCATCTACTCAAACATTTTGCTGCTCATCTGTGAAGTAGCCCATGTCCATAACAACTAAAACATAATGGTCCTTTGCAACTAGTACACCAACTAATTTGCACTTGGACTTTGTGGCAGAAAATCTACATGTAACAACACCTGTCCCTTAACTAGTACATGGCATTTTTATTGTGTTAAATAGTGGGCATGAATACACTAGGTGGACTGACCAGTGTGCAGGTGGGGAAGGGCAGGTAAGGATGGGGAAATGTGAGAAATTACACACACTAATGTATTCTTCTTCTTCTGATGATGATGATGATTATTAATCGGTATGCCACCCTTCATCCAAAGCTCACAGCATGGTTTACAACTTAAAACCACAAAAATACATACCATGACAACACAATACCCCATACACCTCCTCACATCCCATTTCATTACTAAAAAGGATCTATCAAGCTGGTAAGGTTGAATTCTGACTGTATTAGCTGTGGAACAGTGTTTTCTGCTTTGATACTTTATTGGGGAGATTAAGCTGAATGGTGGGAGATGCAGTGCGCAACTTCACAGTAGTACAACATTACAGTGGAATTCATTTCCACATCATGGGAGTGATGGGCACAAACTTAAAGGGGGTAAATTCATGGACAATAAGCTTATCTATCTATGGCTAGTAGTCATGATGGCTATAGACTATGTCCTGTATATGGCAGTGTGCTGCTGAATACCAGGTCCTGGGCAGGACAAATGCTGCTGTATTCATGTCTTTCTTGTGGGTCTCCCGTAATCTAGTTCACTGTGGGAAAGTAGATGCTGGACTAGATAGATCTTTGGTTTGATATTATGTTCTTAGGACTCAGCACATCTTTGGATTGAAAGAGGCCCAACTTTCAACAGTCTGCTACAAGTGCAACCTAAAAGGTCCTGCATATGTATGAAAACACCAAAAACAGAAATAGCATGGCAATGCATACTAGTTGAATCAGTAGCACTGTTTCCTATGTCATGACGTAAAAAATGTTTGTTTCACATAATATCAACTCGACATTGTGGAGAATGAAAAGCATTTATGCCAGTGGACTTGGTCTCACTGAAAGTAACTTTTTTGCAAATTTTATGGAATGGCTGCATTAAAAAAAATGTTTTGGAAAATGAATCCTGTACAATAAATCATTGGGTTTTTATTGACAAGCAGGATGATGTAACAAAACTTTGTAAAGTGCTGTAAATTTCTAGAAAAACAATTTTACATATACCCCCAAAGGACAAAAAAATTCTCAGTATGTCAGAAGCTGCTGAAAATTACCTTGCTTATCTCATCTAATAAATTTTGCCTGTTCACTACATAATAGAGTTGTGTGTTTTTGTTTTTGTTGTTTAAACTGGTCACATCCATAAAACATCTGCTCATCACCAGTCAGAAAGTGAAGTTCAGGAATCCTAACAAAGTCGGATTCTATTTTAAATATGATTGCTTAATTTTCTAGCAAAACATTTCTTACCCTTCTAAAAATCAGATGGTTCTTAATTATTTAAGCGAATGAGTAATTATACAGAAATCCACTGTTGAGCTTTTGTATCTTAAATAGGTCTACCTATTAATTTGTAAAAATTTCCTCAAGATGAATGTATTCTTTGTATGTTAAAACCAGATAATAGATTTTGAAAAACATCTGGCATGACCCCTTAAACAGAACTCTTTATCTGTGGTGGTTGAGGTTGAGGGGAGTCACAGGACTATAAAGTCATACCCTTAGATTTGTGACTTTTGCACCAGGTACTGAAATACTTAGCTGTTAAATTGACTCTAAGGGCCTTCTGCAAGGCTTTTGTGCTTGAACACTAAGTATGGATGGTCTTAGCCTAATTACATGCACTTCAGCTTCAATACTGTTCAATCATAAGGGACTGGGGTGGCGCTGTGGAATAAACCACAGAGCCTAGGTCTTGCTGATCAGAAGGTTGCCGGTTCGAATCCCCACGACGGGGTGAGCTCCCGTTGCTCGGTCCCTGCTCCTGCCAACCTAGCAGTTCGAAAGCACGTCAAAGTGCAAGTAGATAAATACGTACTCCTCTGGCGGGAAGGTAAACAGCGTTTCCGTGCGCTGCTCTGGTTTGCCAGAAGTGGCTTAGTCATGCTGGTCACATGACCCGGAAGTTGTTTGCTGGTTCCCTTGGCCAATAAAGCGAGATGAGTGCCGCAACCCCAGAGTCGGCCACGACTGGACCTAATAGTCAGGGGTCCCTTTCCCCTTTACCTTTTACTGTTCAATCATAGCTTCATTCCATCCTGTTTTAGTGGATTTTTTTTTTTAGTGTGCACAAAAGTCCACATTTAATTGTATTTTGTGCACCCTTGTTATATAAAATATGCACCTTTTTTAAAAAAATCCCCCACAAGGTACACTTTTTGAGACAGGGACAGAACTTGTGATTTCAGATGGTCAAAGCATAAACTTGTCAAATAACAGATCCATTCCATTGTAATTTTACTATCAAGTTCTATAAGGTTGCATCTAGAGCACACCTTCTTCCATGCTTGTTTAACAGTGGTAGTACTATAACAAACAGAAGAGCAATAGCCTAGGACTTTGCTAGAAAGATTACTCTTTTGAACTGTGCTCATTACACTGATCATACTCTAGCCGAGACTGCTATATGAACGAGTGCTCTTGACACTTGGAGAACCCTTGGTCTGGGAACACCTTAAGAAGTGATGCTGCACACTACAATTACATTAGGAGTGGTCTACAGGTGGTGTGGGATGCGGGTGGCGCTGTGGGTAAAAGCCTCAGCGCCTAGGGCTTGCTGATCGAAAGGTCGGCGGTTCGAATCCCCGCGGCGGGGTGCGCTCCCGCTGCTCGGTCCCAGCGCCTGCCAACCTAGCAGTTCGAAAGCACCCCCGGGTGCAAGTAGATAAATAGGGACCGCTCACCAGCGGGAAGGTAAACGGCGTTCCGTGTGCTGCGCTGGCTAGCCAGATGCAGCTTTGTCACGCTGGCCACGTGACCCGGAAGTGTCTGCGGACAGCGCTGGCCCCCGGCCTCTTGAGTGAGATGGGCGCACAACCCCAGAGTCTGTCAAGACTGGCCCGTACGGGCAGGGGTACCTTTACCTTTACCTTTTTACAGGTGGTGTGAGGAATACCACATGCTTCTCTACAGGTGGTCCGATTTCACTAGCATGTACAGCTATGCTTTTTTAACAGCACATATAAATGGCGACTGACTTTGAATGCTACAGGATCTTAAATCTTTTGTTCAGTGACTATGGTCCACATTTGTCATGCCTTTCCTGCTTTCCCCCTGTTGCATAGCTCTTTGCTGAAAATTAGAGCAATAAATTCATGCAAATGAAATGCATAACTTAGAACAAAACACTTGCAAGTCTCATCAAGTTCAGTGTTGGATGGTATGGATACTACCTAAACGGTGTCATTTGAGGGATAACACATTCCTCCACCTGGTCTGAATTCCTGGTGTACCATTACAGCAGCATGCACTTTTCTACTCTATCCTATGCTCTATCTGAAGTGAGGGCAACTCATTTTCCCTGCAGGGAGGTACAGAAGTTTCAAATGAAAGAGGAGCTTGCATCATTCTCCATTCAAATATTTCCCAGGAAGCACAAACAGAAACACTTCCCTTGCCCTTTCAACACACTGGCCTTAATCCGGAGAAAATGAATTGCCCTTAAATCTCACGGAAATCATTCAGACTGAATGATGATTAACTATATCCCACTGATTTAAAATGAGCTTCAGTGTGCCCATCCCCCCCCCATGGAGATCTGTATGCAATATTCAAATGCACTAAATGCCCATCTAGTCCAGCATCCTGTGGCCAAGGAAGTGCTTATGGGAGGCTTTCAAGTAGGACCTAAGTGCTGTGCAACATCACTCTCCCCACTTAGGATTCCCAGTAAAAAGGTAAAGGGACCCCTGACCATTAGGTCCAGTTGTGACCGACTCTGGGGTTGCAGCGCTCATCTCGCTTTATTGGCCAAGGCAGCCGGCATACAGCTTCCGGGTCATGTGGCCAGCATGACTAAGCCGCTTCTGGCGAACCAGAGCAGCGCACGGAAACACCGTTTACCTTCCCGCAGGAGTGGTACCTATTTATCTACTTGCACTTTGACGTGCTTTTGAACTGCTAGGTTGGCAGGAGCAGGGACCGAGCAACGGGAGCTCACCCCGTTGCAGGGATTTGAACCGCCAACCTTCTGATCGGAAAGTCCTAGGCTCTGTGGTTTAACTCACAGTGCCACCTGTGTCCCTTAAGATTCCCAGTAATTCCCAGCAATTAATGGAGGTAGAACACCGTCATCATAGCTAGGATTCAGTCATAACCTTCTCCTCTTTCCATTTGTCTTACCTTCTTTGGAAGCCATCCAAGCTGATGACCACCACAACTTTATTCTCTGTAGTGTTCTTTGCTCAGACTTCCCTTAAATTGTAGGTCTCGTTCCACTTTCTTCTTCCTGCAGCAACACAATTATAATAACCAAGTGACAGAAGTAGAGCGGAAGGGGGCTTGCATGCCATCAGGTCCACAGCATCCCCACAATCCACTAAAACAGTTAATCCAGAGAGAGAGAGAGAGAGAGAGAGAGAGAGAGAGAGAGATACAATTTCTCTGGGAGCATTTATTCTTGACAAATCCACACCGGCTTTTACTCATCAATATGTTGCTAATGAATACTTTTAAAAGCCCACCAAGATGGGAGGCAGTGGTTTTAGTGGAAATTGAGGTCTGCAAATGGTACATGGTCCTTAGTCTATGGGATCAAGGGCTCTATTCATCTTGATCCTGCTTGCGAGCATTCTAACAGGTGTTCTCACTTTTGTAAGCGCCCCTGTCAGAATAGCTTACAATGTCCCTTCTAGAGGCTTACCTTTCAAAATGAAAGCTGAGCATTCAGGGACATGGGGCTGAAATATCCCTGAGAGGGCATTTCTCATCAAAATTTCATCCAGTGTACCAAAAAAATAAACAAATCTGCGTGTGAAAGATCCAGGGAAGGTATTTTTTTAAGACACTGCTGAAAGTGTGTGAAAACCTGTGAGTAATTTCATCTCAGGCTTAATACTGAGGCAAAGGGAAATATGTCTGAGCTGCTCACAGCCCCAGGAGGAAAAGGAATGTGCTGAGAAATTACACTATGCCCACAGTTTATGCTTGGATTTAAGAACTTTTCTCTGGCACCCAATAAAGCATTGACATAACCACAGCGCCTATAATCAAAAGCCGCTTTGGAGATCTTTTGATTGAAAGGTGGTGGACATAAACCTTTCCAATGTATAAATAAATCACACCCATTCAGTTTGGGAAGTGACCTGGATGGATGTTTATAACCTCACGCTTTGCTTCCTCTATTCCACCATGAATACTGCAGTTTCAGGGTTGCTTCTGTAACTGTAGGAAGGCTTGAAGGAGTGGTGTAAAGGGATCAGAGCTCAGCAGATGGTAAAGAGATAAAGCCAGTAGAAACTACACAGAGATTGTCTCCACAGGTAACATATTGCCTCTCATTACTGCTACTCCTTTTCCTGGAGATTCTGCACAACAGAAGAAAATTGGTTGAGGAAATGGGCTACATCCAACTGCTATCAAAGCCAGGAAGTGGCCTAATTATGTAAATTCTGAGTATGTGCAACTGCATCCTTTTTCCAGTTCCTGGGAAAGGTTCGGATATTAAGAAAAGTTTTCTTAATGAATGCTCAGCTTGTACAATAAACAGCACAAATTATTATTGTTGTTTTATTAATCACTTTCTAAACAATAATCTCAAGGCAATTTACATATAGAATCATAGAATCATAGAGTTGGAAGAGACCACAAGGGCCATCGAGTCCAACCCCCTGCCAAGCAGGAAACTATGAGGTAGTTAAAAGCACAAAAACAACAAATATATTTAAAACAAGGCTAAAACCTCAACAAATAGACCCATTTATTCAGCTGGGAAAGCCTGTCAGAACAAAAATCTTTTCAATTCTTTCAAGAAAGTGCAGTTTAGTGGGCACCTGTCATACCTTGACAGGGATGATGTTCCACAAAACAAGAGCAGGCACCCTGAAGCGCTGCTCTGAGATTCTGCAGAGCAGATCTTAGGCTTCTGAGATATTTGGAAATTGCAGGAGACACCCCCCCACCCCCACCCCACACAGACCAAAGCAATCTACTGGCTGTATACAGGATAGGGTGGTCTCTCAAAAAACCTGCTCCTGAGCTGTGTAGGGCCTTATATGCTAGTACCAACACTTTGAACTTGACCTGGTAGCAGATTCAGAGTCAGTGCACATCCTGCAAGCAGGGCGGTTATGTGCTGGTGGTAGTTTGCCCTGGCAAGGAATCTTCTGCATTCTACACTAGCTTCAACCTCCAAACAAACCCACAATGGCAGCCCCACAAATAGTGCACATTGCAGTAATCCCGCTGCCAGGTCATGAATACCTGGACAACAGTGGTCAAGCTATTTCACATCAAGAGGTATTTCACCTGGATAGCAGACTGGACAGGAACACAGTAACCTAGTCTAAGTCTTTTCCACCATGGTGATATGTATTGGGGTTAGGGTCTTAATTATTACTAAGTTTGCACCCAGAGGTGTCAGGTTGTCCCCAAGATTGAGGGGGCCCAGCATGTGTTGCCTGTGTGTGACATCACACAGATGTCAAGTTTGTGTTGTTATGCCATCTGGAGGAGGCCATGCACCTTGGAGGAGCCAGGTGCTGGAGCTGTGACATGCCATGCACGTCACATGCCCCATGTGCCAGGCCCCCTCAACATTAAGGGGCCCAGACCCCCATTCCACAAATATCAAAGGTGCTGAAGACACCTCAGCTCCCTAAAGTTGGCACACCTGGTGATGCCTAGGTGGCTACCCTTGGAAGCTAATAGAAGGATGCCTTCTCTAACAAGTTCATGGCAGAGGCTTCCTGGTTCATAGATCAGATATCTTGGCCACTATCTACACCTGCATATGTAAGTACATATTGAATGTATACATAATAAATAACATGCATGAAGCATCCTATATTTTTGGTCTGCCTTTGGCATTCTGAGTTGTGTGAGAACCCAGGCCCCTTACCGCCTGTCACATTCCTTCAACAAGCCTAGCCAGTTTACTACATGGGCCCCAGTTTTGTCTGCTTCGGTTGTGGAATGAATAAGCATTTGAGCCCTAGTGTGGGGAGAGACAGAGAGTAATGGAATGGGTCAGCACCACCTCCTGCCTGACAAATGTGCCTCTGAAGCCTAATTATGGCTCTCTGATCAACCCCACCACAGTGACAGCCGACTCTGCTCTGAGGCAAAGCATCTCCGCAGATGAAACTCGCGTGATGCACAGCATATGCCTTCTACCTCTAGTCTTTTTCAGTTTAGCTAATGGATGGTGCCTACAGCTCCGAGCAGCACGAAAGCAGGATGGCAACCTGGGTAACAGAGCAAAACTAAGACAAGGAGAAAACAAATTAATTTAAAAGCAACAGAAACAGAGAGCAAGAAGAACACAGGGGAGAGAGAGGATGAAATGGTTGTGAAAGTGCTTAGGTACTGCTGGAGAGAAGGAGGCAGTCAGTGGAGAAGTTATACAATAAAGTAAAAGGAAGGCATTATTCTGAGGTTACTGTGTACTTTCATGGCAAGGAGCCCAAGAACAAGGCAACATTTTTGCCCAGGTCTACTTAAGAGCCCTTTCTAAAGTATGGAGAGGTAGGCAACTGCCCATATCACATCAAACATGTGCATAACAAGTGTTGTGTCCATGTTTGTCTTTATACATATTGACTTGATCTCATTTTTCACAGAATACACTCTGATTTTATTTGTTCAGGGAAATCATTCCTGCCGCTGAAAGCAAGTTGCTGAATGATATGCCCTCTGGAGATGAGGTAGGAAACAGCCATGCACAAAATGCTATGAAACACTAGTTCTCAACAATAAAGTCTGGATAGACAACTTGCACTACCCTTCCTGTGGTTTGGAAGACAACTTCATACATACCTATGGGTTACTCTAAAATCAACAGATCATACAGCCATACACATATACAGTGGATGTGAATTTGCCACCCTAGCACAGGTTCACTCTAGCACAGGTTCACCCTAGTGCATATGGGCACATGCACATTATGTACACCTGGCATAAATGTGTATACATCTGTAGTAGTGACTGCCACCTTTGCTAGATGCTCTCTGGAAAACTGTGGTATAGTTAACTACAAAAGACTAAATTAGTCATATGCTGCATGTTGTGAGGGCATCAGCTGAGGAGATCTTTTGCCCTGTGAACATTATGTATCATTAATTCTATCTCATTGCATTCTTACCTCACCTTTCCTTCATGATGAAGCTCAAGGTGGTGTACATGATGCCAAGTTTCCTCTGGTGTGGCTCATCAAGGAGGCATAAGTCTGAAGTCTTTTGTTCTACATAGAATTGGTGCTGTTCCATTCCAGCCAAAGTCAAGCACTACTGAAGTCTCACTAAGGCCATTGAGACAGACTTATATGTTTTTTAAATTTTCATACCCTACTGAAATCAATGTGACTTCAAATTCTCAAAGTGATAGCCAGATGCTATAAACTCTTTCACAGAATTGTGTCTTGGTATATTTGTTTTCAGTCTTCAGTTTCAAAAAGCAAGTAAACTTACCGAGAAACCAGCTTTTCCTGCAAAGGGCTGCTGCCTCTATCATATGTTGTGATATATTTGGGTTCATTCTCTTGCATTTTTGGCTTCTTTACCGGAAATTCCACAGATCTCCCTCTGCAAAAATGGATGCAAAATAAGATTGCCATATGGAACGAAAACTCTGCAGTTGCTGAGGTGTTAGGTCAATACTGCACAGTATTACTGAATACTATGAATACTGAAATAACTTCTACAGAGGAACCATTTGATATCTTAAGAGTTACTCTCTGTTTCTGGAAGTTGTGTATTTGGGTCTGCATTTTGGCTGTCAATTTTGTGTGCGCAACCTTGAGGGTCATAGGAGGGGGAGATGTAATATATATTCAGGGACTTGGGGGAGGGAAGAATGCACTTTTCTTTGTATTCCACCCCCCTCAGTTTTTTTGCCACAGTGGTGGCTGTAGTTTTTCCACAATGTCTTCTTGAATGGCACAGCATGCAAGGACATAACACAATGGTGCAGTGCAGTTTCAGGTGCAATGCTGGGGGTGGGGGGTGGGAATGATGGGCAAGAGAGGCTTCTATGTTTCCCTACAACATTTCACCTTGAATGATGATACATTGAAAGGCATTGTAGAGAAGCCATGGCCACGGGGCTCTTTGCAAGAGCTCTACTGCTGCCACAGTGGCAAAAAATAAAAGAAGAAAACTGCAGGTGAAGCTCTCCACTGCCGAAAATGGCAGAAAAAATACCCCCCTCTTTTGTGACCTGTGAGTGGGCCTATGGAAGTAGAAGAGGATTTTGTTTTTGTTTTTGCAACGCACTAGAATGGGTGCATATAAAGAATATATTTTGGAACAGTGGTTGAAGCAACTGTGCAAAAGTTTCCATAGTTTGTTTCTAGATGAAATCACAGCTGCAAATAATTTGAAAACTAAATTGCATTTTTACATCAACACTTAGACAGAAAATGAATCATTAAGTAATTGCTATTGTGACACAAGCTTCCTGCTTTAGTTGAATTTTTTGGCAATGTTTTAACCTCTTGCTACTCTGAGATCTGCCGCATTCTTTAATTTTCTGATTGATTAAATGGATGATTTGACAGTTTGGCAGATCTTTGAAATCACTTTGATAGGCTTCCCCCTCCCCATTTTTTTGCTCTCTCCAGGATTGGTTGAGCTGCTTCTACAAGCAGAGCTTTCGGATTCCATGAGCAAATGTGGGATTTGCTTCGCACACTTATTTGCAATGTTACATTGTCTGCAAATGCTGCCCCACCCCCATTTACTGTCACATTGGCTAAAATGCAATTTCCTGTTGTTACAGCAAGAGGTACGGAGGAGATTACCTTCGAAAGGCAAGCCTTTCATATTTGCATCACTTAGTGCTGGTGGAAGAATTGAGCTGTATGAAAACTTGTCACTAGGAATGTTCTTAACACTTGACTGCTGGCATTTTCTAAGCAAATGAATGCCTGAGTGGATGTCCGTGTGTGTGCCTGCAATATCCAGGGGGCTAATGACAATCTTTAGCTTCAATTTTATGTTGTCCACTGTTGTCAGTGAGAGAAGCGGATGACTTAATGCTAAGTATTTATGTAGACAACTTAATGGGCACAGCCGAGATGCTGCCAGCTGGGTTTGGAGGTCATTGGTTTTCACCATCTTGACAACGATGCGTCACCAGAAAATATTCAACATCAGGTAACGAGAAGCAGCTGCGGCAGAGAGTGCGGGCTCTAAATATGACTGCAAAGGCCTGGCCTATTAAAAACTTGCAAGAGGTAGATGAGACCTCAATGTGCAACCTGTTCCACTGTGTGGTCCTTATGAGATACACAAACAGACTGCAGCTGTGTAGTGCAGGAACAGATCGTCTCAGAAGCATTAAGGAAAGGAAATGGTGTTAGGGCAAGCAGCCATCTCCTCTTGCTGTTTATGGCTCTGCTGAACCTTTTTGTGTGTAGGTGTGTGGTACCAATGAAGCAGAAGGAGGTAATCAAAGCAGTAAATTCAGAGCAGGAAAGTCCCTGACAGTTTCCAAGCCATGTTCCCCATTTTCCCTCTCTATTTGCCACAGACGTTTCAGAGATGGACAACACAGAGAAATAAAGGGGTTGGCAGATATAACGGGGCCTTCCTAATTCTCCCTGTCTGCATTCTTTCTCTCTGTTTCACTCACTTCATCTCCTAAATGGATGCAAACATACTTCTCCTCCCCCCTTTCCCTGCTGGCTGAAGCAAATATTTCTGGCAAGTGAAGGAGTGGAGTGAAGAGCTATGGGAAAATCCGAGCATTTGCTAGGCATTTACCTCATACAATTTCCCACCTTGTCATAAGAAATGGAAGGAGGCAGAAGTCTCATTGGAATATCTTAAAGATTGATTGGCTCTGTTTGTACCAGGGAATGAAGTTTACTATGTATCCTGGATTCAAGGTGTTTAGGAATTGAAACGTCAACAACAAAACCGTGAATTTGACACAGTAGCTAATAGGCTTCCAGTGATAATACTTCAAAACCAACATAATGTCTGTAATGCTGGTCAACCCATAAAGCATTCCAAAGGCTACATTTTGCACTTAGCTGTAGCTTCTGAACCAGGTGCAGTACGTAAATATTTAAAATTCACACAGGTGCAGTAAATCTGGGTGGTAGTGCCCAGCCATGGGAGTAACCTGGAGAGGTGGTGGAGTGTTTCAAGGTAGCATGAAAGGAGAATGAAGTTAGACCAGTGTTTCCCAACCTTTTTTGGGCAAAGGCACACTTGTTTCATGAAAAAAATCTCGAGGCACACCACCATGCCAGATGGGGAAAGGTCACTTTTTACTTATGTAAAAAAAAATAAAAAAATAGTAACAGCATAGAAGGTAATGGTTAGGCTAGCATCCCTCTTCCAAATATGCTAGGTTTTTATTTGCAGGGACTGTTCTACATGGGAAAGCATTCAGTTGCTCCGAAGTTTGGGGGGCCACGGGGGTGGGCGCGCATCCCAGGAGGCGGAGGCCAGCCCGGGCTGGGAGCCGCGCCGCGGCCCGGGGGCGGTAGGCGGACCGCGGCTCCTAGGATGTGGAAAGGGGACGGCGGCGCAGGGGGAGGAGACCCGCACGGCTAGGGCAGCGCGCAGGGGGAGGGGAGCGGGCCGGAGGCGGGCGAGGGGGGCCGCGATCCCGCGCGCCGCAAACATGGCCTCCTTCCCCGCGGGCCCCGCCGAGCCCCCCGGCCGGGGAGGGCGGTGCGCCCCCGCCGCCGGAGGAGAGCAGAGGCAGGAGGAGGAGGATGAAGGCGCTGCCGAGGAGGCGCGCCAACTTCTGCCAACTTCGGCACCCGCCCCGTCGCCGCAGGCTCCTCCCGGCCGAGAGCCAGAGGACGGTGGCGGAGCAGGAGGAGGAGGATTGGGTTTGGCGACGGCTGCTGCGTCCTCTCCAAGCGCGGGGCTGGCCTCCGCCGCGCCCGATCCTCCGCGCTCGCCGCGCTTCTCGGCGGGGCAGGTCTCGTGCGTGTGCGAGGCGCCAGTGGCGTAGCGTGGGTTGTCAGCACCCGGGGCAAGGCAAGTAATTTGCGCCCCCTAACCCGTGGATTTGTGCCCCTAACCCTAACACCCAGATGTTGTGCCCGGTGCGCCACCCCCCCTGCACTCCCCACGCTACGCCACTGCTTGTACCTGTTTTGGGCAAAACCTCTGAGGATCATCTTGTCCAACCCCCTGCAATGCAGGAATCTCAGCTAAAGCATCCATGACAGATGGCCATCCAAACTCTGTGTAGAAACCTCAAAGGAAGGAGAGTCCATCCTCTGCTAAGGAGGACCATTCTACTGTTGAACTGCTCTGTCAGAAAGTTCTTTCTGATGTTTAGTCAGAATCTTTTTTTCTTGTAACATGAATCCATTGGTTTAGGACCAGTTGTAGCTTGCAGCTTACACAGTGAAACCCTAGCCCTGTCTACATAGAACGTAGAGTGAATTCAGTGGGGCTATCTCCTACATAAGGGGGGTTAGGATGGCAGGCTTTCTGTACAAAGCCAAAAATCCTATCCTTTGCTCCACACACTGTTCCCTCTGGCCTCGCCCTCCACTAGGATGCGGTCCGTGAAACGTTGCAGAAGATGGAATGCAGCGCCCAGCTGAAAAAAGATTCCCACATGGATCTAGTGACTTTTAGCATGTAAGTGGACTCCTCTCCAGTAAATCTGTGGTGAATCCCATTTTCGGTTTGCATTAGTGAAATCCAGCATAAAAGGGCTGCAGTGAAGGGAATAAATGCAAAACAGGATATACCGTAGCTTCACCTTATCCTTTGACTCCTCTCCTCTCTCTCTCTCTCCCTGGAGAAATGAAGCAGTGACCTGACAAGGAGTAGCGAAGGATGGGCGTGTTTCGTCCCTGATCCGGATGAGATCAAGGTGCCGGCAACGGGAAGGAGGTGGGGGAGAAGCAGGAGCAGGCCAGCCGGGGCTGCTCCAGACCCCCCCCCATCTCTCCCATCGCCGCTGGAGGGGTCATGGGGGCACT
Source organism: Podarcis muralis (assembly GCF_964188315.1). NCBI lineage: Eukaryota > Metazoa > Chordata > Lepidosauria > Squamata > Lacertidae > Podarcis > Podarcis muralis. The sequence continues at coordinate 42,195,790 of NC_135664.1, forward strand.
GAGCCCGGGAGGCGGGTAGCCAGCCAGGGCGCACCTACCCAACCTCGCCGTGCCCAGGCGCGCTGCTCTCTCCAGCTTCCTCCCGGCCGGCCGGGCCAGCGGCTCCACCTCTTCCTTTGCCTCTTTGAGGCGCTTAATTCCCAGCAAGCGATTAGCAGGTTCGGATCGGATCCTGCGGCAGGCGGCGCCTCCACCTCCTCCTCCCGGCTTTGCTGCTGCTGCTGCACGGCTCTTTTCCCTCCAACAACGGCGCGCTGCGCCTTGGAGAGGTTCCCGCTTCCTCGAGGGGGGCCGGCCAAACGGAGACGACGACCCCCCACTCCAGCCAAGCCTCGATTGCTTGTCCCTTCCCTCTGGACTCGCGCCCCCCCAAAATGTTGCGCCCGGTGCGGCCGGCACCCCTGGCACCCCCCACGCTGCGCCACTGCGAGGCGCTGCTGCAGGCGGGCGACCCCGGCCGGCTGGGCCGCTTCCTGGGCTCGCTGCCGCCCGATGCCGAGGCGCCGTGCCTGGAGGCGCAGGCAGGCGAGAGCCTGGCCAAGGCGCGCGCGCTGCTGGCCTTCCAGCGCGGCGACTTCGCCGAGCTCTACCGCCTGGTGCAGAGCCGGCGATGGGATGTGGGAGCTCGCTCGCTCGCCGCCCCGCGTGTGCCTATGTGGGGCATGTTACAGCCGCCCGACTCGCCCGCCTCCCTCGCACGGCACACCAGGCAACCTCTCGCGGCACACTAGTGTGCCGCGGAACACCGGTTGGGAAACACTGAGTTAGACTGCTCAAGGTAGAAACAAAGGGATATTGAATGATCACAGAATCGGGTCAAGTGGTGGTAGGGCGTGAGATGCTAAAATGTACAGAGGGGGAAGCAGACTATAGTGAGTTATTAAAACACACACCTTGGACCAATGCACAAGCAGCTGGCCTTCAATGTTCACACTTACCCTATTTTTGTGATAGGACCACCACAGCAACAATGAATGTTGTTAGAGAAAAGTGCACTCAAAAATACTTATAGTAGTGAAAAAAATCTACAAAAGTGTGTTTTATTAGGGGAAATGCCTTGCCATTAAAAACTGTTAGGCGCACATAGGTGAAATACACATGGAAATATGTATGGATTTCATGCAGACCTCTCCCCCCTTTATCTTTTAAATGCAATCTGATGCGGAACTGGGAAGTACTGATTTTAAGATTAGGAAAATGGAAAATGAAGAAAACCCAAAATTCATCTGGCCTGGTGGCAAGTAAACCAGTGCACAGAGAAGGATTAGCTAGTGGAGCTAGATGAGAGCTGAAATCTAAAAGAAACCAAATAATGCTCAGAGAATAAAAATTCAAAGTCAAAGCAGACATAAAAGATCAGTGTGGTGTTTTTCATTTTGGAGCCATAAGTTCATCTGTGTTTCTGTGGATAATGTAAAGACTGGTGTCAGAGCTGTTAGATCTCAGCTGAAGTACTGGGATTTCCAGTATTGGGGGAACAATGGCTGGAGAAGAGGGGAGAAGGAGCATATAATTGGAGGCATCTTAAACAAGGCTTGCAAATATGTGGCAACCTTAAATGAAGCAAGCTGATATGCATGGTAGGGATGCTAGTCCAATATTGCATGTAAGTTCTGCTTTTAAAGGTAATAGCATTAGCATTGCATATTTGTTGTAGCGCAGGACTGTTAAGACACCAAAGCCCCTGAGGTTAGGCATCTCCAGTATAAAGAGAAGTACATGAAATCTGTTATTAACAAAGCTGAGGAAATTACCTGAGCAATTTTAGTAACAAATAATCCAGCAATTCTCAATGATTTATCATGCATATAATGATACTTTATATCATTTGAAGTACAGCCTAACTTGTTAATTATAGGCACTCAAGAGATTTGAAAAGAAGTTGTTATAATGATGATGTGTCATTAATTCTACAGAAATACTGCTTTTCCAGCAGAGCACCTGCAGAGAGAAATTTAAAAGTCAAGTCAATAAACAATATCTATATTTAAATGTTGTTCACTTTCAAATTAAACAGTTATGACCTTGAAGCCCTTGCCAGTGTATTATTTCTCAAATTCTGATATCCATTGGTTGCCCATGGCGATAAACAGTTGCTAGATCAATCATGCCATTGGGTAATGCTGTAAGAGGTGTCATACAGCTCATTCAGAGCAGAGCAATTCTGTCATTAAAAGGATAATGGCATTTCAGGAGAGGACCAAAAGTCACCTTGTCCAATTCCACACCTACTAGAACCCCACCAAATGCTAAACCCAGGCCATAGTTTATTACCAAAAATGACATGCACTAAAAGGAAAGATAAAAGTAGAGATGGGGAATCATTCATTTCATTATTTAAAGGCTAACATACCAAATGTGTACTTCATCAAACAAATACATGAACCAAAACACAACCATCCTTCAAAATTCTCCAAATTTTGCAATGTGGTTCTCCAACCAAGCAATATGTGCAAAAACACATAAACCAGGGGAAATTCCAAACTTTCCCCCCTTCCCTAGTTCCATTTGACAAACTACTACTGAAACTGAGAGAGGCCCATGCCAACCCCTTATGTGAACCTAAACAGGATTGGATCCACCTCTTGCCTTCCATAGTTCACACAACATTAACCATTCTCCATGTTCCTCCTTCCCCTTGATCTGACTTTAGACTTTTCTTCCCTAGGCTGAAATGGCAAAAGTGGGAAGTGGTTGGAAGTTGATCAAAGCATTTCAATATCACCACTTGATCTGTAGTCCGAGCGCTGTTCCAGCTATCAAATCTATTAAATTCAGTTCCATATGTTTCAGAAATTAGAAGTCAGTCATGTATCTCCTCAGAGACTCTAATTTTCTTCTTCATTCCTCTCCAGCATCACTGTCTGAGATCAATTTAGCCATTTCACAATGTTATTAATGTAAAAACTTTTTCTGCTTAATTAGAAAGCATCTCCTGATTTATTGGCCCACCTCATTTATGAGCGTTTGTCTTAACTTAATCAGTTACACCCTCTCTGTAGGATTTTTCAGAATGACTATGATAAATGAACTTACTCCAGGAATAGCCTCGTATGAGGCTGCAAGGTTTGCCCCACCCTGAAAAGGAGGGATTCGGCATTAAATATCTTATTCAGTAGCATTTGATGACTGTGCCGAATCAATATTGTTGAATTCATGTTAAGGATTATTTATTTGCATATTCTGCTAAAACCGTAGGGTTGAATCCAGTAGTGTCTCTCAGCTTCTGTCAGCAGGATGGAGGAGGAAACCGTTTCCAGCAGTTTCCTTCCTTTCTGAAGCGCCTGCTAAATATGCTCTGGAGGGCCACACAACCCTCTAGAGCAGATTTCGGAGGGTGTAGGGAGCTGCAGAGGGAGGGGAATCACCAACAAAATGGTTTTTCTTCCCTATTCCTTTGCTTGTAGCTTTGCCATCTGCTGAGCCACACTGTTAAGATACAACCTATTGCATTCAGGACAGCTGGCAACACTTTCTTAAAAACATAATAGAAAAAGGAATTTCCATGTGTGAAAGCTGAATAGAAATTGCAAGTATTCAGTTCTGTGGTAAAATAATATGCACTGAAGCGTTGTTGTTTTTTTATAACAAGGAGAAAGACAGTATGTGATGATAAATGGCGCTGCTTCTTTATTTATTTTGCCAGTGACAAAATATTGCAGTTTAATTGGAAGGCCAGCCAAATTATTTTGGCACTTGAGGCAGAAAATCCCCACAAGAGCTTCCTCCCACCTCCCTGTTAGTAAAAATAAAACAAGAATAATATATATAAATAAATAACATGTTTTCTACTCTTTCATGACACACAAAATAATTTGCCTGAGGTGGCTGCCTCAGTATGCCTTACAGGAGGGCTTGAACAAGATTTTGTGAGGTGGAATTAACCTCAAACCCTAAGAAGCAAATGAGAACTCTGATTCAACTTTCAGTGGGGGGGAGGATCCAAAGTTTAAAATCACTGGTTACTAACACTAATATATGTGTATATAATATTTGCTGCAAGTATGGAGAATCACACTTTCATCTTTAGAAACTTCAGCAGGAAAAACTAGATTTGCTTAGCCTTTGCACACAGTTTTTCCCGTGCGATTTGGGGTCTCTCATCCCACAACAATCTGGACTTTTCTTCTCATGAGTTGAGTAATGTCATTTTTTATTTTTATTTTTGGTAACTGTTGAAAAAGGGACGCGGGTGGCGCTGTGGGTAAAACCTCAGCGCCTAGGACTTGCCGATCGCATGGTCGGCGGTTCGAATCCCCGCGGCGGGGTGCGCTCCCGTCGTTCGGTCCCAGCGCCTGCCAACCTAGCAGTTCGAAAGCACCCCCGGGTGCAAGTAGATAAATAGGAACTGCTTACCAGCGGGAAGGTAAACGGCGTTCCATGTGCTGCGCTGGCTCACCAGATGCAGCTTGCCACGCTGGCCACGTGACCCGGAAGTGTCTACGGATAGCGCTGGCTCCCGGCCTATAGAGTGAGATGAGCGCACAACCCTAGAGTCTGTCAAGACTGGCCCGTACGGGCAGGGGTACCTTTACCTATATCTAACTGTTGCAAAACGTTGCCTGTTTCTTCTCTGGGCCACCCTTAAGGCCTGATTCCCTGTATGTAGCGGTGTAACAGCTGAACAATTCACACCAGGTAACCCAATTTCCTGCTGCTTTTAGGATTTTCCATATAACTCAGAGGATGCTGCTTAGCTAGAGAGAGTTCCTTCTTCAAGGAGACTTTCTGAGGATTTTTTGCTCCACTGGGAAAGGAAGTCAGAGGGCACACCAGATGAAGGAAACCAGCATTTGCCTATGAAAAGATAGTTTAGGATTTTGAACGTGGGTTGTGGCATCAAAAAAGAGCGGCTGACACCAGAATTTAGATGAAATAGAACACAACTATGTTTACCTCTCTCAAAGAGATAATTTTTGACAATCCACAGAGCTGGCGTGTAACCAATGTGGTGCCCTCTGAATGTTGTTGCACTCCAACTGCCATCAGCCTCAGTCAGAAAAGCCAAGGTCATGGATGGTGAGAGCTAAAGTCCATTTGAAAGGGTTCGTGTTGGAAGCATCTGGCATAGAATAGTCCCTGCCCAGCAGCCATGTGGTACTGGGTCAAGGAGTAGATCCAGAGCTTCTCCAACTAAGCAGCTGGCCTTTCCACCACAAGCAGAGGTTAGCTCTCCTTTGCTTCCCCCACTCTCCCACTGACCATGGGACAAAAACTCAACACTCAAAGAGCACTCCATACTACGTATTCAAAGCATTGCATTTTTCTTCTTCTTCAGCTGTTACGCAGGCTATTATTATCCCCATATAACAAATTAGTAATGGGGGGTGGAAGGCCTAGAGATGATATCTTGCCTAAGGCCAGTCAGTAAATTCATGGCTCAGTTGAGATTGTTGGCTCCAAAGGGTTTTGGGTTGGTTGGTTGGTTGGTTGGTTTTGGAAGGGTGGTTGGCTATGGCACCCTCAGTGGGTCCCTCTAAACAGAAAGAGGCGGAACATACAAAACTGAGAATTCTCATTGGATACTTCTGATCTTCTGGATTCTCTGTGATCAGTGAAACTGGTAACCTGGCTAGGTTTGTGGCCTCCCTGCTGGTTTGGAGCCATCTTCACCTTGCTACCCCATGGAGCTGCTCCTGGTAGAATCAGAGACTTATTGTTTATGTTTTGGAAAGGCTATTCTAGATCACTTTAAACACGTATTTCCCTATTTCTTCTGAGAGCACATAAAATTTATGCTGGATTAAATAATTTTAAATGTCTGGGGAAAAACAGCTATACTCATAAAAATACTGTGAGCAAGTGCTGCTGTTACTGTGATTGCAAAGTTGTGCATCATAAAATTAGATTGCTTAATATTCAATAAATATATGGAATGAATATGTTTTTTCTCTTATGCTGCATTTTCATGAAAGTTCATATTTAAGGTCCCATTGTGGAAAATGTAACTGACGTAAGTACATTTGAAAGATTGTTTGAGATGGTTTCAATAATTTTAAATTAAACCAGACTCTGGAGAATCTTAAATTAAATTAAATGAGCTGAAACAGAAGATTCAGATCTAAGAAAGTCATATGGAGAATCCAAATAAATGCACACTTCCTGAACTAGAGAAAATAACTAAACATTGAAAGTTGCTTGCAAACTTGGAAACCCATGCAAAATACTATCCAAAAAGTAATCCAATATCAAGTGGAGTTCCACTTGTGCAAAGTTATTTTCATTTCCTCTCCGCTCATCCAGAATCTGCTGCAGAGATCTTCCCAGCCCTCTGGGCATGAAAGAGCAAAGCTAGGGGAGACAAGAGAGGAAGAGAAAGTTCTCATTCTCCACATATAAATTTGTTTTGCTAATGGAATCGCAGCCCTGGATGCAGGCCACTGTCCATTTATGTATGTTTTGCCTTAGCAGCCAATAGTATGTTTTAAGCTCTATTAAACAGTATTCCTCCTCATAGTTTCAATGAATTATGAAATTAAAATTTTTGGATGCTTGGTCAGTCTTTTATATTTTGACTACAGGCTCTAGGGTATGAAAACAAACCCAAAGCCATCATGTAGTGCGTAATTTGTAGTTTCACACATCATAGCTGCTAAGGTATATTTAGAACTGTTGGTGACATATTGTAGGAGAAATCTGTTTTTCTAGTATTTTCTAGTTGTTGTTTTTTACTCAAATGTCGTCTTGGCTTTTAAACCAGTGTTTGACTGTATCTCCATGTAAATAACAAGGGAAGCACCCATGCAGTGGAATACTGGGAGATTCGGGGCTGACAAAAGGAGTTGCTTCACATGGCATGCCGTTAAGCTAAGGAATTCATACCTGCAAGCTGCAGTGATGGCCACCAATATCAATTGCTTTAAGACAAATTCATGAGGATAAAGCTATCAGTGACTCCTAGGATAATGCTCTGCCTTCACGGCTGGAAGCTCTGAAGCCTCTGAAGTTTGGAATCACAAGTGAGGAAAGGGATGTCACAGTCGGGTGCTGCCTCTGGGCTTCCCATAGCATCTGCAGTTGGCCACTAACTTGGATGGCTTTGAAAGAGAATTAGTGCCCTGGCTCTCACCCAAACACACAGACTTGTAAGTAAGAATGAGGTCTTTATTATGGCAAGTAACAGTGCAGGTTGGGCAGCAGAATTAGTGCTTAGGAGCCATGATTCAGGAGTTCTAGAGCGTGGCAAGAAGTTCAGAACCAGATGGAAGCAACAAAGATGTCCCAACAAGGTTACCTACCCTTTCTGCCAGCTTTTGAAAACGAGACAGGGTGGGACAATTTCTCACCTTGTGGGAATGCCAAGGTTGCAAGTGCACACTCATCTGGGATGTTTTCTTCATCTACCCTCAATGTCAGTGGTGAATAACACATGGAAACCATTCAGACATTCCTTTAGCCATGGGAACTATGCTCCCTTAGGTTGCTGTGTGTGAACACAGTGAAAAGTTGGTTATAGGAATAGCTGTTAGACATTTTAACCAACTGGTTATAGATAGTCCAAGAGACAATAGAGATGGTGAGACTTATTGTGCTCCAGTACCTCTTAAAATACATATAATTTTGAACCACTTTGAAAGTCTCATGAGGCTGTTATCGACAGCTGTAGTATGCAATACACCTATTGAATTTTGAAGGCTACTGAAGTATTGCCTGAAGAAAGACTTCAGCTTAAGATGCTGCATTGGTTTTTCATTTGCTGTAGAAATATAGATGTTTAATAAGCCGTAATAACTTCAGGAGCTATACTTAGAACTTATAAAGATATGGCTTGGCTTCAAAAATCACATGTAGATATGATAATAATTTCATTACTGGAGTGATTTAGAAGATTAAAATATCATTCTTTGGCAAAGATTTATGAGCATGGATCCCATAATTAATCTTTTTTTTTTTTTAACTCCATTACTAAGAGCTGTTTGGAAGATAAGGATGAGTGTGTGTTTCAGCATAATGTAAAATGAACTAGATTGTTTCAATCCAAATGAACTTTTTTCTAATCAGATGCTTAATTGTTTTTCATTAAGGATAATTTGCTGTAATCCACAATGCTATATACAGACTAGAAAACACTATCGCCACAATTCAACACATACATGAATTTAAGTCTACTGAAATCAATGGTTTCAGCACAGTGAAACCTGTGGCCAAGAGATGCAGAGGAATGGTGGAAGGCACCAGCAGGGGAACCCCCAAGGGAAGAAGGATCAGAGCCAGGAGATTGGTAATGGAATGACAATGAGTGGTCAGAGGGAGAAGAGGGAGCTGATTGGGAGGAGGTGTTGGAAGCTGAAGAAGAAGCAGGATTTAGTGAGCAGGAAGAATCTGTGTCAGAGAGCAGTCCAGAATCAGAGCTAGAAGAGGAGGCAGAAGAGGAGGCAAGATGCAGCGCTGAGTCAGGCTGGTGAGGAAGCCAGTCTGTCTCCCACTCCTGCTGCAACCACCTCCCCAACCCCCTGGTCTCCCAGAACCTGAAGAGGTATGAAGAGGGTGGAGCAAAGACAGGCAAGATGATGGAGCCTCAGATTGCTTGGAAAGGAACCTGGGGTGGAGGCAACTTAGGGAGTTGTGAGAAGGTGGGGACCTTCAGTCCCCACAACTGCCTCTTAGGGACAAGTTCTACTGGGAAGAGGAGCTGTGCTGTCTAGGCCTGGCCTCCTGAGCTGTCCTTTGAATAATGCCATGCTTCCATTCATATTTACTTCAGATATTGCCTTCCAAGTTTTGAATTAGTCCATTTTTTTCTGTCTAGTCTCCCCCCCCACCTTATCATGCAGTCAATTTTCTATGTGCAAAAGCATACTAGATATCTGATCAGCTGGAAAGCTGGATTAATGAGCTGTGTTAGGCATAGTAGTACAGTGTCCACCATAGTCTGTTCACATTAGAAATGGCATCAATAGATTATAAACCAATAGATTTGATATTGCAGTGGCACTATGAGGAACCACGAATGAAACTATATGGAATTAGTTTCTTTTCTTTACAGATGTTTTTAAGATTAAACAGAAAATACATTTTTTTATTTACCTCCCTCCAGTTACATATGGATTTCTGAATGAACATATGCAAAAGTAATAGGAACAAGAAAGAGATCGTTTTGTCCAACCCTGCTTCAAAGATCATTCCATATTTAGGGTCTGAGAACCCATGTGCTCAATTCATGGCAAGATGAACATCAGGAGAACACTCGGGTCATCAAGAGTTTGGATTTGGATTTGATATCCCACTTTATCACTACCCTTGGGAGTCTCAAAGCGGCTAACATTCTCCTTTCCCTTCCTCCCCCACAACAAACACTCCGTGAGGTGAGTGGGGCTGAGAGACTTCAGAGAAGTGTGACTGACCCAAGGTCACCCAGCAGCTGCAAGTGGAGGAGCGGGGAATCGAACCCAGTTCACCAGATTACGAGTCCACCGTTCTTAACCACTATATCACACTGGCTCTCAACAGCAAGGAGTGTCTGGAAACACATCAGTGGACTATAATGAACATTGTACTGTATATCACTTCATGCACTTGTTGAGAACAGTCACCTTTTCCCTTCTCTTTCTCCACAAAATGTTGTGAAAGTAGGCTAGACACTTCTGCCAAGTGTACAAAGCTTTAATCAGAGCAACAGACTTTATGGAAAGGCTTGAAGGCACTCATTCAAATGTCATGGAATTATTGTTAGAACAAAGTGATGTTCCTTTCCCCCCATTAAGCATAACTACAAGGGGAGGTGACCGGTTCTATCTCTTTCTTTTTGACTTGGAAATCTTGAATAGCTCTCAAGCACACAGTCACTTTTTAAATAGCGCACTAAAAAACCATATTATTTTGCACCATGCTCTTCAAAAATCAGTTGCATTTCCCACTTAGCATCATGTCTTTGTGCACAGTGCTTGAAGAAAATTGGATTATTAACTATGGTAATCCAAAAGATTTTATTATTCCATTTTCCTCTGAAGAGCTCTTCTTTAAGGGACTCTAATTCCATCCTCCCACTAATTTCCTATTGTAATCAGTGATTTGTTGTGTCTCTACCACAATAGAAACAGACTGTGGGGATGTTTTTGACAGCCTTCCCCCTCCCCCCTTTTCACAGTTACATTCTTTACACAGTTTTTATTTAAGGGTGATTAATAGTGCAACCGACAAAAGTAAGCCCTACTAACCTCAATGGGGTTTCCCTCCTGGAAAGTGAGAGTAAGCAGGAACACGGTAGAGATGTATAGGACTATGTTTAGTGTGCAGAAAGTGGACAGAAAGGTGTTTTTCTCCTCTGATACTAGAACTTGTGGCCGTCCAATGAAGCTGAATGTTGGAAGATTCCAGGTGGACAAACAAAACATAACATTGCATAGTTAAATTATGGGATTTGTTCCCACAAGGGAGCCTGTGGCACAGTGGATCAGTGTGTTTGGCTCTTAACCAGAAGTTTGGTGATTCGAGCCCTCCCAGGGATGGCTGTGGGTAGGATTTCTACAATGTGGGGGTTGGGCTAGATGACCATCGGGGTCTCTTCCAACTCTATAATTTTATGATACAGTTTTTCTATGATTCTATGAGAAGCCAGTGATGGCCACCAGCTTGAATGGCCATAAACCAATTAATGGAAGGTATGGCTATCAGTGGCTACTAGTGAGAATGGCAGTGTTCCGCTTCCACTGTCAGAGGCCATATGCCTCTGAATACCAGTGGTTGGGAATCGCAAGTCAGGAGAATGCTTTTATGCTCAGATCCTGCTTTCGGGCTTCCCATGGGCATCTGGTTGAGAACAGGTGGCTGGACTAGATGGGCCATTGGCTCTCCTTCTTATGTTTTTCAAGTGGTCATGGGATTGTAATCTAACTATCTAATCCTATAGCTATGCACTCCAGGCAGTCATTTCATTCTAACAGCCTTTACACACTTCTACACTTTATTAATCTGATATGCTAAACCTGGGAGAAGAATGTTGTGTGTCACTGCTGGAGTTGTATAGGACTGTTTGGTCAAACTCATGCTGGTAGCTTCGAGAACACTGTCCAACCATCTCGTCCTCTGTCGTCCCCTTCTCCTTGTGCCCTCAATCTTTCCCAACATCAGGGTCTTTTCCAGGGAGTCTTCTCTTCTCATGAGGTGGCCAAAGTATTGGAGCCTCAGCTTCACAATCTGTCCTTCCAGTGAGCACTCAGGGCTGATTTCCTTAAGAATGGAGAGGTTTGATCTTCTTGCAGTCCATGGGACTCTCAAGAGTCTCCTCCAGCACCATAATTCAAAAGCATCAATTCTTCAGCGATCAGCCTTCTTTATGGTCCAGCTCTCACTTCCATACATCACTACTGGGAAAACCATAGCTTTAACTATACAGACCTTTGTTGGCAAGGTGATGTCTCTGCTTTTTAAGATGCTGTTTAGGTTTGTCATTGCTTTTCTCCCAAGAAGCAGGCATCTTTTAATTTCGTGGCTGCTGTCACCATCTGCCGTGATCATGGAGCCCAAGAAAGTAAAATCTCTAACTGCCTCCATTTCTTCTCCTCCTATTTGCCAGGAGGTAATGGGCCCAGTGGCCATGATCTTTGTTTTTTTGATGTTGAGCTTCAAACCATATTTTGCGCTCTCCTCTTTCACCCTCATTAAAAGGTTCTTTAATTCCTCCTCACTTTCTGCCATCAAGGTTGTGTCATCTGCATATCTGAGGTTGTTGATATTTCTTCTGGCAATCTTAATTCCGGCTAGGGATTCATCCAGCCCAGCCTTTTGCATGATGAATTCTGCATATAAGTTAAATAAGCAGGGAGATACCGTATTTTTCGCTCTATAACACGCACCTGACCATAACACGCACATCGTTTTTAGAGGAGGAAAACAAGGGAAAAAACATTCTAAATGAAACAGTGGATGTATCATTTTTGTGCTTCATGCTGTGGCCACAGACATGTGACCTGATGGTGAATTTGGGGTGACCCAATGCAAAAATCCTGATAATTCCTGTGGATCCATGCTTTTTAACCACGTTTTTGCACCATTGCAGCCCCAGGCAACAGTGGGTGCGTGATTTTTTTGGTGCAGGCTGTAGCCATGGACATGCTATGTGATCTGATGGTGAATTTGGGGTGACCCAATGCAAAGATCCTGAGGATCCATGTGGATCCATGCTTTTTAACCACGTTTTTGCACCATTGCAGCCCCAGGCAACAGTGGGATCTATGCTTTGTAACCACATTTTAAGTGGGGAGCGAAGGAAAAACAAAGAAGGGACATGAGAGGGCAGAGAAGCAGCTGGTTAAGAATGCTGGAGAGGGATTTAACCGGTGGGAGGAAAGAAAGGCAAAAGTTCCCCCCCAAGCCAGCCATCTCTCTCTCTCTCTCTCTCTCTCTCTCTCTCTCTCTCTCCCCCTCTCCCTCCCTCCCTCCCCCTCTCTCTCCCTCCCCCCTCTCTCTCCCTCTCCCTCCCCCCCTCTCCCTCTCCCTCTCCCACTCTCTCTCCCTCTCCCCCAGCAGCACCGGAGCACAGAGAGGAATTAGAAGGAACGACTCTGCTTTCCCCTCTGCTTGCCTGGAGGGGAGGGGCTTTCCCTGCTCTTTGTTCCGTTTGAACAAACACAGCAACGAAACAGGGGAGGGAGGGCAGTAAGACCCTGAGGCAGAATGCAGGAAAGCTGCCACTTCCTCTTTTCAGGTTTCCCTTCTCCGTGACTCACGATTTGACTTTTGCTTGATTTTTTGGCTCCAGGGACCACACATTCGCTCTATAACACGCACAGACATTTTCCCCTTCCTTTTTAGGAGAAAAAATCTGCGTGTTATAGAGGGAAAAATACGGTAATATACAGCCTTGTCATACTCTTTTCCCAATTTTGAACCAATCAGTTGTTCCATATCCAGTTCTAACTGTAGCTTCTTGTCCCACATAGAGATTTCTCAGGAGACAGGCACTCCCATTTCTTTAAGAACTTGCCATAGTTTACTGTGGTCGACATTTTGTTGTTGTTTAGTTGTTTAGTCGTGTCCGACTCTTCGTGACCCCATGGACCAGAGCACGCCAGGCACTCCTGTCTTCCACTGCCTCCTGCAGTTTGGTCAGACTCATGTTTGTAGCTTCGAGAACACTGTCCAACCATCTCGTCCTCTGTCGTCCCCTTCTCCTTGTGCCCTCCATCCTTCCCAACATCAGGGTCTTTTCCAGGGAGTCTTCTCTTCTCATGAGGTGGCCAAAGTATTGGAGCCTCAGCTTCACGATCTTTCCTTCCAATGAGCACTCAGGGCTAATTTCCTTAAGAATGGATGCGTTTGATCTTCTTGCAGTCCATGGGACTCTCAAGAGTCTCCTCCAGCACCATAATTCAAAAGCATCAATTCTTCGGCGACCAGCTTTCTTTATGGTCCAGCTCTCACTTCCATACATCACTACCGGGAAAACCATGGCTTTAATTATACGGACCTTTGTTGGCGTATACAGACCTTTGTGGTCGACATAGTCAAAGGCTTTTGCATAGTCAATGAAGAAGAAGTAGATGTCTTTCTGGAACTCTCTAGCTTTCTCCATAGGTGCAAAGATAAGACAGTGAAGTCATGGACATGCACAGTGTGTTATGTGTGTGTGACTAAGAGAGAGTTTTGGTTTTGATCTGCTGAGAGGATGCAAGCAGATCTGCTGCTGTGGGGATCTACAGCAGTCTGTAAATAGCAACCGTTAAGCTTAATGACAGGCAATAAAGTAATCTGCCTAGAACAATCGTGTGTTGCTCATCAATCAAGACTCAGGGCTGATTTTCTCACGCTTCACTGCGGACTGTATTTCAACTCTGCTAAAAGCCTGGTCGGAAGTGTGCCGGGCGAATCTATTTATAGCAGCTTTCAAGCCATAAAAAGCAACGCATATGCCATGCCCACTGAGATACTCAGTCTTCACTAGTCTGTTTTTGTGGTTTCCTGTGCATAGCGTTTTCCTTTAAAGATTCCTTTTATATTTCTGCAAAAGTTGTGGGTTCCCCCAGCCAGCTGATTTTCTCACTCTTGCTAGTGTGGTCCCATTTTGGCTAACACTGAGGATCCATACTTGGAGAATGTGTTTAGTATAAGTCCAGTCGTGGACGACTCTGGGGTTGCGGCACTTATCTCGCTTTACTGGCCGAGGGAGCCGGCGTACAGCTTCTGGGTCATGTGGCCAGCATGACTAAGCCGCTTCTGGTGAACCAGAGCAGTGCATGGAAATGCCATTTATCTTCCCACCGGAGTGGTACCTATTTCTCTACTTGTACTTTGACGTGCTTTCGAACTGCTAGGTTGGCAGGAGCAGGGACCGACCTTCTAATCGGCAAGCCCTAGGCTCTGTGGTTTAGACCACAGCGTCACCCGTGTCCGTGCTTAGTATAAAGGATGATAAATGTGGTATTTCCATCTCACTCACATCACAGCAGACATGTTAAAGAGGTACCATTCAGCATTCAGTACAATTCCCCCCCCCCCCAACAGGAACACCTCACAGATGGTATTCAGCCCACCTGGGCTTTGGCGTGATCGCTGCTGAAGTGACCATTTAGAGCTGGATTATAGTTTTACATTTTCAGCTTTCCATTTTAAAGGCTATTTAGAGTGTTACATGTTAGGCTATAAAAACCTAACCTGAAAGGCAATGTTGCCTGCAATCATCTAGCCTGGCAAAATAACAGGTTTTTCCTGTTCCCTAATAGGTAAAGCTACTTCTCCTGAATGATGAAAATGGTGATTGAAGACTTCTTGGTGCTCTTAAAACTCTGAGCTTTTCCTGCCAGCTGGAGATTTGGCGTTGGCTTCCATCATTTTCTCTTGATAACATTACAGTAGTAGCCTAGTGGGGGCTGTGTGAATATCAGAACACTCATCTTTTAAAACTTCTGTATAATGCAAGATATTAAAATTAAGCCTGATGTTTACTGTTCAGTTCTTATACACATATTCACACTCTCACACAGCTAGATATTATTTCCCTTGGAAATGCTGGCTGTCTATCGCTAGTTACCAAATGCAATCAGATAGCTCTGCGTGGGCTGGCATACCAATTAAGGGCTATGTCTGGGTTCTCTGCTATTTCTTCCCTCAGAAACTCAATAGTTTATCTTCAGATAAACAGAATCTAATGATAAGAAGAAGAAAACCCTTCTCACACAGTAGAAGAAGAATCTCTTTCTTTAAAAATGTTTTTTATGGGATGTGCTGAAGGAGCAAAGAGTGAAATGGTCAAAAGAGCTAGGCAGAATGAAAAGAAGATTAATGGCAAGAAGGATCAAGGGGGGGAGATATTCAATTAGGATTTTGCTGCCGTGCTGTAGATTACTCAGTATTACTGTGTCTCTTACCATTCCCTAAATCTGTTAAGACTGTTGGCGTTTGTCTTTGTTATACATTAAAAGAGAATAATCAAGAGGTAACTCAAATAATGGGATAAATGTCCTGACGCTATCAGTATGAAGGAGAGTTGGCGGAGGAGAGAAAAACACCTTAATTTAAATGATTGGTCTGTGGAATCTGTTACAAGCATTAGTTTCCCAATAGAAGACCTTGCTTCATTTTTCCAAGTTTGTGCTTTCCTTCAAAAAGACTACTTTGCAGAAATGTGCACATTAGCCAAACTTGCACACAAAACACCTGTATATATTAGAAGAAAGTCACACTAAAATACTGATGAGACCTTTTCTATATAAAAAAATCACAAACTGATGTGGAAATGTGAAAACCGAACATAAGTTTGGAAACATGAGAATCCAGAACGGACAGATTCATCCATGGGTCAAGGAGGGCGTGTTGGTAATCTTTGAAGCTGACTGTCTTCTGTTACCCTCATAGGCCCAAACTGAGAGGTGAAATGATGGTGAGTGAATCTTGATTAAAGGCAATGTTTAAAACTTTCACACTGTGAGGAGAATGCTACTCTGAGACCAGCCTTTGCAACCTGGGGTCCTCTAGATGTTTTGGTCAACAACTCCCATCAGGAAGAAGGCACCAGGCTGGCAAAGGCTGTCTTAAACACACCGCAAAAAAGATCTCAGTCTTGAATCAAAGCTGGTACATCAAAGCACCTGCACAATGATAAACCAAATCGTCTTTAGAAATTGACATTTAGTGGTTTACCTGTCTTTTCAGTCACATCAGAGACCCCTGCCTCCCAGCTTACACTTATAGATATTTTAATTAAAATATTATTTGAGACATAGTGCTGTTCAAGAAGCCTATTAACAGTAATCTATGTTAGCCTGGTTAACAGCTTGATATTGAACAGCTATGTGGACTTTCAGATTTCTTTGATTAGAGGTTGGAGACTTGGTCTGAATGCTCCAGGATGCTGTCTTCATCTTTCTTACTCATAGTACCTTTGGGTCTCTTCAAAGTGTAATCAGTGTTCATTCACTGAATTCAAAAAAAAGCTCTCTTAGCAGAATAAACGTAAGCACTAGCCCTTTTTGTGTCTTCCATTGTCATTGCTTTTAACGAAAATTGTGTTGGGAAAAAAGCATCCCCCCCAATGTATACTTAGTCTTTTCTTACACAAACTTGTTTCCTATAAATTCTACCTAGCGTGTATTTGTTCCTCTGAAAACTAACATAATGCAAAATGTACTGTGACCTTTTCATTTATATAATAGGTATTCAAAAACTAAAAATATAATGGCATTGAATGCAGAGAGGTGACCACTAACATAATCCCACTCCCACACTGAGCAGCTGTGGAGGAAGAAGAAACCTGAGGTAATTCCTCCAAGAGTCTTACATTTTGCAGAGCCTTGGAAAATTCAGCAAAATTACAGCTCTGATTTCAAAACATTTCTCATGATACCAATATTCTATTCCTCTGTCCACATACACTTGTTAGTAAGGCTGGAAATGGGACATAACTGGAATATAAAGCAAGAATTTGTGGGTGTGAGGGTGTGGGTGACTGTAAGAACAGTTCCTCTTATGTAGCTACATTTTCTTCAAATTTGGACACTCATTTCAGAAAGGAAGTTATCTGTCTGGTAAAGATGGAGGCTTTGCACTGTTTTTCCAGTGTTGCCCCAGCCAAAAGCATGAAGTAAGATAATGCTGTGCAACAGAATGGAGCTGGTTCACACATTTAGGGACCTCTTGTTAACCATGCAATAATCAAGAATGAAGAAATCAAGTGATTCAAATGTAGGTGAGAATTAGACATGTATTAATTGCGCATATCTAGGGTGGCGCTGTGGGTTAAACCACAGAGCCTAGGACTTGCCGATCAGAAGGTCGGCGGTTTGAATCCCCGTGACGGTGTGAGCTCCCATTGCTCGGTCCCTGCTCCTGCCAACCTAGCAGTTCGAAAGCACATCAAAGTGCAAGTAGATAAATAGGTACTGCTCCGGCGGGAAGGTAAACAGCGTTTCCATGCGCTGCTCTGGTTCGTCAGAAGTGGCTTAGTCATGCTGGCCGCATGACCCGGAAGCTGTACGCCGGCTCCCTCGGCCAATAAAGCGAGATAAGTGCCGCAACCCCAGAGTCGGTCACGACCGGACCTAATGGTCAGGGGTCCCTTTACCTTTACCTAGGGAAGAATACCTTTTATATAGGTATGTATTAGAAATAAATTTATGTTCCTTTCCTATTTCATGGTTTCAGTTGTCTCTATACTAATGCCCATAGCATGCAAAACAAGCAAGACAAGTTTGAGCTCTTAATACAGGATGACAAATATTACCCAGCAGCTATTACTGAAACCTGGGCACTCATGGCTGGAATGTAGAAATTGAAGGGTATAACACATTGAAAAGGAATAGACGAAACAGGAAAAGAGGAGGAGTAGCATTATATGTAAAGGATGTGTACTGTCATTCATCAGGGAATCTGACCCCCCCCCCCACGGTAGGCTGCCAATGTCTCTTACCAATGTCTTTTGCCATTGTCTTTTATTCAGTTTTCACAGAGAGAGGCTTAGAAATGCAGCCTCTTAATGGTGTTGCTCCAAGTAATCTCCACCCCCTTTCTCTCCTCAATTGCCAACTGCACCACCCACCTTATGGTGGCCGCTTAGGGCCATTTGTCTCTGATCCCTTTGCTCTCCTACTTTCAATGCTTGGGAGAAGGGGGCCCTGGAATGCTTTCTAGTGGTAACGTGTCAGCCAGCTGCTCCGGCTCTGCCTCCCCCTCCCCCTCTCCCATTATTTCCCAACTTTGCCCCTCATCTACTTCTGAGCTGTGACCTCCCACAAACCACTGTTGCAAATCTATACTGTCTTCCTCTTCTCTGGAAGGTTCAGGCTGGGGAGGCGGCCTCCATCATTCCTCCTCTGGCCAGTCCCTGACACGTACGCTTGTGAACCCTGATCTGGAGCATGGAAGGAAGATTGAGAGCACATGGGTGAAAAATGTAGGAGAGGGAACATTTAAGTACCATGAAATTATAAGGTTTGATTGAACCTCAAACTTTTGGAACTTTTGGAATGTCCTTAGTTTTGAGAGAATGGCCATTTTGTGAGAATTCTAGCAGCCTGCTTAGATACAAAGAGAGCTCATATGCTCAAAGAAAAAAGGACTTAAGTAAGATGTTACGGATTGAAACTTCTATAGCCACCCACTCACTTACAGGGCCACAATCAGTTTCAGTCAAAAGATATCCCATTCCAAAAGCATGTACTGCAAAAGGTTATAATGATGAATAATACACAAAAGATAAAACCCAAAAGATCAAGGAAGAGTTGAGTGTAAGAAAACTGTGGGTCAAACAAAGTTTAATATAGATTTCTCAGTAGAAGGAGTTGGGTGACTCACCAGAATGGCAAAGTCTGGCTTTCTTACATTCATGTTTCGTGCTAACTTACGAAAGATGACTTTTACAAATTGGATATAAACCATTTATTCTACTTCGATATATCTCCATTTCTAACATACATTTTCCAACGTGAAGTTGTGAAGCATGTCTGCATAAGTCTGCAAACTGAATCAAGTATGAAAAGAAATGTTTTGCTTTAAATGAATTACTCTGTGCTTCACCAAACCTCTGTCCTGGCCCATTTATTGCGGTTCAAGGACCCGATCTTCGCATAGTGAAATGAAAGCACAAGGGCATGTGATATAAGGTTAATGGGCAAGAAAAGGCCACAACTTTATTGATTACAGCAAGTCAAAAGGTATTGGCTTAGGCATTGGATTACGTCAGCTGACTCCACCCCCTCAGAGAGGGGTGAGTCTAAAACAAGGGGGGTTTATTCACCAATAGGTGGAGCCTGTTGATGCTAATCCAACTATAAGCTCTCCCCTTATGTCACCGAGGGTCGTGCCATGGCCTCCCGCCAAGCAGGCATCGGACAGAATACACGACCGCCGGATTCCTTTAATGGAATACCCCAAAATTGAAGACGTAGGCGATGGCCACACCTAGCCCTTCGACACACCACAACACATTATTCCAATGCCTAACCTACCCACCAATACCACGAAAGTTGTGACGATTGCTACAAGGTAGGCGAAAAAACCAAAAAGCCTAATGCCAAATGGAAAAATTCCTACCAGGCCCCCCGGACAACCAGGGCGACCAACCTAAGGTCCATAGCAAGGCCAAAAGAAAACTGAGACCCTGAGCTCTAAGGGAGTGGAGGGTGGGTGACTCGCGACGGGACGATGAAGAGTGAGGCCGGGAAGATGGCGCCGCAGCAATTTAGGCTGCTAAACACACCCCCTCGCAGGCACCTAGTTGGGTGCCTGCCCGTGGGCGTGGGCGCCAGCCAGGTGAGTGGGAGGCAGGGGGCTAACGCCCCCTGCTTGAGGCGCAGTCCGGATCCCGACCGCAACCACTCCCCTCTCTTGCAGGAGGAGAGTCTTTACCCTATTTTTATTGAGATTTACCTCGAAGCGTTTTTAGCTGTACATTCTGCATATGAACTGTGTGAACCTGGTATATCACTAGAACTAAAATCAGGCAAAAGTTGTTTATGTTTCCAGAATGTTGACAGCAGTATGGAACTGACGTGATTGCCTGTGGTGTTAACTCTCTGGTAAGCAGGATTTGTAGTCTTTCAAACAACTGGGAATGTATGGTTCAAAAGAAATGTATGTGCAACATAGAAACCAAGTCTTTGTTATACCACTGCTGAGATTCTTGTAACCACTTTTTCATCTAGACATTTCAGTGACTACCCTACTTTATGCATTTTGCACATAACTTGACTGGAGAACTGCGCTGCAGAATTCAGAGAACTGAGAATTTAAAATAATGGCTGGGTTTTGGGTTGCATATTTTTTGAAAGGTATGTTTTTTTGAGATTATCTTTAAATATGAACTGAAATAATTTCCCCCCTAATCCCTGGCCACTGATGCCAATATATCTCACATGGCCCACCTCTGCCCCTATATGTCATGTTTATAATTCATTCTAAAAGTATATTTTAGTTCCTGATGTCACTCATGCCTTGTGTGTATGTTTCAAGTCATGAGTTTATGTTTGGTGTGATCAAGAAGGACAATTTACACATAAACAACTGTTCTGCAGCTTCTACTAACCCTCCAACATAGTTACTTTTACACTTTACTGAGTTTGTCCTTTTCCCACTGATCCAAAAAGGAACTGGCAGAGAAAAGTTGGGATATAAATTTGAGGTTTAGTGAAAATCGTAGTAAAAGCTAAGTATCCATTCAATCTCTCTAGGGTCAGAAGAGACAAATCAATGGGAAAATATGACACTAAACCCTCATAGAAATGAGGTGAAGAGGGCAACAGTGAAACCAATTTCAAAATCGAATTGCTGCAGCACCAAGACACACAGATAACCTGTTAATATTTCAGTAAGAGAAAAGCAGGCAGGCAGGTCCACCTTTATTCCATGGATTTATTTATGTCACCTTGTAAACAAAGAAATGTATATCAGTGGCTGGGCAATATTTCTTTATTTGACTGAACGTATTAAATACTAAAAAGACACTCAGTTGAGAGGCAATGACAAAAAGAGGGTTGCAAATGCGGCAATGATATAAGGACCAGGAAAGATGAGATATTAGCCGGGCGGTGGTGGTTGTGCAAATGGTGGTTTTAAAAGTCCTCCCAGCTGGTATTTCTAAGTTTAGAAATTCCATTGATCAGTCAGTGTTAATATCAGTCAGTGTTATTGTATAATGACACCCTGTGAGTGTGAGATGTATTCACAGTAGTATTTAGAAAGGATGAGTTTCTGACAACAGATCTAAAAAGCGTACTGGATGTTGTTCTTTTAAATATTGCAGTCAATTATTGCTGCCAGCTTCCATGTAAAAGGCAAGGATGCACGGGGACTTTCCTGCATGTGTACCTCAGCCACAATTCTTAATTTTTTATGAGACTGCCGTCCATCCTCATAGTGCTCAGACCCACTTAAACATTATGTTTCCTGCCTTTCATTTTCCCCAAACAATGGCCAATTCATTTTATAGTCTTGGCTTCTTTCTGGAGAGAGAGAGAGAGAGAGAGAGAGAGAGAGAGAGAGAGAGAGAGAGAGAGAGAAAGAAAGAAAGAAAGAAAGAAAGAAAGAAAGAAAGAAAGAGAAGTACCGGTACTAGAGACTTTGAATGCCTTTCTGCAATAATTCCTAATCTGAACAGGAAATCACATAGAGGCAACGTACAAGCTCAGGGTTGTTCAAATAGTTTGAATTCCGTGTTGATACATTTCTCTTTTGGGAGATTATGTTGAAAATGTGGGGAAGGAATTGTCCAGACTCTCTACCTGTGAGAGCAACTTCTACTGTATGGTTCGATGCTGCTCTCTGCATACTGTTGCTAATGAAGAACTCAACACTTCTGGTTGCTAATTTGTAAGTCCTTGTTCCTTTCTCTTCCCTCTCTGAGGATCACAGGAGCAGTTGTCTGAATGTTTCCCCAAGATTCCCAAAGGTGGGGTTTGAAAGGTGCAACCTGGAGCAGATGTTCTGCTGGGGAAGAGAGCAAGGAAGAGGGAGTGGGGAACTTAACGCTTCCCTTGTATGACATATTTTGTCACTGAAATCCTTTTACACCATCCCCACTGCTTTTTTGGCCCTGGGTCAAAATATAAAAGTCTTTATTGTACTCTGGTGTAGTAAAGAGATCATTAACACATCGTGGAGTTTTGAGGGAATATTTAAGACCTTTTGCAGAGGCCACAGGAGGCACCAGTGAGCACTATGTGGGCAACCCCTGTCTTACTGGCATTGTCAGCCATGGAAAGGACCATTTCCTCATTTGCCTCATTTCCTCACATTGTCCCTGCATGCAGGTCAAATTGTATCTCTTCCCTTCTGTTGTGTAGCGCAAAGAAGCATTTTCTTTATCAACCGGTTTCATTCTCTTTTCTCATCTGTTACTGAGCTTCTGTTTCTTTGCACCTCATCACCTGAAACACTGTTGCTCACAAAGAACAGCTCATCTATTTTTCATGGCTTCCAACGTTAATATAATTTTATTGAACAAAAATGCACAGTTGTCTGTCTTACCTCGCAACCTCACTTGTTCCTTTCAAGTTTTCATTTCTGGCCTATGAAGGCTGCCCTATCTTAAAGTGGCAGGCACACTTCATATAGTACACTAAACCCTGTCTGACTTGTAGCACTCTCTCTCTCTCTCTCTCTCTCTCTCTCTCTCTCTCTCTCTCTCTCTTCTGGGTTTTTTTATGATAATATGTTATGCAAAATGCAATCTTAGTGGTAGGAAACAAAAAGGTGTTCCACTTCCTTTTCTCTCATCTTTCCAGGAACATTTAAAGTGTGTAGTACATCCACTACAGACCCTGGTCAGTCTATGAACTATTTTTAACAAATATGCAGCAATAACTTCCTTACACCAAGTCAGACCTTTGGTCCATTGTGTTCACTGTCTGCCACTGGCTCTCCAGGGTTCCAGGCAGAAGGCTCTCCCATTCCTACCCGGAGATGTAGGAACGGAACCTGGAACCTTTTGCATGCAGTGCAAGTGCAAGTGTTCAACCACTTTGCTATGGCCCTTCCAGCCTCCACATTCACCAGGTCCTTAGCCTTGTGGAAACCCATACGGCTGGCATACACTTTAACAAGTGCATGAAGAAAATGGGTAGGTGGTGGGTTGATGTTTCTCATTCCCTCTGAGTCTCCATGCC
Organism: Podarcis muralis; assembly: GCF_964188315.1. Lineage (NCBI taxonomy): Eukaryota > Metazoa > Chordata > Lepidosauria > Squamata > Lacertidae > Podarcis > Podarcis muralis. Next base: position 42,218,823 of record NC_135664.1, read on the forward strand.
TGGAAATGTTACAGTTGTTGGGCTTATGTTTATTATGTTTCTATTAAACACGCAGAGTATCCATCAGCAAACAAGGTGGCAATTATAACAAGGGAGTGATGCATAATGCCTCTAGAAGAGAAAGTGTTGAGTAAATTCCTTTTTCTCCTTGAAATGCTAACAAAGAAATATCACATGGAAGCCAAATTACTGGAGGTTGAGTGCCTAGTTTTAGTCAGACTACCAGGGTTTAAATTCTAGTTTTCCATTTCAAGCGAATGTAGAGTGGGGTTTAAGTCACTCTTGGCAATGTTACTCTGAGGCCCTTGAAAGTAGTATGTTAACCGAATAGGTTATATTCAACAATGTGAAATGCTTATTCTGAAATAGGCATGTCACCATCATAACACAGGAAGAAATAATTATGAAGAGAAACCATTAAAAACCTACTCCCCCTATTCACTTATAATTACCTAGCCTTGCAATTCGAAAATCTTTCCCTCTGACTTTCTCCTTTTCTTCTGTTTTTGAATATTTATTTTCAGCTTTTGGCGCCTTGATTCGTTTTTCACAGAAAAGCTTGCAGGTATCTGTCTACCAGGCCTTTCTTTAGGTTATAGAATACTGTTAAAAAATCCTTTCTTCTTGCTTCCTTTCTCTCTTGCCTGACACCTCTTCCCTCTGCTCTTTCTATTCCTTCCTTTCCTTCTGTTCATTAGCACACATTAATAAGGTTCTCTGAAATGAATAAAAGCAGGAGGAGGGAGGAGAACTTTGGAGAAGAAGCAATTAAACATTGCTGTAGGTTTCCAGTGAATTTCACAGCCAGTAGTTGCTTATTGACCCAGATTTCCTTGGCATGTTATGTTCAGGAAAATTAAAATTTTTTATCTTGGAAGCATGGTCCAGTTCATTTATTTTGTTAGGTATTTTTTTAAAAACACACACTCTCACACACACCATGTTAATTTTCTAGTGACTCCCTCAGACCTAATTTCCACCTTCATGGACTGTGTATAGGTTATGGCTACTCCAAGGATGGTTTGTGGAATAATCTTCAGGTGTCTGACTAGGGCTGCCATATTTTGAAGAGCAAAAAAGAGGACACATTTGCCATCTTCTACTTTTAACTATGGAAGGACGTGGGTGGCGCTGTGGGTTAAACCACAGAGCCTAGGACTTGCCGATCAGAAGGCTGGCAGTTCTAATCCCCGCAACAGGGTGAGCTCCCGTTGCTTAGTCCCGGCTCCTGCCAACCTAGCAGTTCAAAAGCACATCAAAGTGCAAGTAGATAAATAGGTACCGCTCCAGCGGGAAGGTAAACGCCATTTCCGTGTGCTGCTCTGGATGGCCAGAAGCTGCTTAGTCATGCGGGCTACATGCTGGCCTGCTCCCTCAGCCAATAAAGCGAGATGATGCCGCAACCCCAGAGTCGGCCACGACTGGGCCTAATGGTCAGGAATCCCTTTACCTTTACCTTTACTTTTAACTATGGATCTCTATGATGACTTTCATTTTACATACCCATGAAAAAGAGGACATGTCCTGGAAATAGAAGACAACTGCAGAAACAATCCCATACCAGCTGTGCTTGAAGCAGCAGTAGCAGTGAGTGGCTTTTGTAGCCACTCTAAGGATGGAGAGGCCCTGGCAAGTGGCTTCAATATGCAGAGGCACCATGTGCTGACACTGGAGAGGGAGTGGGGCTGGTGTGTGGACTATTTATGCTTGCCCCACCTTTCTCCTGGACTCTTCATTCACTGGGCTACCCACCCTGCTGGCAGTTCAGGAAGTGGTGGGTTGCCTTTATTGTAGATATTAATATTGTGCAGCTTGAGGCAACCGGATGTGTAAAAACTGTCTCCTTTTGGCTTGAAACATTGTCTAGACCCATTAGATAGTTCAAAACATTACTTGCAGAAATAAATGATATATCCAAACAGTTTTTTGATATCTTGTGCAAGTCCAGCACAGGCTCAACATCTTAAAAATAACTTTAAACAGGATTGGGATCAAAACTCCGTATCTCCCCCATTCTACCCTCCATTACAATCCTTACATCCACAGAGCCTGGGAACAAAGACACAGCCCCCACCCTTCCAAAATAGCTGATTCTGGTCTTATCCACAGATAATTGGGGATATCCAAACTATTCCAGAGTTCAGAGTCCTCATCCGAACCCCGCAAAAGCTCATTGAGGCGCCTGTGCCATAAGAACTCTTACTGATAACAACCACACCACAATTTGTTAGAGTGCAGCATATTACAAATCTAAAAGATTACACGTAAATGCTTTTCTGCCTCTGCTTTGTGCGCTCATAGTCATTAAGGAGATTAGCAGCTTGTTTACATACTGTTGGGTATGTTGCTCCTTTTTCTTTGGATTCCCACTTTGTAGGACAATCTTTGATTATAATGATCTGACATGCTTTTTTTATTTTTAAACAAACCGTTTATGGACGATGCCAAATGTGTGAGGCTATAATTTTAGCAGATTTACAGGTTGCCATGTTTGTGATACAGGCCAAGTGAGAAGCATTCAGCTCAGCAGAGCTTTCAGTCTACATGACACAACCTATAATTCAGCCCAAGTACTGCCAGGAACCTTTTATTATACATGTTATAACAAAATTCTCTGATTTGTGCTGGCAGGAAGTCTCTACAAACTGTAATGAAACTTCCACTAAGCTTCCATTTGATAGAGAAGACCAAAACAACTTTTGTAGTCCTGTGTATGTGTGTGGATAAGCTCAGTGGAACCATATCCTAGTCCTCAAAGTGAAGTCAAATAAATACCGTAAATAAACATCTGGTTATATATCAACCTTCCCCAGCCTGGTGCCCTCCAAATGTTTTGGAATAAAACTCAGGAGCCCCAGTGAGCACCATGCTGGCCAGGTTGATGGGATTTGTAGTTTGTTTATTTGCTTGTTGTTGTTTTGTTAAAAAGGAAGGTATCAGGATGATCTATAGACACTGTTTCCCCCCCCCCCTCCTACCTATATAATTCAAATGTTTAATCTTCTCTTTTTTGCATAATAGTGGGATAATGGAGGGTTACCAGACGTCCCCAGTTCCCAGGGACAGTCCCTGGATTTGCAAATCTGTCCCCGGACAAATATTTGTCATATGGGAGTATAACTAATTTTTTTTTTTTAAGAACTTACATTTGAGTCACACATCCTCTTAGCAGACAGTAATTACCAGATCAAAATGCACCTGAATTTTATTTAAAATACTTGGTCACCCTAATCCACTTAAATAACCACTTACCAGGTGCTCTTGTACAGAAAGTTGGATCCACCCAGAGTATTCTGCATCTCACTGGGCCTTTCTAAGTCTCCTTTATTTGACTAGCCACCCAAGGAAGAAATGGTGTTTCTCATTTTCTAGCTCCTGATAGAGCATGCACCTTAAATGGTATGGAATGGTAAAAATGTTCAAGAGCCTCTAAATTGTTCAATTAATGAGTACACAAATCACAATACGTAGATGATTCCACAAATGCCACAAGATGCTTAACCATGAGGCCGACATGATGTCTGAAAGACGTGACCAGATGTGCATTAGAATATTTATAAGCCCCTAGTTCACCATGCAATTTCCACCAATAGATTTGAAACCACTGCAAAGGTTAGCTAATTTGAATATTAATTCCTTTTTTATTTTAAAATCCATTGTTTCCCAACATGTCACATGCCCTTGTCTTCATCCAGGATTAACTGCATGACAAGTTTGAACTTTTAAGAGCAAGCCACTTTTGGAATTATGAAAGAGCACAAAAAGGTCACCCTGCTTATTACAAAACAGATACATGAGATGTGTGCAATGTCTCTAGCTCTGTAACATAAAAATGGCCCACACCGCCACTTTCAACTTTCCAAAAAATAACGAAGTTAAATGGGAGATCCTAGATTGGAAGGGATAAATTAATTTATGTTCTGAGACAGTCTTAATGGCATGGAACCGAGGCAGGTTTAGGTTAGAGTGACTGGTGTGGCCACACTGGGCCCCGCAATTCAGGGGGCACTACCACAGTGCTGCAGAATGGAGTGCAAGAGGCAGAGGTGCCAAATTTTAGTGCCGCACAGGGAGCTGCTGAAATTTGAGAGCCCAAACTCCACCACTGCATGGAAATTAAACTAGGGCTGCACACTTCCCTGGGAGAAAGCTGCACTGAACCTAGTAGGTTTTGTTTCCAAGAATGGATGTACAAGGCTGCACTTCTATGCATCTCCTTCAACCAAACCTGGGCAATGTTGCCAAATAAGGGCTTTAGCACCTTTTCCCATTTCTTTTTTTTTTTTCCATTATAAGAATTCCAAGGCTTTTACATTACTTCTCAGTTTGCTTGAGGCTTGGAGATTTTTTTTGTCCAGAACTGCAAGGCATACTGCTAGCTGGTGCTGTGGCTGAAAGTGAAGGATATTCCAGGAAGTCTTCCCAGTCTCGTGTTATGTAAATCCCACTCCTAATGTGGGCAATGTATTATTTTGCTTAGATGTCAAAAATGGAAGAATTCTAGCTCAAAACCATATTGACTACTGAGAAGTACTCAGTTGGAGGAATGGTTCCTTTGGTAGCCCTGCAGACATAGGAAATTGCCTCTTCCTGAGGACTCAGCTAGATTGGTAAAGAAAAAGTGTTTTATATGCTTCGTATGTGTGATATAACCCTGTGACAACAGATAGTGCTGTGTAGTCTGTCTTTCCCTACTGGATTCCCCTCTATGAGTAAGAAATGTGTTTAACTGAATTGCTTCTTTGACATGTCTAGATGCAGCCTGAGTCAGATCTCAGGTCCATCTAGCACAGAATTGTCTACACCAGGCATATCCAAAGTCTGTCCCAGAGTTCAGAGTACAGACTCAAGGACTTGTTATGGAAATAAAGAGGGGGGCACTTACTGGAAATCAGTTTTGTCACCTCTTCCCCCCCAAACCCTGAGACAATGAGCCCAGCCACCTTTTATTCACAGTCGCATAAGCACTACACTACAGCATGGCCAGAAACCTGTACGTTCAACCGCTGAAACATACACCAAATATGTAGCAATGGAGATTTATGTTACTGCTTTATGAATGAACACTGTGTTTTATGAATGGACTCTGTGTTTTGTGAATTACCTAAGAGCCACCAATAGGGAGCTCTAGAATCTGACAGCTAACCAAATGAGTACAACCAAACAGTGACCCCTATTGCTGAAAGCAGGTAACCAGCAGGGAACACTTCAGCTCAGCCTTTGCACTGTTGACTGAACACCCCCTGCTGTGCAGATAATGGAGAAAGCTCATAAATTGTATTTCTTCTGGCATCCTGGCCAACTCTATTACGCTGGTGTAAACCCTGGTGCACCAGAAGCCCAGAATAGCAGCAAATAAAATCCGCTCATACGTCAGTGACTGATAAGACTTGTCAACCAGTTCTTCCAAAGTCTTCCTAAATTATAAAGCTCCAAAATACAGGCCAAAAGAGAGCAGGTCTGGGAAGAGTGAGGCATACAATAGGCACCACCTGTGAAAAGGCCCTGCTCTGTGCAGTTCCTGCCCTGACATTTGATAGGGTGCCCACTTGCCTTCCTTTGTAACATGGAATGCCCTCTATTGGAGTCTCCAGGTCCAGTACAAAGACCATAAGAAGGCAAAGCAGGGACCTTGAAGTTCTCAACAGCTGTTAATCAAACAAGCAAGCAAGCAAGCAAGCACACACACACACACACACACACAGGTCACCTTTGTCACAGTCAGGGCACCTATGTCCTGGCCAGGCCTGTACCCAATCTTGTTTTTGTACAATCTTGTTTGTCCTCAGTAACCAAAATTATATTATTAACATATACAAGAAGAAAAGTTGTTTTCCTTCATTTGCAAGAAATCATGCAAAACAAAGTGGCACTAATAAAGTAAAATTCCAGGGTGGCAACAGAAAGAAAACTTAAAATGCTTTTGCAGTTCATCAAAACTATCCAGCAATATCAAGTTATAGGAAATCTGGTGCTATTAACAGTAATCCTTCTAGTTGGTTAATTGGTTCGGCAACTTCCATGCACATGACGTGTGATGCTAATTATTTCCCCCAAGAGTTAAATGATAACTAATTAGAGGCAGCTACAGTTGCAAATGGAAACAAAATATCTGTGAAAGGAAGAGGAGCAGGTTTGCTTAAGTGTGTTGCAGGTAGAAATACTGTTTGTAATGAAGTGAGAGCAGTAGTTTACTTGCTTGAATTAACAAATAAGAAAGTTTTGAGAATTTAAATTTTAGATTAAAATTGATTAATTAAGAAGGGGATTGTAACAAAAACACTGGGGCCTAATTTAAATAGTAGAGCGCCTGGTATCTGGTGGGCAGACCAAAGCGCTTGTCAGGAGAGCTATGAGATTCAGGTGAGGGTCAGATGCCTTGTCAATCCCAGCAGGTATATAAGAGGACGACCCGGCCTGCCCAGGCCTCCGGCCTGGAGATGTCAGGAATTGACATGTTTATACATTTTACCACAATGTAAGTTTTGATGCCATGAAACACTCTCCAAAAACATATTTCCCTAAGATGCTTTCTTATTTAGGTTAGTGTCCTGCACTAATTACCTGTCACTTCCTTTCTCCGTACTTTATGGTTTTAGGCACCAAGCAAGACATTTTATTCACTTAGGCTCTTGGACCTTAATGTTCTGTTCAATTTTTTTCAGAGGGACAAGTTGAATTGTGTCTGCTCTTTTATACATTTTGTCCATGAACATTTTAGGTTGTTCTTACTCTTATTTCTATTCCTGCTTTTAATGTTTGCTTCTGTAAATTGTTTGGAATTCCCATTTATGATTAAAAAAATGGCTAAATAACAATAATAATCTTTTATAAAAAATTTGTTTATGGAACAATGTAAGTTGTTGACAGTCCATTTTGGAAAGACAGGTTTATTTTGCCATTTTTGTAATCTCATAGTATTTCTCATTAAAGTTGTTTGCTTTGAGAGCAGCCAAGAGGTATAGTATTGAAGGATACTCTGCACCATTATTTCCTGCTCTCTTTAACATTTTCCATTGAAAATAAGCAGTTTTATCCATTGCAGTGCACTTAGTCTCTATCTGTTATCCGTTTTGTCGAATTCTTCAGTAAAATTGTGCATTCTTTGTTGAGAATAGCACAGTAATACTAAAAGAGACAGCAAGATTGCAAATGTTTTGTTTGCTAAGCAAAGCAGACAGTGGTGTTTTGCGCTGAGATTCCCCCTGAACAATGTCTGGGTTTTGTTTTACCCTTATGAATGCATTCCTGTGTATGGGACGTTTTGTGTATAACACCCCCTGCTTGTTGGCACACATCACAGTCTGGTGCTGTTGGGAGGCTTCTTAAAGGAGAGACAGTGATATCCATCCGGGTTGCCTTAGATGATATCTTGCAGTCCCCAGACACTGCCTGCAAAGTTGTTTCTGCCGAGTCAAGAGACCTCTTCTCGGGGAAAAATTCCAGTGTTGTCATTGTGATTAAGTTCACTTGGTAATAATTTGGGTAACATTTCAGCTATTCTTCTTTAAACAAAGGTTGTTTGAGAAATGTAAGGAATGCTAACACTGATCAGAAATGCAAATGTGGCATTTGTTCAGCTTCATTGGAAAGCTGCCCCCCCCCCTCCCCGGTACTAGGCAACACCAACAGAACTGCCAATTACAATGCAACCTGGGTTCCAAAAAACCCATCCTTTGTTTCAGTTCATGTGGCATTTACTCTCTTTTTCAAGTGGCTTTGCTTTGGCAACCGACACTGAAATGCCGACACTGGGCAGCCTTTGTTTTAGGTAAAATTTACTATCCCCCCCCCCCTATTTGACTGTTAAGGAATGCTGTGCTCCTTTTCTCCATTGTGACTAGATTTGAAAATAAATAAATAAAATCCCCATGTAGGTTTATCAGCACAAGAGTTATCACTCACTAGATATTATTCTGCAGAGGGTTAAGCTAAGCAATAATATTTAGACATCATATTTCTGTTTTTTATACTATCATTTAGCAGATGAATGAAATGACTCTCTTAATAAATGGCACATTTAGAAGCAGAAAGTGATTATCATAGATTTTAAGAGTGCACAAAATGTCTGCAGTCACAGAATGATATGAGAGATTCCATTAAATAAGTCTCGTGTCCATAAAATATCTTGGGTTGAGAATGGAATCAGATTGTTTGGGTGGCATGAAATAATGCGCCAAACCACACTTCTCAAATAATTCTTTAATGATATTCCTTTTCTTTTCATTATAATGCATGAAGTAGGAAAATAATGAATAAAGGAAAAGCCTGTAATATGTATATTATTAATATACCACTGCAGAGGCATCCTAGACATGTCAATTCAGAAGCAATGGAACTTAATCCAAGTAAGAGAGTATAGGATTGTAGCCTTCATGCATGCATATGGGGGGAAAAAATGAAATGAGATTGAGAATGGGTTAGTTAGTAGCAGCTATAGCATATTCATGGGACGCGGGTGGTGCTGTGGTCTAAACCACTGAGGCCTGGGCAGGCCGGGTCGTCCTCTTATATGCCTGCTGGGATTGACAAGGCATCTGACCCTCACCTGAATCTCATAGCTCTCCTGACAAGTACTTTGGTCTGCCCACCAGATACCAGGCACTTTACTATTCAAATTAGGCCCCAGTGTTTTTGTTACAATCCCCTTCTTAATTAAGTAAGGCCCTAGCCCCTTGACAGGGTTTGGACAAAAGCAAGGCGAGCCCCTGGATTCCTTTAATGGAATTCCCTAGCAGCAGCAATGGAGGGGCAGGCACAGCCAACCACTTCCCCTCCACAAAATATTGAACCAATGCCTAACTGACAACCTTGCGAAGTTGTGACGATGTACTACACGGTAGGCAGAAACCAAGTGGCAGCAGCCAAATGGCAAAATTCCTACCGGGCCCCTGCTCCCCAAAACAAATAACCCCTAAACAGGCATAGCAAGGTCAGAAGAACAGCCCGAAATATAGGGGGGGGGGGAGCAGGTGATCCAATGCATGTTGCGATAAAGAGAAAGCTCCATGGGATGTGCAGCAGCTTAAATAGTCCCTCGGTTGCCAATCACAATCCCCAAGCAGCCAAATTCTACCCCAGCAACTGAGGCGCAACCAATGGGGTGTTGTGGCTATCCAAGCGGTCCTGCCCCAACAACAAGGAGGCAGTTTTAAGTGATCTCACCGCAACACGTGCCCTCCATGATGGAGGACATGATTAAGAAAACATGTCAGCCTCTCAGGACACTCTGTAACTGACCTTAAGGTGGACATCCTTGAACAAAGGAGCTTCAAAGGGGCACTTCAGGGTGAAACCTCTAAATTACAATTCTATCACCTGTGTCTTGAAATGAGATGAATCGTGTGTTGTTTAAAATCTCAGCCCATGTGTTAATTAGTTTACCAATGCCAGGTTGCTTGTGTTATCGCCAACACTGCCTTAATTAGATTGTTTGACCTCTCTCCCCTCCATATATACAGTATGTATGCTTGCCAGTTTAGAATGAATTCATTTGATGAAGAGACCTGTTGTCCATGAAAGCTTACACCCAAATAAACACATTGGTCTTTAAAGCGCTACAAGGCTCTGTTGCTTTCCTTTTATGCAGGATTCTTCATCCTTATATGCTGTTCTTACGGAAGTGTGTGTAATCACTGAGTCACTGTTTGTATGCAATGGGCAAATATTAATTGAGTTGATGTGAATCATTAAGACACACACTAAATATGTAAATCTAGGCAGCCATTTACAACATCATTAAGTGGGTGGGGGAGGAAAACACTAGGATTCTTGCAGCACCTGCTATATGCAGGGCTGCATTTTCAGGTGTGAAGAGTTTTGCATATCTATTTACTAAAAATGTAAGCACTTAGTTAATTATGACTTTGGCACCTGCTTTTTTCTTATTACAAACAAAACTGTTTTCTTTTTTTAAGATATATGTATTTTATTTCTAGCTATAATGGTTAATCTTCCTCTCCACCGCCCGCCCCTCCCCAACATAGTTTTATCCTGGAAAGTAAATAGGAAGTGTAAGAAAATATATAGAAGAGTAATTGTATATGTGGCCTAAATTTGGAAGCCCTACAGGAGTGCCTGTCCTCCAAGTTAGGATGGAAACAATATTTCCAACAGTAGAAGGAGAAAAATGAGCTTCTGTCCTTGAGTTTATTTATTCAATTTCCTGGACTGTAATTGATGGGGCCTCTCAGTCTTTTTCCGTTCTTCATACTTGACCAGTTCTTCTTTACTCTGCATCTCTTATTGTTTTTAATCTTTTTCTCTGTTTCCCTCCACTCTGTAGACCTATTTATAATCCTCCTTGTCTACCAATTCTTGAAAACTGTTGTCTGGTAAGTCTGCAATGCAGTCAATGCCAGAAATTAGGATCAGGAATTTCCATCGTTAAGTTTCCTCTTGAAACTAAAACGCTCTACTGAGTGCAGTTCCTCTGGGTTTCACAATATCACCCATATCAGTAACAGAAGTTCCTGACCTCACAGCATGTCAGTCTGGTGGGAGCTGCTTATAATAATAATGATAGCCATGATGATCAATGATAGCCATGATGTCAAGAGGAGAATGAGAAGTAGTCTTTTAGAATGAGTGTGTGTAACTTTCCTACCAAGTGGGCTTCAAGATTGTAATCTTGCCTAAGAGAGATGCATGGTGCAAATCCCTGCATTTGGAGTACACAAACTTTGTCTTACTAATTCTAATGTGTCATACATTAAATCTGGGCTGGCAGCAACTATCTGTTTGGAGGAGACATGTTCCCTGAGGCAACTTATTGGTTAGTGAGCCTTTCCTGATCATGTTCCTGGTTTGTAAATGATGGTCAATACTTGCCTCTTATTAATTTCTGCCACTCAAAAGTCTGATCTTTCATTCTGTTCACAAGAAGGAATAAATGTCATGGAAAGGCTGTTCCCACAATGCAGTGGTTGACTGATATGAACCAGGTCAAGCATTTTCCAGTTACGGTGCTGCCATCACATATCTGAGCAACTCTCTAATATGGGGTGAAATTCATAGGAGCTGTGGGTTCTTTCATACATGCAAACACACAAACCACACAATAGTGTGAGCCACCACACACACACACACACACACACACACCTATTGTTATATAGTGGTGTGAATTTGGCCATCTGGGTCCCAAGAGGATCCAAATTCTCCTTTAGTGACTGGGGATGTTGTATGTGGTAGCCAAATCCATCCCCCAGGGAGTTACAATTCTCATAGCCAGAGGTTTGGGATCAGGGCCCTCCATTCTGCAGTGGAGAAATCAGATTTTGCAGATTGAATTTGTAAGAGAGATACTAGAGAGTTTATTGGGAGCTAGCATTTTAAAAATCTCAAATAACTGAGAAGCATAATATTTTTTTCTTGTAACATTCAAAAATGTTCCATGCATTGCTAAAATGATATCTTGCTTAACCCAGGAGATTAAATAAACTAATTTGTAAACTGTAAGTATCTCACACAATTAAACAGTTGGATTATTCACCCATCAGTCATTGTCAAAATATATTGAATCAAAATGATAAACTTATCTCTCTCTCTCCTTACTTCAATGCACTTTTTTCTGAACTGATAACAAATGTTCTGAAAACTTAAGAATTGACTTAACTTTGTGCATTCATGTGTTTTTTCTTTCATTAACAAAGTGGAATTGTGCTGAGTTAGTACTTGAAATTGTGAAACAGAAGTGTTGTTGCTGAAAGCAGCAAGGTTATTCACCTTGGCATAAAATTAGTGGCACTAGAATACAATAGATTAAATAAACTAGCCATATTTGAGTGAGGGCCAGAGCCAAGTCACATAACTATTTACTAGTGCCGCACTGCAGTCCAGGTGAAGTGCTTGTATAACAGATATCTATCCCAGCCAGCTCACAGCACATCACACACTCTTAAGAAACCCATAATACCCCCTCTTCAGAAGTTTTATGGGGGGGCCTTGAGGATAAGTTAAGTGCATGTACACTGCAAAGCAAGTCCCACTAATTTCAGTGGGTAATATTTTCTTGCAAGTGGATGTAGAAAGTATATTTGATGTCAGGTGAGCTGCAGTCTGACTACTTTTCATCCTCAGCATGAGGTTCTTGAGGAAATGGCAGCACTATTAAAATATTCAATTTTGCCTACTAAAACTCAATAAATGCCATCTATGACAGTATAGCGTGTTTATTAAGGCTAGGGTTTTGCAAATCTTGAAATACCTATCCTCATATTCCCAATCGTGTGATATCCAGACGGTGCCCCACAAATGGAACGATGGTTATATTCATGAAAATATAGCAAGGAAGATTTGTGGTAACTGAAGCAGGAGTGTGGGAAGGCATAACCTGTGCTAGCAGGCAGAAAATCTACCTCCTGTTACTAAGGGCTAACCCCCTCACTCTCAAGTAACTCTCCCACCCAAACTGCCATGGAGGGGACGTAAAGCCATCTTCCCATCAAGGGATGCCTGATAGGTGCCCACCTGTTGCTCAGAGTTCAGCAGGTTTGTGTGTTCACACATACAGAGCAAACCATTTGGTGTCTTGTGCATAAACTGGGAATCTTGCCATTTGTCAGGCCTGGGGGGGTTCTCTCCTCCCCCGGAAGCATCAAGGATCAAGGAAGAAGCAAGAAAGTTCGTATTTATGGTTTTATTCTGTTATAGTGGTGCTAGAAAAAGAAGCCAGTCCATAACTCCATAGTGACATTGCTCACTCTGAGCTCCTCCCCTTCTTTCCCCAGTAACAGCCTTGTGGCCCTACGGGTAGCCTCAGGAGTCTTTGAGCCTTTTGCTCTTGAATTCTCAGTGAGCAGCGCGTTCGTGGGGATGGTGGCTCTCCTATGCTTTCCAAGGACGTCTCTGCTGGCAATTCTCCCCCCCCCTCCTCCTTCTCCTAACATCTCATAACTTGGGAGCTCTGAGTTCTGCTGCAATTCAACCCTGTCTCCTCCTTCTCTTGAAACTACTGGGGAAGGACGGGGCAACCCCCCCCCCCCACTCCCTCTCCTCCTCCAAGGGAAGCAAAGGAGAAGGAAAGTGCGCTTCCCAGCCTCCCCCCCCCTTTCAGTCCAGTCCCTGACACCATTGTCATGATAAATGCTGCACTTAGTCAATGTAGGGTTGCCCCAATACGGTGGTACCTCTGGTTGCGAACGGGATCCGTTCCGGAGCCCCATTCGCAACATGAGCAGAACGCAACCCGCGCCTGCGGGTCACGATTCACTGCTTCTGCTCATGCACGTGACGTCTTTTTGCGCGTCTGCGCATGTGTGAGCGGCGAAACCCGGAAGTAACCCTTTCTAGTACTTTCAGGTTGCCACAGGACGCAACCTGGAAATGCTCAACCTGAAGCAAAGGTAACATGAGGTATGACTGTATCTTTTTCTTCATGAGGCAAAGAACATAACAGCTCCCCTTCCACATAACGGAAGCTGGTTGCACTAGAATCTGACTGGCCATAGATAGAACAGTGTCCCCCAGCACACATGAAGATAGCACACACTGGACAGGCTGCTTGGTACACACAGCTCTGCCTTCTAACAGAGAGGAATAAGCAGCTCGGTAGAATCAGCCTGGAAGGGCTGCTTCAGCTGTCCTCCAGCCATACTCTGGCATCTGTTGCCTGAGGAAGCTGCCTCACTCTGCTAAATAGCAAGGCTGGCCCTGGGAACACATGATGTCTAATGCAATGGTTTGCTCATTTTATGGCAACAATATGCTCAGTTTCACCATGCCACATCGAAAATTTAATTTGGAGCATGCCTTACAGCTCAATCTTGAATATGTCCACTCAGAAGCAAGTTCTGTTGAGTTAAAGTGTGTATAGAATTGCAGCCTTAGTGCAATGCAATTAAACTCAATGGAAATGTGAATTTTAGAACTCAAAACAAAGAGATGGGCTAGCAGTAGCACTGACTGCCAGGAGAATGGACCTGATAGAGACAGGTGGATCCATCAGCAACCACACTGGATTGATTTCTGAGTCCAGTGGATAAGAGGAAAAACAAGAATGGGAACAAATATTACAGACGAAAGCTACAAACTCCAGTGTAGTGTGACAGCTTAAGAGAATGCGCCTTGTGATAAAAAGGATGTCTCTTTAACAGAGTTCCGTGGAAAGTCACTAAAACATAATCCCAATTCTTTTTGGACACATCCAAAGAATAGCAAACAAATCAGTTCCTTGCAACTGGTAGACTGCAGAAGATGCTTAACAATCTCTGGTTGTTGTTAGCCATCAGAAATGGCAGCCAATTTCCCAACACAATTAACATGCAAATCAGAAATTATGCAAAAAAAGATGGAAACAGCTTGAGAGCTTTATTCTGTTTCTTACTATGCTGTTAAAACTCAACTGCCTCAACCTCTCCCACTCAGCAAACACTTTTATCTCCAGCACTCCATGGCAGCGGAGCCAGATGTGCACTGAGCTGACGGCACAGACAATGGAGAACGTGCAGCAGCAATTTCCAGGCAGATAATGGCAGCGACGGTATTGCCATCCCATACTGCCACAAAGGTTGAATACCTTTAATTGTTGCATGCAGTCAAAAGAATAATTCAACAGGTGCAGCTTTCCACGCCATGACACTTTCATGCTGAAAATACTTCACATGTTGTATTGCTGCCTGTCAGACGGCTAGTAAATGTACAGAGCCACCGTCGTGATAACAAGCCATGCCCCAATGAACAAATCCTGGCCTCTGCCATCAAGAGGAAATGAATTAATGCTGGCTTAAAACAGGGATGGCAAAGCTTTCAAGCTGTCTTATGCACCATTATGTTAACAGGTGTGTGTGTGTGTGTGTGTGTGTGTACGTACTTACCCTTTATTAATGCAAATAGAAGGATGGGACACAGAACATAAAACAAAAACAAACTACTGAATCATAAACAACAACACATGCTCAAAGCTGTGTAAAAGATGTCACGCCTGCCAAAATTCCCTCAGCCACACAATTAAAAGGAAGCACAGAATAGAATAGAATAGAATAGAATAGAATAGAATAGAATAGAATAGAATAGAATAGAATAGAATAGAATAGAATAGAATAAAAGTAGCCAATGTTGTCCCTCCAAATGTTGTTGGATTGCAACTCCAGGAGCCCTGCTGGCTGTGGCTGGTTATCCAACATGCCTTTTTTTAGAGAAGTCTGCCTGGCTCAGAAGCTATACTTTCATTTGCCTTTCATTTGCCCAGGCTTTCAAGCACATCATCCAGCTGGTCTTAACTGCTGATTTTTCTTAATTTATTCTGTTTTTTACTGTTTTTATTGCCATCATCTGGCCAGGTACTGGGCTGCAGAGAGCAAAACCCGCCAAGAACTGATCCCAGACACTCTGTAATTTTCCTCTTCACAGTTTGTGAAAGGATTGCATCTTTTAAGTTGTTGATGTCCGTTTCATTTTACTCTGTGCTTTAAAAATATATATCTGCCTTATTCTATATTATTTTATACTTTTGTATAATGTGTTTTATATGCTTCCTGTTTTGTTTTCTTGGTGCTGGTTATTAACCGTAGCAATAAATATTTGCTTTGTTGCTGTTTTGCTGTTTGAAATAGGTTGCCTTATTTTGTGAATTGTAATTTTTGTTTCCAAACCACCCAGTGAGGTCTTCAAATTAATAGATGGTATTTTGTGTTTGTTTTTAAATAATCAATCAATCAAATTCGTCTTCTCCTATCTGACCCCCAAGAAATGTGGTGGGCTCCTATCTCATGTACAAATTGCACACCATGGGGAAAAGGTGATGGAAGGGAAGTAGGAAGAAGGAAACCCCAAGTAAGTAAATGAAAGGGAGCGAAACTTTTCCTCTGTGCCAGATAAATTATCTTCTAACCAAGCTTTAATTCAGATTTTCACAATTAATTAACCATCAACCTAATCATTATACACATAAGGCATTTAAATTGATCTATGGAGAATGATGGGGGAAGAATAATGCTTTGAAGATCCATTTCAAATTAGTTATTAGATTAATGAATATTCCACAAGGGCATTTGTGTGATGACCTCTGCTGATGACTTAAGGAAAGGCATGTCTGTTTAGATAATGAGGAGACAAAGGGAGGGTGACTTATCACAGGGAAAATGCTGTAGAGAATTACAAGGATTAATCCACACACAATGTATTCCTTTTCTTCAAGCCTGTTTAAGATAGCATAGACTTGTAAGATCGATAAATAAAGACTGGCAATTTAAATGATTCTGCTAATGATAAAATGTCGCCATTGGTTGGGCATGCCAGTTAGCTCTCTGTGAGTAGGCAAACCACGTAGGCAGTTGGTAAAATCTTTTCAGAATAAAGTTGATTGTGGTGCTTGTTTGTTTATTCCCCAGTCCTTAAACCTTCACCGCCATCTGGCATTTGGACTTCTGAAGCATGAAAACAAAAACATTTAATTCTGTGCAATCAATATTTAGATTACTCATATCACAGTGATCCCCCCCTTTGGATTCCATTTCCCCTTTATGTTAACACTGTAGAAAACCATGTTTCAACGCTAAGCTACTTTTAAATTTTAGTCACTCTAGGTACTTCATTTATCTCCTGCTCTTCTGTTAATATCAAATAACAACAACCAACACAGCCACAACCTGGCATCTAAAAAGCCACCTGCTCCCATATAAAATGGTTTGATTGGTATGATCATCTTTAATTAGCCAGGTCTTTGTAGGACTGGAAGACCTAATGTATTCTTATAGTACTTCTGTTCCCACTGGAACTGTAGCAGATTGCCCAGGAGATGGCAAATATCTGGAGAGAAACCCTGGCGGAGGCTTTCTCATATGAGCCATTTATTCACTTGGTGATAACCTTCCTACAGATCAATCTTGGTTCTTGTGATAGTTACTGTCTGCAAGGTATGACAAGGTTATTTCACAATGCGCATAAGGAAAGCTTTAAATAGTATGTGGCCGTTGTCACCATTATCCATGCTCATTTGATCTTCTGACTTCATTGGTTTTATAAATATTCATTTCAGTGTTTTTCATGCAGTATTCCAAGGACCCTGCTAGCTCATCCCTGCTAATACATCCCAATCTCTTTATGCTCATGACAACCCTGTTAGGTAAGTCAGCCAGGCAGAGCAAAAACCATGTGCTGTACCCAACAAAGTCATCCCATTCCTGTAAGGACTTCTTGCTGCATAATGGGATTTCCTCTCTCTGCTCTAGGGCTTTCCACAACCCTATGGAGCAGACTGGGGAGGCACATGAGGTGAGGAGAGGAAAAGGAGTGTGTAGGCTAAAGAAGTCCTTGTGCTAACTGGATGACTTTACTGAAGACAGCCCAATGTTGATTGATTGATTGATTGACTCATTACATTTATATCCCATCTTTTTCTCCAAGGAGCTCAAGATGGCAAACATGGTTCTCCCCACTCCTCATTTAATCACCACAACAATCCTGTGAGATATGTTAGGCTGAAATCAGTGACTGGTCCAAGGTTGCTCAGTGAGGTTCATGGCTGAGTGGGGATTTGAACCCTGATCTGCCAGGTCCTAGTCTGACACTCTAACCCTTATACAAGACTGCCTCAATTGGTTTGAGTGTGTATAGTCTAGTGTTTCTTTAAAAGTGAATGACATTCTGTTCCATTTGATTTATTTTTAAATGTTTAATTCAGAATGTCTAGCTTGGTTTTCTACCAAAAAAACAAACACACTTTACTAAAGGTGGCAATTGTAGGCATGCTGCTTTGAAGATTTGGAGAGGTGGAGTATAAGCCCAGGATGGGGAATCTATGGTCCTCTGACATTGTTGGAGTCCAACTCCCACAATCCCTGACCTGAAACTGATGGAAACTCAGAGCCCAACATCTGGAGGGCCAAAGGTCACCCTTCCCTGGTATAAATGTTTTAAGGACTTCCAGTGAACTCCTTGGTTGAACTGGAAGTAAGCTGTAGTGCCCACCTTCAAAGCCAACACTCTGTGCATTGTACCATACCATGACAACCTTTTAAGGCATCACCTTAGCATGACATCCACTGATCCATGGAATGTTAACACAATATCAAAGAAGGAAGGAGCCAAAGAATGAATGAAGACTTCTCTCCCCAACTGTTTGCTGGGCTTGTATATTTAACATTAGCAGTATTGCCATTCCCATGCTTTCACAGTTCATTGATCTAGGTTTCAAAGACAGATTTTAAAAGACTGTATTATGCATTATGTATTATCTGGCTCTGGGTTATACCTGTATCATGTTGAGTGGTATATTTAGAATAGCAACATATTGCATACTGATAAAATCTCAACATCCCGCCAGGTTGTATTACTGAGCAGCAGCCCTAATAAAACAGGCTAGTTACTCAGTATTTCTTATCAGGAAGCTGTATATTCTGCATTTTGACTGAAGCAAATTTAATAAATAATACCTTTTTATTATTTGCCTTGTTTGAGACCAATATCTTAATTTGTATCACTACAAGGTCTCAAGCAGGGCAAATCCATCAGAATTTCCTAAGGTTTTGTAGCCGTATAGACCCATTGTTTGAGACTGGAATCAGGCCAATGTGTTTGAAGATTTCCCTTGCAGTAGTGATACGTTTGTTCCAACTGACAGAACATTGAAATAAAATAACAATTTTCTCTAAGGTATTTTATACCTTTACAGTTACTGATTGTCTTTGTACTTACTGCTGAATGATGAGCCCGCACATACTAAGAGTGATAGCCAATCTTAGTCAAACTAAGGCTGATTGAAATCAGTGGCTAACATTGTGTGGCTAACACTGCTGATCATTCAAACTATATATGTATGTGTCATTGACTGAGGCAGCAATCTTGTTCACTTTTTCAAAGTAAGCAAGAACAAAGACAATGGGATTTACTTATGAGGAACCATATCTATATATTTTATTGCACCCTTCCACTACCAATGTACCACCCAGAGCAGCTTACAAATATACTGAAAACACAAAATATATTTATTTTTAAAAGAAGTGTCAGAAAAATACATACTGTACACATTTTAGAAGCAGCTATAGGAAACATCACAGTTAAAAATTACCTTTACAAAGGCCCTGCCCCTTGTCCCTACTCTACATGGGGCACAGATAAGGGTTTCGCCTTCTGATCTGCAGGAACAGGCAGGATGATATGTGACTAAACATTCCCCTACGTATCCTGGATCCAAGACATTTAGGACCTTAAAGGTAAACACCAACTTTTTTGGTGCTCAGAAGCAAATTGGCAGCTGGTGCAGAACAGGTATAACCTGATCCTATGAGCATGCATCCATTAATATGTTAGTTCCTGTGTTGGACCAACTGCATATTGTTTAAAGGTAGCCCCATGTCAAATGAAGTATAGTAATCCAATCTTGATATAACCAAGGCATTGTTGCCATAGTCAGGTACGACTTCCTCAGGAATGGGCACAGCTAGCATGCCATCTTAAGCTGAGCAGAGGCACTGCTGCCACCTGGCCATCTAGATGTAAAGCTGTATCTAGGAGGACACCTGAATTGTGAACCAGATTTTGCAAGGGGAGTACAATCTCTTCCAAAACAGGCTGAGTCCCTGTTCCAGAGTTTGACCCTCTCCTAACCAGGAACACATCTGTCTTGACTGGATTGAGCTTCAATTTGTTTGAGCTACATTACCACTTCTGTGTTCAGAATCCCCAATCGCATATGATTGCACTGCTAAGTATTTTGGTTGATACAGGTGACAAAGTGGGATTCTCAAAATTAGAACACCATTGTTAGCAGTTTGCACAATTCACACATTGAATAATGTGGTCGATCCATGGGCGCAAATGACAATACATTGACATGCTGCAGTCAGCTGTGCCCAGATGTTTGTTTAAAAAGCTGACGGCAGAAAAATAGAAAAGTTTTAGTAATTGTACTATAATAAATTATTCCATCCTAATTCTCATTTTGTAATCATTAAAGTCTAATGAGAACCTATCAAGAGAATCAAAAAGGACAGTATATCACGGATGCTAGAAAATGTGATTTCAATAACACCCTTGAGTATGTAAGTGTTAGGCAAGAAAAATGCCACTTTTTGATTTATTGGAGAGCTTTGCTTTGCTAAGTGCCTAATATTGCATTTATTATAACGTATGTCCTGTCACGCATTATTGATTAAATTAAAAGTTCATCGTAAATTAAATATAATATTTTAAGAAACAAACTGAACAATTAGTTTGTTTCTATTTATTGTCAATAGCAGCTGGTGCAAAATGGCATGGATCTCAAGCGCACAAACAAAAACATCAGGCCAACTCTATCTTTTTATTCATTACTCACATCATGCCACACATAAGAAGAGGCGACCAAGGGGGCATTTCATCGTGCAAACAGCCTCATTGTATTTGGGAACGGAGCAGAAGATTTCTAGACCCAGCGACATTATTTTATTGTAGAAGGTAGTAGATTGCCAATGAAATGTATAAAGGCAAGTCCCAGTCGGTATTAATGAATAGCTCCTTAGAAAATTGCCAACTGGGAGCCAAAAGAAGGTAAAATAAGCATGTTAACTCTAAGGCTGCAGTCCTATAATCTCCCAGGGGGCACAGGGTTGCATCCAATCCTATTCCTACTCGGAGTAGACCCAATGAAATGAAAAGTCTAACATCAATCCATTAATTTCAGCAGGTCTGCTCTGCCTAAAACTTAGTTGGATACAACCGATAGAATACTTTGGACCTTCTTCTCCAAGAGTGGATCTCTCTCCACCTTTTCTTTGGACAGAGAGAGTCCTGACTTCTTATGCCTCCTCCATGAAGCTGTGGCAAGGTCTGCAGATGGTGCCTCTCCAGTAATGGAACAGCAGTGTTGGTGAGAATGTGGGGAAGAGGTGTCCTGCAATCATGTTAGAAGAGATTGTGGATCCGCATGATCCAAAGCCCTTTGATTCCCCCAACACACACACACACACAGAGAGAGAGAGAGAGAGAGAGAGAGAATTAAGCTAGCCCTGGAGCTGGTGTATTTATTTCCCTCCCATTGGAATTAATGGAAAAGGCTCATACTTCAGTGGTACAGCACCACCTTTGTGTGCAGAAGGTCCCAGGTTCAATCCCTGGCATGTGCAGGTAGAGTTGGGAAAACCTGGCAAAACCTTGCCTGAAAACCTGGACAGCCACTGCCAGTCAGTGAAGGCAATACTGAACACAATGAACCAATGGACTGACTTGGTATAAGGCAGATTCCCTATGTTCCTCATTGAAGGGAACTTGTTTGTTTGTTCGTTTTCCTTTTATGAATGAAACAGTGGGGGAAACAAAAGGCAAACTCAGCCACAACTACCCCCAAAGTGTTCTGCCCAGCAGGACATCAAAAAAGACATTTCATGTACCTTCTTCCCCCACAAAGGCCAGTCTCAATATAAATTGTATCATACTTCTCTGAAGGCTTAAGAAAAATCCTGAGGGTCGAATTTTGGATGATTGGGCATTCCTGAGCTAGCAACATGTTTCACATTGAAGCTTCACCTCCCAAAAAACTTCACTGTGTATCTTTCGGCTGTGGGTACACAGCATTAGCACAGTGGATGGAATGAGCACCTTCCCTTTGCCAGATGTGGAGACCAGACAAATGATGTTGATAGAAGGAGGAAGACAGATAGTGGGGCTGAATAAGAGAATATGACACTGGATTGGCCCAGAGATACAGAAATATTGTGAGAGGCAGGAAACAGACAGGAGATTACTGAGGAAAAGAGCAACGAAGAAAGGGAATTTAGGATGTTGATTTAAGATGTTTCATTCATTTATACTTTCCATCACATTTCCACATTTATCTATGAGAGTTCTAAAAAAAAACCCCATCACAAATTACTATTTAAATACATATCTACACGTAAATAATTTTAATCTACAATACGCATGTTAACACATTCTGATACATTCTTGAGCCTTTTATTGCAAACGCAGACATGTGTGAAATCCAAAGAATAATGGTATTCTGATCCACACATGAACTGATCCACATGGTGTGGATCAAGTAAGTTTGCCTCTGACGTCCCAGAAATCAATCTTCTCCTGCATCCCTAGCCTGGTGAGAAGCACTGGTCCAAGCCATGGGAAAGGCTGGGTGTTGGTGGCATGAATATGAAGAGATAAAGACAAAGTGCTGTGCAGTCGAGGAGAATGAGAGCTAGAAAATTAAGTGGAAAAAGAATGGAGAGGCCAATTGGCTAAATGGAGCAGGGCAGTATTCTGAAAAGCAGGGACCTGGGGAAATGAGAGGTGGAGGCAGAAGGATGAGAAAAAGTTGAATTGAAGTAGTAGGGAAATAAAAATCTGGAGAGCAGCTGGGACAGAAGGGGTCATGTTTTATTATTGCTGACGTGAGCATGCATAATAAATAGCACATTACTAGAGGACTAGTTCATATTAGTTCCTATAATTTAACTCTCCTCCTCAACAAATACATTCAGTCCTCAATTTGCACACAACTTTTGCACAGGATCCTCAAGATACCATCCTTTCTTCTTTGGCGATCACTCGTAGCCGAGTAAGATTGTCTTCCATAAACACGGTTTTAACAATGAGTCTGTAAGTGACAGTGGAGGTCCAATTCTGGACCTACGCGTTTATTGACCTGACTAAGGCTTTTGACACTGTAAATTGTAATGGCCTGTGTACTGTCCTTCTGAAAGTTGGCTGCCCAGATAAATTTGTAAATATGTAAACCATCCTTATCAAAATGCTGTTTCATATTATTGCCCCTTTAAACCTAGATTTACTGCTCCCATAGAAAATCTGATAAGTTTAAAATGTGGGCGCAACACATCTGGATTAAATTGATGCAGGGTGCAGGACTTGGGATGGCATTTTGATCAGAGTTATGCCATGTATACGTGAGCCCAGAATAAACCGCCATGTGGAAGTGCCCTGTTTCGTTCATTGCTAAATGAACTGAACGACTTCAGTACACTCATTGAAGATATTTAATGAATTTCGAGATAAATAGTTACACGGCTTGGTTGTCATAGTTTTGTGTGATACCTAGTTTATTCTGTGACCCAGAATAATAATTGTTTTTCTCTTCAAGTAAAAAAAAAAAAGTCAACCAGTAAATGTTTCAAAGGTATTATTCTCAAATAGGAAATGCCTGATTTAGGTCAACAGATGAGTTTTACATTGGCCTGGCCAAGTGGTTTTGACAAGCTGCTTTTGTGTGTTATGGCGAGGAATAAACAAGTTAATGAAGCTTTAAAGCAAAGCAAAACTATCATTTTATGATTAAGAAAAGAAGCAAAGCCTCAGTTGAAGGGATCAATGATAATCAAATAGACTGCTGACACTCATGATAATAAATACAGCTCGTAAAGTTTCCAAAAGGCACCTTATCTCTTTAAGTGCATTAGTCAAATGTGAATGTATATAAGCAATCATGATGCGTCAAAGCACTTGTGGCATAACTTGCAAAACTTCCAGGCATCCCGCAGCTTAAATATGGCTGAAAGTAGCACTTGGTCACTGCCAAGTAGACTCATCACCACTGTGCTCCTGCAGAAGCCTGCCCAACTGGTGTAAGAAGAATGCCCTGCTGTCACCATCAACCTAGCCTCAGCTTTGCAATATAGCAGTGAGCTGATCATTCCAGCGATGGAGCCAACATACAGTCATACCTCTGGTTACAGAAGCTTCAGGTTGTGCATTTTCAGGTTACAGATGCGCCGATACCCGGAAGTACCGGAACGGATTACTTCCGGGTTTCGGCACTCAAGCATGCGCAGAAGCGCTAAATCATGCTTTGCGCATGCGCAGAAGCACTGAATTGCAACCACACATGTGTAGACACGGCGCTGTGGGTTGCGGACGCTGCGGGTTGCAAACATGACTCCCACGCGAATCACGTTCGCAACCCGAGGGTCCACTGTAATGGCTGAACAAGGCTAGGCTGAACAAGAAGCTCCATTCATGTAACATTGGAGGTGCGGCTTTCCACAAGTAGGAATGGATGTGTATGTCAATTTCAATTTCTCGTTTGTCGTAGGTTTAGTTAGTTCCATTTCCGCATCAATTTGTGATTTGTCTTTTTAAAAAGTCCACACAAAAGTTCAAACACATGTTCATGTACACTTCTCCTTGCTTGCTTAGCAGCAACTCATGACTGTGGGAAGCCAGGTCAGGATTCCAACCCCAGACCCTCCAACATTCTGCTGAAGAAAATCTGAACATGCATCTCTTGGTGCCATGCTATCGTAGGAGCCAGCTGGAAGTCGCAGTGCCAGCTGCAAGCTCATCCTCCTCCCCAAGCTTGGCAGCAGCGGTGCTGGAGGCAGAAAACAGGACGTTCTGGGATTCAACCAGAAGCCAGGATGGCTTTTGTAATTCCAGGATGTCCCGGGAAAATCGGGATGGTTGAAGTGTATGCAGCCCTGACCACACCACTCCACAGGCTGCTATTGGCTGAACGCTTCTCGTCTACATATGGAGCCTGAAGGTGAGAGAAAGAGGCAGCTACACCTCACACTTCTACTCTTAATATCTAAAAGGAAATGACACAGGAATCTAACAGCCATCAAAATATTATATCAAGAGCCATAATCAATTCCACCTCCCAGCAGAGCAACACCACAAAATAAGGTTGGTGCAGCATTGGTGCTATGCCAGCACTGAGCTTGAGCCTAAATCCTAGCACTGGCACACAGATGCTAGATGTGTCCTTGCACAAGCTCAAGAAACCAGTATGGGGCATTTTCCTGTGCCCCTATGTTGCCCCCTAACTTCAGGGCCACCTTCCTGTCACTTGCAGCATGTTTTGGACGGAACTCTGGATTCCAGTCACAGACCACCTGAAGTCAAAACGACATATGGAGATAAAGATTGGGACTGCAGTGAGAGGGCTGGGGGCCCTTCCCCCATGTTGTAGCCCCAACAAAAACCTCCTCCCCATGATGCTGCTTTCAGGATCATCGGAGCCTGTCCTGGTGTGTGGCGGTGATGGGGCTCCTGTTGTAACTATTCTCATTTCTTGAAACCCAGGCATATGGATTGCTTTCACACAATTAATGTCACATCTGCTTTGGCCCTGAGGTAGAAGATTTCTTTAAAATATCAGAATGCGAGGCAAAAAAGTAACAATTTGCCAAAGGACAGGATTCTATATCTTTGTACGGAAAACATTGCATAAACACCTTGAATTCTTGTGTGGGATTCCGTTGACACGAGCAATGGATTTAGGCACCAGAGTTTTATTTTCAATGGCTTATCAAATGTGTTTCACATTGGACATGCAACCTTTCCCGTGGCTGCATTTCCTCAGTCCTTTGAATGATTTAGTAATAGCAGTTAATGATGCAAAATGGGTTTCAATAGTGATTTTACTAGCCAAATGAATCACAGGCTGATAAGGGAAATCAGCAGCCTTCTGACGCACACTAAATTGCTAAATGGCCAATTCAACATATCTCAAAGGAGAAGTTAACAGTAGGAGGCAGTCAGAGTAGAAAAATAGAGCAACATGTCTCCTTTACAGTCGAAAAGGTTTTTAAATGCATTAAAATATGACCTCTGCTTTTCTTTAGAGTTTTCCCTCCAGTGAATCAATTGCAGCTTTCTTTAAAACAAGTTGACCTTTTTTTATATTCTATGCCAATATTCAGTTTTGACATTGCTTATTTTTGCCCTTTTGTGTAAGATAACTTACCTTTCCTACAATCGGGGGGGGGGGGGGGGGACAGATAATTATTTGAGAGTAGGACCCCCGACTGAGCTGGTGCTCTATAATTAGCAAGATGGTTAATCTGGCCCAGTTTTTGACCACTGTCTGAAAGAGCTATTTGTAAAAAAACAGAGCTTAAACTAAACTGAACTCAATATCTTGTCATAGTATGAGAGACAGTGAAGCTGACACAAATGGAATGCATTACTCTTGGGGCACTCATCATGTCACGGCTTTGGTATTTGATTTTAATTCATTTATAAAGAGTAAGTAGATTGTGTTTCTCAACATGGTTCTCACGAAGTACTTTATTAGGCTAGTATGTACTATTTACTGCTGCACTGGGTAGCATTTTATGGAGCAAAACATGTTTTAAGTTTTGAATAAATTCTACCCCCGGTGACAAGTTAATAGATATCTCACTAGGATATTTGCTATGAATTTATTTGTGCTAGTAGTGGACAAAAAATGATAGCTTACATATTTTGAGGCAAAAGTGGAATTGAGAGTTTGGAGAAAGGAAGGGAGGAAGAGATATATTCTTTAGCAAGTCATAATTTCCTGAAAAATCCCAGAATAAAGGACAGAAGCAGTGGTATTACTACAAGGCAGGGCATGTGTCATGTGACTGGTGAGCAAGCAAAAACCAAGAGTACCATAATATAACACTAAGGTGAATTGGATCATAGTTTGGCTCTGTGGTGGCTGTAATATGTACTCTTTGCACAAAGGATGGTGATCAAGATGTTTTATTTAGAACCCATTCAAATACACGTTAGGCCACCAGATATCTATATCATCTGATGCCTCAGGACCCTGGCCTCTAGAGTGCATGACCTTTGAATAAACCCTGGACTGGAACTTCTCTAGCCTGAAGAACCAGAACACAAAGAACATAAACTGGATTTCCTAACATTACAGTGGCTACAATTAATCCAGAGACAAGACTATCAAGTCCTGAAACACATCATTGTGGGACCTGAGTTATGTCCTGGGGATCAAGTCTGGTGGATCCAGAGAATATCTGTACACTTTGAAAGGGGAACAGGAAGAACCCAGTTATAAAGTAAGTAGTTCCATCAGTATTACTGCATACACACACACACACACACACACACACACACACACACACCCAAACACACACACTCTGTACACCACTTAAATATATTTTTAAATATATTAAGCAATAACATTTGAGCTCAATATATTTAAAAATGTCTTTAAGTGGTGTACAGTAAACATGCAACAGACAAGCTAAACAAAATATTTCAAAAATGCAGTTACATATGTTACATTTATACAAAGTTACAAATATATATCAATCAATATCAATTCATTTTCCTTCTGGCACATCCTCCCTCTCAGCCTCCAGGTTCTCACTCAGGGTCCAAGCAGACTCTCAGCTCAACCGCAAGTGTCTCACAATGAAAAGAGTTCATTCCAGGAACTGAAGAGATCCTGGAAACAACGAACATCACCCTAGTCTCTCACTCTAGACTTGCTTTTCACGGACAGACCCAAGGTGGATGGTGCTTCCTCAGGCTGCCCACAGCTGTGTCCCATTCTCCACTCTCCACACCCAGTTCCAGGTGCAGCAGGTTTGTTGAGTATCCCAGGGGGTCCAGAGGACAGGAAAAGGACCCCCTTCTACTCACAGCTCTTTTGTCACCCTCTGTGCTCTCCTCCTCATCCAGCCACCGTTGATTGTGGAAATCTTGACACAGATCTTTTACCAATCTAATTTATATCCCATCCTTTGTTTTAGGTGACAGCCCATTACATTAACAAATATATATATATATATATAGAGAGAGAGAGAGAGAGAGAGAGAGAACAAAACATTTGTTAAATAAAGCAATGAAATTACTCGCATGTCAATACTATTCCATTCTATTTCCCCCTTTCATTTCTATTGCCATATTTGTGCCTCAGTAACATTATGATTTTGTCACTTCAGGTTTATTCTTCTTTCCTAGAAAGTATGTAATCATTCATAACGAGGATTTCAGGACCTTGAAATCTTGCAGACTGTGTAAGAAAGATAAAACAGACTTTAATTCCCCCCCCCCATTATAACTATATAAATGAAAGACATCATTAATCAGTCAGATTCCATTAGCTATCGGTATTTGAAGCCTTATAATCACTGTATGCTTTAAACTTTAAACTTTCAATGTGTTGCCTTTTTAGATTTATCTTTTTATGATGGTTAACACCCTATACACAAAGGGCATGATATGGCAGCAAGTATGTTTGTGGTGATGCTCCATTTGGGGCCGAACCCAATACCCAGGTCTACATATGAGCATCATAATCAAGTAGCAGAACACATACTAAGTGTGCTGAAGACTTGAAAGGGAGATGCCTCTGCCTAATACCTAGACTGCCACCGATGGTTGGAGGTGATTATATTGGACTAACTGGACCAGTGACATGAGTCAGTATTAGGTAGCTTCATATCTTATTAGTTTCAGATAGGGCCTAATGGAAGAATAATGCCCTGGCATGCAGTAATATAAAGAGTGTTGTTATTGTGTACATAAATATCCTCTTTTAAAATCAAAGCCTTTGGGAGCAGTTGGCAACTCCCTGTGAGAGTTGCCTAGGGGCTGTAGGGTGTGTGGCTCTTCCTCTTCACAGGCACATGGAAAGGATCATCAGGTCAGACCTTCCTAGTGATGTGGTAGAAAGGTCCGCCACCATCCCTCTACTACTGGCAGTGTGCCGGAGGATGGTAGTGTCAGAAACAGGACAGGAGCATGTCAGGGGCAGGTTGGGAGCAGTCTTAGATCTACCAGTTACAAAGCATCCTCATTCTCATGAAAAGGAAAAATGGGGCAAAAATGAGCTACCTGCTAGGCTTATTTTCCATTCCATTGGTATCAATGGGTGAGGTGGGCTTAAAAATTCACTTCCACATCTTCTGCCCCGACCACTTTGAGCTGGCAAGGCATAGGAAGTGGAGATTTATCTGCAATGGTATAATCTCCATGCACATTAGAACGACTGCACTAATTGGATCTTCTAGGCAACTTCCCATTCACATACATCTTGAATGTGCTAACACTCCTCTCACTGGTCTTGCATGTTTCGGCAATATATGCACTATATCCTGGGTACCCCTATATGTCCTCAGCTGATAGCAAATTTCACTGAATCGGCTCTGCAGAACTTCTCCCTCCTGCGCTTGATTGCAAGAAATATTTTAAAGTGTTTCTTTAAAAGCTCCAGAGTTGAGTTTCACATACATAGCAAGAATTCAAAGTCTCTGTTGTGTTTGAAAAATGCAGAGATTGTTCCTTAAAACGCCAGCACTTTGTGTGCAGAAATAATTGCCTGAGCATTTCTAAATGAATATGAATTTTTATGCAGGAGTTAAACTTAATTATTTAACAGATCCTTTGAAGAATATTATCAGCCTGTGTCATGCCCTTTCTTTATTTCAGATTATCTTCATAAAGGAATAGTGATACAGACTGTTCAGACTTCCAGTTGCTTTTAATTAAGTAAACATTTTTTTTCTTCATTAATGGCTGAAGAAATATACTGAATTCCAATCATTATTGCAGTTTTCATAATCTCCCATTGCACCAAGAGTCACAAGAGTAGCTTAAATGAAACTAATATTTTGCTGTTTGACAAGAATGATGATGATGATGATGATAATAATAATAATAATAATAATAATAATAATAATAATAATAATTTATTATTTTTACCCCGCCCATCTGGCTGGGTTTCCCCAGCCACTCTGGGCGGCTCCCAGCAGAATATTAAAAACACACAAAAAAAAATCAAACATTAAAAACTTCCCTAAACAGTGCTGCCTTCAGATGTCTTCTAAAAGTCAGATAGTTGTTTATTTCCTTGACATCTGGTGGGAGGGTGTTCCACAGGGTAGGCACCACTACTGAGAAGGCCCTCTGTCTGGTTCCCTGTAACATCACTTCTCGCAATGAGGGAACCACCAGAAGGCCCTTGGAGCTGGACCTCAGTGTCTGGGCTGAGCAATGGGGGTGGAGACACTCCTTCAGGTATACTGGGCATGACAAAGATCATTCTTCAGGCCCTGAATACATGAAGATGAGTGAAGAGTAGCTCCACCCGCAAGACCACCCTGTGGCCCTGACCTGTGGCTGATCTGTCCTGTGTGACCATCTGCTCCAGATGCATCCTGAAAGGAATCTAGGGGAAGGACCCAAGGTTTTTAAAGCCCTATATTAATACAGGGTCAGTAGGGCTGGGAGGGTGTGCTTCTCCTTCTCCCACCTCCCAACCTAGAGCAGGCAGGTTTGACCCTGTGGGGTGCTGCTCCTACATGAGTAGTTTCCCTGCACTCAAGAGAAGCAGCTCACAAAGCAGCACTGACTGCACTGCACAGGGTTGCATGCCCCCAAAGAGCATTTTTTGAAGAAAAAAAACCCATGCTGCAAAATCACGTGAGATCACAACAACCCAAACGGCCATTGCGCTCCCATGATTAAAAATGGAATGTCCCGGTTTTTCCAGGACACTTGCGGGGTACGAAATCACTGGCAGGTTGAAAAGCTGTTCAATAGAAAGCCTTTGGTCCAAACAGAGGGTCAACACTTGCTGGTTTTATATAATTACAAAACTCAGGAACCTAAAACATTTTTACAAAATGGCTATGAAGCAAGCCAGTCTGAACAAAATGAAGGCCTATTCTGATTTGGTTTCCTCTGCATTGCTTCCCCAGGGCTACCACATTATTGCTGTTAGGAGTGGCTATAGCACATTAAAAGCAGGACAAAAATAAACCAGAACAATCTTGGACTGAAATGTTATGGAATTCAGCAGGAAGTTATGGGATATGCACTGACTGGAAATGAATCTGTGTGATGACCCAAAGCTTTTGCAGGCACAAACGGTATTGAAAGCAGGATCACCTGTGACTGCCCTGATAGCATCATGAGCACAAATCATCATGAATCATCGTGAATGCACAATAAAAGGATGTGTGGAGGGACCCTTTAACTTAACTGCAAGCCATGAAAGAAGTTTATCAGTACTAATGTATCTGCTGTTTTATTATTTATTGATTACCAAAAGGCTTTTGCCAGTGCCGCTCTTTAAAAAACTAAAAAAAATTATCTGTTGTACTTCAATAGAGATAAACTTTCTACATCATCTCATTGATTTTTCCAGAATTAAATAAATCTGTAAGAACATGATGGAATGGTCATGGAAGTAACTCATATCCTTTAAGAAAGTGCATTAAAACAGGGTTGAATTTTATATTGTTATAGCTTTAACCTTTACAAGGGGACAGCTTGCTTACTCTGCCTAACAAAAGTTGGTCAAATAAAATTTATTGCTTTCCTTTGCACTTTACCTTACGGAGATGGCAAATACCTCCTAGGTCTGCTTTCTTTAAAATGCAAGGATATTATCCTGACCCCTTTCAATTTCTCAGTAGATGTGGTCGTACTCTCCCCGAAGGACCAAAAGTATAGTTTGGGAGTACTTCTGGATGCCAATCTGTCACTGGAGGCCCAGGGGGTCTTTGGTGGCTAGGAGTGCCTTTTATTAACTTTAATTAGTAAGACAGTTATTGCTATTCCTTTTTTTATATATATATATTTTTATTAAAGTTTCAAAAGCTTTTTATAACAACAGAAAACAAAACAAAACAATACAATAAAAATGACAAACAAAAAATATAAAAAACAAATATAATTTCAACCCTTATTTTCTTATAACTTACTTCCCCAACTTCCTCTTACCTCCCCTTTCTGTATTCCAATTTCTAATTTATTCTCCAGCAAATCCTTCCCTTATTTTTCACTTAAATTTGACCTTTCTTTTTCTTTTTAACTATCCATTACCGCTAATAACCACATATTTTCTAATCCAGCGTCATTCTAACATTCATTAATTTTGCAGTGTTTCCTTAAATAGTCCTTAAATTTTTTCCAATCTTCTTCCGCTGTTTCTCTTCCCTGGTTTCGGATTCTGCTCGTCATCTCTGCCAGTCCCATGTAGTCTATCACCTTCATCTGCCATTCTTCCAAGGTGGGTAGGTCTTGTTTCTTCCAATACTTTGCGATGAGTATTCTTGCTGCTGTTGTAGCGTACATAAAAAATGCTCTGTCCTTCTTTGACACCACTTGGCCGACAATACCCAAGAGAAAGGCCTCTGGTTTCTTCAGGAAGGTATATTTAAATACCTTTTTCAATTCATTATAAATCATTTCCCAGAACGCCTTAATCTTTGGGCACATCCACCAGAGGTGAAAGAATGTACCTTCATTTTCTTTGCATTTCCAACATTTATTATCAGGCAGGTGATAAATTTTTGCAAGCTTGACTGGGGTCATGTACCACCTATAAATCATTTTCATAATATTTTCTCTTAAGGCATTACATGCCGTAAATTTCATCCCAGTGGTCCACAACTTTTCCCAGTCAGCAAACATAATGTTATGACCAATATCCTGTGCCCACTTAATCATTGCTGATTTAACCGTTTCATCTTGTGTATTCCATTTCAACAGCAAGTTATACATTTTTGACAGATTTTTAGTACCGGATTCTAGCAATTCTGTCTCTAATTTTGATTTTTCCACCTGGAAGCCAATTTTCCTGTCCATCTTAAAAACCTCCATTATTTGATAATAGTGAAGCCAATCTCTCACTTTATCTTTTAGTTTCTCAAAACTCTGCAATTTCAATCTGTCCCCTTCTTGTTCCAAAATTTCCCAATATTTCGGCCATTTGGACTCCATATTAAGCTTTTTGACAGCTTTTGCCTCCATTGGGGACAACCACCGTGGAGTTTTATTTTCCAACAAATCTTTGTATCTAGTCCAAACATTATATAGTGTTTTCCTGACAATATGATTTTTAAAACCTTTATGAGCTTTAACCTTGTCATACCACAAATATGCATGCCACCCAAAAGTGTTGTTAAAACCTTCTAAGTCCAAAATATCTGTGTTCTCAAGAAGTAGCCAGTCCTTCAACCAGCAGAATGCTGCCGATTCATAATACAGTTTAAGGTCTGGCAGAGCAAATCCCCCCCCTTTCTGACAGTTATTGCTATTCCTGGAACAAGACAGCTTAGCCACAGTTGTTCCCACACTGGTGATCTCACAGTTAGGTTACTGCAATCCACTCTATGTGGGACTATCCTTGATTTTGGTCTGGAGCCTGCTGCCAGCTCCATAGTAACTGGGAGCAGGGCTTTCACAGTGGCTGCCCCTGTTCTGTGGAATAGCATTCCTTTCAAGATACAGCAGCTGCCCACTTTCTAGAAACAACTGGTGGCATTTTTCTTCTGTTGGGCTTTCCCAGCTGGATGAATGGGTCTTGCCATGAGTGTCCATTTTAGTATAGTTCTCTGCTGGGGGTTTTCTGTATTTAACTGCTGTGGTGTTTTACTCTGTATTGCCTTGCGATGTCTGTGTAGAAGGCAATTAATAAATTAATGAAAATGATTGTATTATTTTTATTACCATTAACCACCCCATTCCTGATTTATATATATATATATATATTTATGGGAAAATCAGTACCAATCTATATATAAAGACAAAATAAAAGACAACTTGAGGAGGCTTATGAGGACAGGTCTGTATTTTTTATTGCTTTTAACAGTGTAAAGGTGCTTGGAGCAGCTTAAAGGTGCACTTCAACCATGCTGGGTTAAAAAAAGAAAGCTTTTGGAAATGGTGCAGGAAGTGACTGCATATTGCAGAAAGCACCACTATGCATAAAATAAAATGGCTGTCCATTGTTGGACCCCTGGAAGCAGCTATTTGTTGTACATGCGATGGCAGACATTGCCTGCATTTTCTTTTAAAGCTTTTCTACCCTGTGTGTGAATATGATGGATGTGCTCCAGGTGGCTTTACAGTGTTAAAGCCAGTGGGGAAATATATACAAGCTCTTGGTACACTTCATAAATATGGTGGTTTAACCAGCCCTCAGAAAGGTTCATAGATCTGTTGGTTTAACACTCAGATCTATGTTCTGTCCTGAAGAACGATTCAGTAGGATGAATTGGGAGGGACAGGGGAGAGGTCATTGTAAATTTCAGGCTGGATTGAAATTCTCTGGCAATGACTAATTTAATTCCCATAGGTTTTAACAGAACTAAATTATAACTAACTTAATCTGAATCTAACCCACAGGTTCCATGAGCTCCAGAACCTCTTCTTTTAGAAATTAAGTAGCAGTCATTGGTAGGAGTCTCAATTGAGTACCTTTGGTTTCATAGTAGTTTCTTTTCTCAAATTTATTCTCTCCACCTGCTAAACAAGAATATCTATTTGAACAAGCAATGTGTGATTGATTTGTTGTTCTGACACAATGAATAAATTTGAAGTAGGATGAAAATTGCCTGGTAAGAATGACTCAAATATCACCTGTCTTCCTGGGTGAACGAGCATTTATTTACTTCTTTCTCTTTTTCACAATGTACTCAGTGACCTTTAAGGGAATAGTAGGGATCGCACACATGCCAACATTTAAGAAATTAAGTTCAAGATTTCTGAAAACAAAATGAAGTATATACAACACTGGAGGGGAAATTATCATATTCTGTAGACTGTAAACACATACATTTCATAACTGCTCTGGGATTTTTCTCAATTAAGAGCAGCAAATAAATGAACATAATAAATAAGTAAAATTAAAAATGAGTGCAGGTATATAAGATCCACATTTTCCCAATAGGTGAAAAATCTGTTGTACAGGAAACATGTAACCTGTCTCTTTTACCTGTGAGTAAGCCCCATTGAACTCAGTGTGGTTTACTTGTTAGTAAACATGTATAGACTGCACTGATAATCAGCTTGAAGTCTGACTGCAGATTTATCGAGACAAATCAGTGTGCCGTTTTATGTACCTATAGTAAAGGTACGTGAGTTTGTGTTTTCAGAAGTGAAATGCTTCTGGAGGCTTAAAACAGCCATCTTGTGGGCAGTAATTCACATCATACCTAACTGAACACAGTGCATAGCAACAGACTTCCCACTTGTGTGCATACCCTCAGGGCCTCTTATACAAACATTAAACAAAGTCCATTGTAATGTGGTTATTCTCTCATTGAAACAAGGTATATACATCAAACTGGCATCTGGAGCTACTGACTCCAGAGTTCCTAACTCCCCAGTTATCTAGCAATTAAAAAATAAAAATAAAACATAATTTTATGTCTTGCTATTCGAGGCAGCATACATCATCAATAATAATTAAAAAAGCATTTAAAATAAAATAAAAGGCCAGTCCTTCAAAATGGGTGCCACAAATACATACCCATCACCTGCCCTGGAAAAAAATGGGACATCTCATTTTTTCTCACAAGACGACAGTGCCCCAAATGGTCACTGCAATCTCACATGATGTCAGGCTTCACTTTTTTCAGGCATGCACTCCAAAATGCACGTTTTGGGGTGCTGTGCCTCAAAAAGCACTTTTTGCTGGACTGTGATCTCACACAGGTCATGTGATGTGTGCAGGAGTGTGGACCTGGAAGATGGCATCCCAGATTCGGAATGTGTCATGTTGGAAGGTGTGCAAGCAGTGGACAGGTGTGGAGGACTCCCTGGTCCTGAATGGGGTAACTGTGCCCCTGAAGGACCAGGTGTGCAGCCTGGAAGTAATTTTGGACTCACAGCTGTCCATGGAGGCGCAGGTCAATTCTGTGTCCAGGGTAGGTGTTTAACAGCTCCATCTGGTACGCAGGCTGAGACCCTACCTGCCCGTGAACTGTCTTGCCAGAGTGGTGCATGCTCTAGTTATCTCCCACTTGGACTACTGCAATGCGCTCTATGTGGGGCTACCTTTGAAGGTGACCTGGAAACTACAACTAATCCAGAATGCGGCAGCTAGACTGGTGACTGGGGGTGGCCGCCGAGACCATATAACACTGGTCTTGAAAGACCTACATTGGCTCCCAGTACGTTTCCGAACACAATTCAAAGTGTTGGTGCTGACCTTTAAAGCCCTAAAGAGCCTCAGCCCAGTATACCTGAAGGAGTGTCTCCACCCCTATTGTTCTGCCTGGACACTGAGGTCCAGCGCCGAGGGCCTTCTGGCGGCTCCCTCGCTGCGAGAAGCCAAGTTACAGGGAACCAGGCAGAGGGCCTTCTCGGTAGTGGCACCCACCCTGTGGAACGCCCTCCCACCAGATGTCAAAGAGAAAAACAACTACCAGAACAACTTTAGAAGACATCTGAAGGCAGCCCTGTTGAGGGAAGCTTTAATGTTTAACAGACCACTATATTTTAAGATTTTGTTGGAAGCCACCCAGAGTGGCTGGGGAAACCCAGCCAGATGGGTAGGGTATAAATAATAAATTTATTATTATTATTATTGTTGTTGTTGTTGTTGTTGTTAATAATAATAATAATAATAATAATAATAATAATAATAATAATAATAATAATAATAGACAACATACCATTACAACACAGCCTGCCAAAGACACATCTGAAAAGGTAGATATTGGCCACATGCTGAAAGTTGATCTAGGACCCCAGGTGGGCTT
Organism: Podarcis muralis; assembly: GCF_964188315.1. Classification (NCBI taxonomy): domain Eukaryota; kingdom Metazoa; phylum Chordata; class Lepidosauria; order Squamata; family Lacertidae; genus Podarcis; species Podarcis muralis. The sequence goes on from NC_135664.1 coordinate 42,254,960, forward strand.
TTTGTAGTGAAGGAACTGCTGCTCTCCTCCATGGCTTCCACTGCTTCCTATCACCCAGTTTTGGTACTTACACTCCCAAAGACAACCTAACCATGGGAACCCCTGGCCTTAGATCTATCTCAGGCATAGGCAAACTTGGCCCTCCAGGTGTTTTGGGACTACAACTCCCATCATCTCTGACCACTGGTCCTGCTAGCTAGGGATCTTGGGAGTTGTAGTCCAAAAACATCTGGAGGGCCGAGTTTGCCTATGCCTGATGTATCCATAAACAGCAGTGGCGAACCTCCAGATAGCATGTCTAATTAGGCCATAATTAGGCCAGCGAGGCCATTTCCCCCAAACCACACCCATCTACTCCACACATCAGGTGTGACATCAGGTTTGGGGAAGGTAAGCTGAAGCTGCAAAAGAATAACTGGAATCCTTATAGTGCACTGCTGGTTGTTTCTTTAGAAGACAGGCTTGACTTCGGCACCTTCTAAATCTGGTACCAAATTCAAGCCTCACTAGGATTCTGAATGGAGACGATCCCAACTTAAAGTAGGGTCTCCAGGCACCACTAATTAGCTGATTGGTAAAGGACCCTGGATGGTTAAGTCCAGTCAAAGGCGACTATGGGGTGTGGCGTTCATCTTGCTTTTTAGGCCAAGGGAGCTGGCATTTGTCCACAGACAACTTTCCGGGTCATGTGACCAGCATGACTAAACCGCTTCTGGAGCACAGAGGACCACGACGAGTGCCAGAGCACATGGAAACACCGTTTACCTTCCCACTGCAGCAGTACCTATTTATCTGCTTGCACTGGTGTGCTTTCAAACTGCTAGGTTGGCAGAAAAACCAGTAAAACCCTCTGGGTGTGGCTGTCCTCGGGAGTTCCTAAAGTGAAACCAGTTCCTGCCAAAGTGGGATTTGCAGCTGGAGTTCGGTTTGGACCAGAGAGTCATAGGCTCAGATCTTTGCTTGGATATGTTGCATACTGGGTTATTCTCAGTGGTCACTGAGTTACGGGAGGCAGCCATAGTTCAGTGGAATAGCAGATACTTTGCATGCTTCACATCCCTGACATCTCCAGCTCGATGGAAGGTTCGGATAGGTGTTAAGCCAACTTCCTGGAACCCTGGAGAGCTGTTGCCAGCCAAAGTAGTCAACAGTGGGTCAGGAAGACAATTAGTCTGATCTAGCATATGAAATGTAAAGAAACAAGCAAGGGAGATTTCAAGCTGACACCACTGCAAACCACCACCAATGCTGATACTTGTTTTGCCACAATAAGTTTGGATTCACAGAGGAGAGAGGAAGGAAAACTTGGTTAATATAAAATGCATGTGAATGCTTAAGCCTTTGCTTCAATTAAAGTTCCCTCTCCCCACTATGTGAAATAATCCAGATCTATTTTCCAGACTGCTTTCAGTTAAAGTGTGAAAAATATACTTGACTTAATAGGCTTGATTGAATACAAGCTGACTTTGGGTCTTGATCTATTGGTTGTGTGACTGATTTACCATCTGCTAAGATCCTGGTTTCACAGGTTTTGTCCAGCAACATAGATATGGAATGCTGTTCAGTGACAGACAACTGGGTCTGGGCTTAAAAATCTGCATCTTGCCCTATGATCTGCTGCACAGTTACTGCTTAATTTGTCCCCCCTGGTAAGTGTTAGCTAGCAGCAGGTAATTTTGAATCAGTTGCCAAACACCATGCTTGCATATTTCTCGATGTGTTTTGCACAGTTTTGCCACAGGTCATAACCTAAGGGTTTCTAGACACAGCATAATTTTATCTCTGGGCTGGAAAGAGAGAGGTTTTTTTTTTAATGCAGGTAATGGATAGTAGTGCTTTTTTACCACAATGAAACATTATTTTTCATCAGACCTATACAAAGTTTCCATTTGCTCTAATTTTTCCAATGAACCTAATAGAAATGGATTAAACTGCAGGGGAGACGAGAACATAAATTTGATTCCTTTCATTCCATGTAATATTAAGGTTTGTATTCTTTCTAGCTGTAATAACCTCTAGACTTCAGCAAAATTGAAAACCTTTAAATAGCCTTTCACAACCTTTCGCTGTAGTAATGAAGTTTTAAGTGCTCGCTGGGGATTTTTTCCCCAGTTCAGAAATATCTAAGCTGGAGTAGGTATTAAAATCTAATGTTTACTTCAACTCTTTTACAGCCTAATGGGTTTTTCTGACAGTTTAATTTTTAAAAAGGTTGGGTTTCATTTATTAATATACTATCTTCACCCTAGAAATCTTTCTTCTTTAAGGGGTCTAATGGGAACCTTTCAGCAAAACCTTAGCATAGGATCTGAAGGACCACAAGAAACGGAGAAAAGGGAGGGAGGGATTTGCAAAAAAGCTACCTCAAGCTGCAGCAGAGGAGGATGGCAAGAAAATTGTGATTTACACTCCACAGGAGGCAAAAAACAAATTAAGGATGTGGGTTCCCTGTGTGCACATAATTACAAGTATGAGAGTCACTGGACTTAGCACTGTTTTCATCAGTTCAAAGGGCCATGTAGGGGAACCGGCTGCACTCAAAAGTGGGAATAGCGGGGATTCCCCCTCCCCTCCCCCTGCTCCAACAGCTGATGCTAAAGGGAGTGACAGTCGAGAGAAAATTGCAGGGTGCCTTTACACTTACTGCACAAATACAGTCTACTCAGACAAGCACACATTGCTGGAATGCCTTGGGGCATAGAGAAAGTTATATATCATGGACTATGTAGAATAAGCTGCATGCACTTTACACTTCCCAGGGCACTTTTAAATTGGGTTCATTTATTTTTCTGTTGCCAGTCAGCTCCTGATAATGAAACCATAAGACTAGATCTAATACACAACCACCCCTATTAATTCCTCATGGTTCAAGACCGCTGGAAGTTACATTGGCTGCCTTGAATTCAACAGAGTTTACTTCTGAGTAAACATGCATCAAAATACATTGCCAGGAACAGAAAAAATATACTTTATGCATAGCCCATTCATTGGTCTCTCCTACTCTGTGCCAGCTGAGAGCAGCTCTCTCTCTCTAGAGCAGGCATCCCCAACCTTCAGCCCTCCAGATGTTTTGGACTACAATTCCCATCATCCCTGACCACTGGTCCTGTTAGCTAGGGATCATGGGAGTTGCAGGCCAATACATCTGGAGGGCCACAGATTGGGGAGGCCTGCTCTAGAGTTTCAGACAGAAGCTTACAGTGGAGCAACTTAGTGATGGTATCTTAAGCACTCACAGCAGGATCAATAGCACAATAGCAGCATTAGAAAAGGGCGCTCACATCATGGTGGTCTCATAATATCTCATGCCAGAGTGTCATGAGAGTTATTTATCAGATGCCTCCTTAGCACACCTTTAAGTTCAGCAGGTAATGACAAGTCTAACCTGGTGCTCAGAGCTAGGTTGGAATTGTTCACCTGAAGGGTTATTAGCCAGCTAATGTGTTTGTGTTGGTTTCAGATCTTGAAAGTTAGCAAAGCTGCCGCCCTTTTATCCCATATAGCATCTTGCATCTTCATTCTTGGTGGTGGAGGGCCATAGTGATTGTAGGCAAAGGCAATTTTATTAAGTGTTGCTAGAGATCCCTGTTTCCAAACAGCTGAGCTGCAGTAGTCAACGTATCCAATCTCTGTTTGTTTTTCATGCTAAAACAATATCTCGAAGCTTGCTTTCTTTCCTCCCCACCCCAAACCATTGTTTAACCATTCTGAGTGGCAAGGACTACAAAGCCACAGGGATATTCTTCAAAGGTCTGGCACAATCTGGAGCCTTGGTGTGCTTTGATGAATTTAATCATATAGAGCTGGAGGTAATTGTAGTACCAGCTTCTTGGCAAAGCTGGCATTCAATGAAAATTACAAGCTTGACAACTTCATTAACGGTGCTGACATTAAACAAGACTGACTAAAGCTCATCGTTAAATGGGGAGAAAAATTAAAATGTTGCATATTTTAATCATACTCAACTGGTAGCGCCTGTGAAATCTGTCCTTCGGAGGGTGTGCATTATTTTTCAAGTGTCGCCATCTTCTCTACTGTACATCCGGTGGGAGATATATTGCTGTCGCAGCCCTCTGAACACAGTGACAGCAGGAGGATTGTGAGGAGACATAGCATTTTGTTCGTGATAGATGAGCTGCAAGATCTCTCGTTTTCTGGAATACAACTTGCCACTCACAGTCTTTAAAAGACAGGAGTTCGCTTTAATCTAGAAGGGGCCTGCAGACAGGGAGAGAGAGAGGCTGCTTTAATACTGCAGTTGCGTCTAGCAAAAAGAAAAAAGAAAAACAGAGATTGATGCTCCAATAAATGAGAATTCTCCCACTATTCAGAAATGGGAACTAAGAAGGTAATTTACTGCATTTCCAAATTGCACAAGCATAATTAAATGTCCATACAAGACAACTGCAGCCTAGTCTGTCTTGCTATATGACCTGAGGTGACCTGGTTGATCTTTGCAATCTGTCTCCATTTTCTGTTGTTTATCTGTTTATTGTCTTCACAAAACATAGGCAACCTTGGGAGAAAGTCCTGACACTAAATTAGATTTCCTTGCTGAAACCTGCGTTCCTGAAGCAGCTGAAAAAGAAGCTTTAAAAATACACTCCTGTATTATTTGTTGTTACCTTGCCTGTGTTTGATAGATGGCCATTTCCCAAGATAAATTTCTTTGCATCAATTAGATTGCCATTTTATGCATATTTCCAGTGATTAATTGCAAAACACCTTTGTGCTGTTATTGCACTAGTCCCAGTCTAAGTTCCACTGTCCTGCCCCAGCTGCTTTTAAGTATAGGAAATGTTGTCAAAATGAATCTCCTATGTCCCAGCTAGTCTTGAGAAGTGCTGAAGCACAGGGCTGGCAAACCTGCTGATGCTAAAGTTCTCAAGTACGCACAACCAGCTGGATGGTTGGTGCTTTGGAAGCACCGCACAAGGGACTTTGATAGGTGGGTGGGGAAACTCATACGACATCATAATTTTATCAGGTGCTTGATTGGCACAGGTGGAGACCAATAGGGGGACTGGCTCACCAGGCCAAAAAGATGTCCCACCCTGCTCTACACCAAAAGGCAGCAGACCTCCAGGGGTTCGGATGCGACATTTCTAACACTACCTGGTAATGCCAGAAATTGAACCAGGGATTTTCTTAATGCAGAGCAGATACTCTTCCATTGAACTATGGCCCTTCCCCAGAATCTGAGACACACGGAGAAGCACTGGTTATGTGGCTCCACACTGAGGTTAAACATACCACCCTCACTCTTTCCAGAGGCCTACACAACAAACCTTACCATTTGTTTCCTGTAACTGAAAAACGAAGTCTCTCTTACCAATGTGCATTTTCCATCCAGCGTCTTTGAGGTTGCTCCCAGAAGAACAACACTAAGCTTCTCTTCATTAAAACCCAGTTTTCGATTTAAATTTTAATTAGCATAGATGACTAGAATGCCATTCACCATAGCTTGGAAACACAGCCTCCCCCCCCCCACCAAATGCTTATGATCCTTTGAAGTCACATTTACAGCTTACAGTTCAAATTATTCTAGATCAGCTTGTACCACTTTACTTGGGAAAGACTCGATTTGTTTGGTCTTTAAAGGTAAAGATCTTTAAAAAGACAACCCCCCCCCCCACACACACCCATCCTATTAGTGATGTACAGTTTAGTAAAGGCTGTTGCTAATACTTCACAATCTCCCAGTACTTTACAGGGCACAAGGGGATTCTACAGATGATAATGTTGAGACTGTGAGTGCTGATGGCTCATGTAGCTGTTGACTCAGGTACCATGGGGGTTTGCTGGGCTTGCAAAAGTACAGAAAGATATTGAGGGGGAAATCCCTTAAAAGGGTGTGGTGTGGGGACAAGCCCCATGAGGACTGCAGAACGAGGGGGTGCGAATTGTGCAAGAGCTTCAGCCCTACCACTATGGGTCTCAAGTGCCGCAGGGGTTCTTGTTCCTTCAGAAAACACGCTGCTCATCCTCAGAGCCCTTCTGAGATCTGTTCATTTAAGCAGTCTTGCTTCCCCATGAATAAGTAGCCTCCCCGTTCCCTCCTTGATTCATCACTGGGGTGACTAGCCCCAGACTTGCTGCATTTTCCTTCCTCCCAGCCTGCAGTCCTAAGTCGCTGTGGCAAGGCTTGCCCTTAGCCTAACTCTTTTTCTGCTGCTCCTTCCTTCTTTGTCTTTTCTACCTCCCCTGCTTGGACCTCCACCCCTCTAAATGGGTTACCTTCCATGCCTTTATTCTCTGGCAGGTCTAGTCTCTCCTCTTCCTCCTCCAGTATGGATACCATGCACAGCCTCTTCCAGCCTGATCAGGCCCACCCTTCCGCTGCTCTTCAAATCTTTTTGGCTTATTGGATATGTTGCATTTCTACCCCCACCTTTTCCTCTGTGGAGCTCAAGCTGGCATTCTTGCTTCTCCCCTTCCTCATTTAATCTCCACAATAATCCTGTGAGGTATGTGAAGCTGAGGCAGCGACTTGCGCGAGGTAAACCAGTCATGTTCTTTTTTTATATAATAATTTTTATTAAGTTTTCCATTTTAACAATCACATCACATTAATTATTCCAAATTATACCAATACATATCATAAAGTCCAAATATTTTGCCAAATTATAATTTTTTTGTTGGGGCTTCCCATGCTTCGAGTTCAGTAGGGTCCAATCATCTCATATTTCTGCTGCTTTTAGTGTTCACCAGTCCCATCTTTCAATCTTCTTGTTGTTATCCTTCTTCTTCTTAATAGCCTCTGAGTTATTTCCACAGGCGAGTTAAAGTAAACAATGTTATGCTTCTGTGTGAACTTTGTATAGCTCTCCCTTTTTTCTAAAGCTGGTAAGTCTTTTGTTTGCAATAAATCCTGACACGCTGTTGTTTATGCCGAATCCATCCAACAGTCCTCCTCGGGTGGCAGACGCCATCTTTCTCAGTTCCGATGAAATAGAATCTAGGTGTTTGCTCATTAATTTTCCCAGACAGGTTGCACCATACATTAGCCTTTCCAGAGAAGATTTGCCAAGTCAAACTTAAGATACAAACATGATAACAAAGTAACAAAGTGCTGGCTCGCCTCCCCCTATGGCTATTAATCTTGCAACATAGTCTATCTCATAATGGTGGATCCCGATTAAAAACTGCATCAGGTCACCCAGTCATGTTCATGGCCAAGTGAGGATTTGAACCCTGGTGCCCTAGGTCTCAGTCAGACACTCTAACCACTGCACCACACTGTCTGTCCGTCCACATCTCATACTGGCTTACCTCTACACTTGACTGTGCCAACCATTCCTACATCTGGAAAACTGGATGGGAGGGGGAAGAAAGGAATGGAGTATCCTGAACAGGAGCACTGTACATTTTGTGGCAGGTGTCACTACAGTTTTTAACTCGCCAACCCCTCCAGATTGAGCACCTGCCAAACATTTAGGACATCTGGCTGCTGGCTATGCAATAATCCAATCTAGGTTGCTTTCAACTGAATCCCTACTCTTGTTATACAAAGGAATCTTTGTGCAATTCAGCCTTTTCCACTAAAAATAGAGAAACTATTCAGCAATATGTCAGAGTACCCATTCCTGGAGCAGGTCATTGTATCACAGTAAAGCTTTACATTTTTCAGACTTCCGGTAATACTATTACAGCACAGCACAACCCTATGCATGTTAGCTCAGAACTGAGTCCCATGAAGTTTTTGAGTTCCCATTTACTCCCAGATAGGTGTGCAGACGATGTGGCATTAATATTATATAATTTTTTTCACAAAAACTTGGCCTCTTCTGCCAACAGCCTTTTCCAAAATTCTCATTTCAGTGTTAAAAAGAGAGCTGCAACATTGACGCCAGGAACTAGTTGGACTAAGAAGATGGGAGAGATTTGGTCTGGTGTGCATTTTAATGTGAAACTACTTAATTTGCAGCCTACCTTCGAAATCCTTTTCTCAGAAATTTGCAGTGCAGTTATCCAACCAAGTAATGTATTCAAAAATGTGTGTCTTTGGGGGAAGTGCACATGTGTGTGTGTGCGCGCGCACACACATGAAATAAGATACAGAAATGCACTGTAGGGGAAGTTCAGGGGAAGTTCGTTGAAAATATGTGTATATTAATGAAAAGGTAGACTTAAATGCTGGTCAATTTTCAAGAGGACTTTTTTAAAATTAGCTGACGCAGAAGTGTGGAGAACTGGAACCTCAGACTGGAAAAATGAGAAACCGAGAGTAACTAAGATGGACAGAATCGTCCATCCATAAATTGGATTCAGTACATCATTTCTCCTGTGTGGTACCAGTTAACCAGTGGTTAAGAGCAGTAGTCTCGTAATCTGGTGAACCGGGTTCACGTCCCCACTCCTCCACATGCAGCTGCTGGGTGACCTTGGGCTAGTCACACTTCTCTGAATTCTCTCAGCCCCACTCACCTCACAGAGTGTTTGTTGTGGGGGAGGAAGGGAAAGGAGAATGTTAGCCGCTTTGAGACTCCTTAGGGTAGTGATAAAGCGGGATATCAAATCTAAACTCTTCTTCTTCTTCCCAGATGAGAGGTGATAAAAGTTCTCAGTAACCTTGATGTTTCAGATTCTGACAGAAGAGACCTGCCCCATTTCCAGGAGCCTGGGAAGGAAAAATTTACTCTGCACATGCTGCAGTCATTCCTTGGCAGGTTTCATGTCTGAGTAGAACATTTCAATACCTGATGGGTCCAACTTTATGTGATTCCACACATAGGCTTTTGGCATGCCACAGCAGTGGTTCCACTGGTGTGCCAAAAGCCTTTCAACATATGACAGCTGCTACATATGGTTGCCCCAGCACAAACCATAGTCTTTTCCTAGAGTCAATGGCCACTGTAACTTTGAGAAGTCCTAGTTCCAGTCCTAGAGCCTGTAACTGAGAACAGATTTCAAGAACAAGCCCCTTCTTTCATCCAGCTATGACAAAGCACTGAACAAAACAAAGCATTGAGATTCCTGCATTGCAGGGGGTTGGACTAGATCAGTGTTTCCCAACCTTGGGCCTCCAGCTGTTTTTGGACTACAACTCCCATCATCCCTAGCTAGCAAGACCAGTGGTCAGGGATGATGGGAATTGTAGTTCAAAAACAGCTGGAGGCCCAAGGTTGGGAAACACTGGACTAGATTACCATTGGATTCCTTCCATCTCTATAATTCTGTGAAACCCTTTTTTATTATTCTTAACACTTGCTGTCCTAGAGGACAGCACATATACAATTTTTAAAAATGTCTGGCTGGCCCTGCAAAATGCAGTATTTCCCTTCGCATACCTTCGTCACCCATTAGAATGCAGAGAGCCATCTTATTTTTTAAAAAAGAAGTATTTTAATGATTGGGTATAGGAATAGCGACTAGAAGATAAATCCACATGAAAGAGAATTTTTTGAGAGCCACCATGAATGGCAGGGGGGAACCACTTTGGAATTGTAGCTGCTCTTTGATCTGTATAAATCAATTTATTTGATTTAAAATTTACACATTTGATTTATGCAAAAATCAAAGCAAGTGTCTGGAACACTTTGAGTCCTGAGGAGTATGTTGGCGTGGCATCAGAGAATGAAACTCTCGGCAGATCTTCTAACAATTCCCCCTACCCCAGTGTCATCATCTGGTCTTCCCTGGCATGGTGGAGCTCTCATTACAGCCCACTCCCCAAAAAGGCTGCTGGAGAACTGCAATGAGACCCTGATCTTAATATTTTCCCTCAAAATCTATTGTGCTCTATTATTCCAAAGTAGATTTTTGACTAGAGATTTTTCTCTCAGTGCTAACGATTAATCAACACATTTAGAAGTGCCAAGAAAACCCAATATGGTGAAGGGTGTTCTAATAACAAACATGTTTGTTAATTTACATGTCTCCTTCAGACCTCCTTATATAGAAAGTGTACCAGACCAAATCACAGCTTCCTGAATTACTTTCAGATTTCATAATTGGGAAGGAATATCTCTTTCTGCTGATAAGTCCTCACTTTTTAGTGAGTGCTGCAAGAAAACTCGCTTCACAATTGCTGCCAAATAATAAGATGACTCTGTGCTCTTTCCCTTTCTTCAAAGAAAGAAAAGGGCATTCTTTGATAGAGCTGTGATTATAGGAAGGAAAGTGACCCTCCAAACAAGAAAATGATACAGGTTATCATTCTGCCGGGTAACAAAAGAACTAAACTTGTCTTCTCCACAGGTGCATGATGAATCTAATAATACAAACTCTGGTTTTCACAATAAACTGTAATCAGAAATTCTGCCTTTTTCCTCTATTGCTTTTGGACGTCACCAAGTTATCTTTGCTCATGTTCTTGGGTGAGTAATTTGCTAAACGAGTTCCCCACTTTTGAGGCACTGACAAGTGGTGGCCAATTAGACACTGCTCCCCTCCATAATGGCTGGCTTTTCTTTTCTTTTTTATTTAAAAAAGTCCCTTCTACTGGAGCACTGAAAACAAATTGAGGTATTAGCTTGGTTTAACTGGAGCTAGAGCTCATCCCTGAGTTTGTTATCTCAATGCTAGCTATTAATCTACAGTTCTTACAAAACACAAATGTCACTGCATTTGTTTAACCCAGGGATAGTCAACTCTCTATAAGTTGGTCTTTGGGCCACAGTTCCCATCGGCCCTCACCACTGGCCATAGTGGGTGGACCCCTGTTGACCACCCCTGGGATAACCTATCAGATCTGCTATTGCCTTTTCTAAACGTTGCTTGAGGTATTCTGAACTGTGGTCCCAATCAAAGCTGTTAGTCCCATGCTTCAAGTTTTCCAGAGAGAGATGTTTACATGGAGTGGGGAGCATGATTCTAGTACTATTGAGTTCTTCTGACATGCTTAGAAAAAGCATGGTGAATGAAGCAAACTTTGTCAAGTGGATACCAGGATTTTGCTTACAATCTAATTCTTTGTCCTGCAGCCATTGCTGACAGAGCTTGCCCTGGCTACTCCTGCTCCCCACTTCTAGAATTGTATGGTCTGGATTGCTCTGGGTTTTATCTGTATTTGTCTTATTTGCTGTTGAATTTGTTTATGTACAGTGGGGACTATGATTTACATGAAACTTCTGAGACAGGCTGCCTGGAGTTTTGGGGTTCAGTATCACCAACCTTTTTTCTAGAAAAAGAGGTGCCATAACTCACCACAAATACCTCCCTCGTTCTCTTAGAATGGCAATGGCACCCATCTGAGAGGTGCCAGAACTGACTTCTGTGAGCTTCACCTAAAGAAGGAAAAAAAAGCCCTGGTATCACCAGCATGTTGGTGACACCCAGGTGTATTTCTCCTTTCCACCTAAACACAAGGAAGCTGTATCAGTTCTAAACCAGTGTCAGTCATCAGCAATGGACTGGATAAGGATGAAAAAAATTGAAACCTAATTCAGGCAAGACAGAGGTGCTCAGAAGGCAGAACATGGAGTAAGGATTCAGCCTATGCTGGATCCCCCTGAAGACTCACTCTGAAGATGCAGGCTCACAGTTTGGGTGCGCTCCTGGACTCAGCCCTGATATCATGGATGCCTGGTTTCTGCAGTGGCCAGGAGTGCATTCAGTTAAAACTAGTGTGCCCGTTGCACCCATTCCTGGAGATTCTGATCTGACCACAGTGGTGCACACCTTTGTTGCATCCCATTTGGATTATTGTAACATGATCTATGTGGGGCTGTCACTGAAAACTGCTCAGAAACTTCAGCTGGCCCAAAGCGCTGCAGCCAGACTGTTGACCGGAGCTGGCTATAGGGAGCAAACGACTCCCTTGTTACAACAGCTCCACTGGCTACCAGTCTTTTCCTGGGCACAATTCAAAGTGCTGGTTATGACTGATAAAGCCCTCCACAGCTTAGGTCCAAGGTGTCTGAAAGACTATTAACTCATACAAACCTGCCTGGGTTTTGAGATTTTTGTGGGAGGCCCATCTTTCAGTCCTGCCACTTTCATAGGCACACTTGGTAGCGATGCAGGAGAGGGCCTTCTCAGTGGCTGCTCCCAGACTTTGAAACTCTTTCCTTAGAAAAGTGAGACTGGCTCCTTCCTTGTTGTTCTTCTGCTGGCAGGTAAAGACTTTCTTGTTTCAACGTTTTTGGGGGAACTGACTGTTTCTAAGGAAAGGGCTAGTGCTGTGATGTTTTTAGTGTAACAATCTGTATGTGATCATATGTGTGTGCGTATTCCACAAATGTTTATGTTTATTGTGGGGGTGCATGGGTCTTAGGGGAGGATGAGTACCTCAGGTGGGGGACATGTCATACTCCTTCTGGGGTAGTTTGTTCACCTTTGACCCTCCTCCTGCAGTCAACTCTCACCTGAGGCTCCTAGAAGCTGCCAGCATACAACAGCAACCACACTACATTTCGAATCAACTTTGTTTCAGCTCTACTCCTAAATGACTGCAGGCATGTCATGAGGGGAAAGCAAACATGATGGCCGACAACCCTGCTCATCTATAGCCTCAGGATTAGTAACAGTGTTTATGCTTGGAGGGGAAAATATAGGAGCCTCTGCAGTGATAAGCATTTGATATTCAAACAAGGGTGGAAACCATGCACCAGGGCATACAGAGTGCTACAAAGTAGTATTCATGTACAACTAATTTTTTCAGTTCAGCTTGTTTTAGCATTGTACAGAAGAGAAGAAATTTATGAGTCACATTTTTACCAATTAGAATTTCCACCCTCACTAAAAATGTGAGTCACATTTTTTATCAATTAGGTACCAGAACATTTTCTATGAGGTTCATTTCCTATATTTTCAAAATATGGCTCAAGGTTCACTCCTGTTCTTGTTTTCCTCATAAACAGGTTCCTGCTGACAAATAACATGAAAGCTTCCTTTCTGTCAGACATAGTATTTTTCTTTAAATATTTTACACTCTTCTACCGACAAACACAATGATTAGAACAAAAAAGTTCTTTCCATGTGAAACATACACTTGAAAACAGTGACACAGACTTTCTTTAAATGGCTATAGTGGTTTGCATACAAAAATGTAGAATGTAGGCCAGTCTTAAAGGTAAAGGTAAAGGTACCCCTGCCCGTACGCGCCAGTCTTGCCAGACTCTAGGGTTGTGTGCTCATCTCACTCTATAGGCCGGGAGCCAGCGCTGTCCGCAGACACTTCCGGGTCATGTGGCCAGCGTGACAAGCTGCATCTGGCGAGCCAGCGCAGCACATGGAAACGCCGTTTACCTTCCCGCTGGTAAGCGGTCCCTATTTATCTACTTGCACCCGGGGGTGCTTTCGAACTGCTAGGTTGGCAGGCGCTGGGACCGAACGACGGGAGTGCACCCCGCCGCGGGGATTCGAACCGCCGACCATGCGATCGGCAAATCCTAGGCACTGAGGTTTAACCCACAGCGCCACCCGCGTCCCTCAATTACAGATGGAGATCCTGAAAATGAAAAAAAATTAAAATGTAGCAACAGTAATCTGAGATTCCTATGGGCAAATAAAGAGCCACATAAATGCACACATTTTATGATACCTCTTCTGTGGTCATTTCCCATCCAGACACACCTTTCACACTACACACACACACACACACACACGTCACATTGCCCTCTCATACATCTACAGCTTTCATACGCTCTGTTGACCAACAGTAGTGTTGCCTATTCCCTTCTCTGCATGTGTTGAAATCTCTGCTAGGGATGATGCATGAAATGCAAACACTTCCTCATCTCTTTGACCATTTTTCATCAAGGAAAAAAAGAAGTAGGCTGGTGGATATATGAAACAAGGCAAGTATCTTCATTGCATACCCTTATGTTAATCAAGTTTCAAGCAGAACAGGGTTCTTTGCATAACCGAGCAGTTTTGAAAAGCCTATTTATTATAGCACAGATCTTTTGAAGACCTCATTTGGGGAGCTGTGTGGGCGGACATAATTAAGTCTCAGTAACACGAGGTGTTTGTTAGTTATCCCCTTTTTGTTATTTTTGGTCTCTCTCTGTTTTGTAGGTGTAAAATATTTTATATTAATTAACTAAAATGATGTCTTGTTCCCACCCAAACACAGATGTCGGGTTGTTTTCAGGTTAACTGTGTTTAGGTTTTCCAAGAAAGAAGCAAAATATAACTTAATTTGTGAAAGAAAAGAAGCTTCCCTCTTAATTTCCACATATTGTTGTTTTTTTAAAGTTACTTTAAAACCTTATTTGTGGGAGGAAATTATCCTGATCCTTATTTTTAAAAATCCTAGCACTTTCAAATCTGTTGCTTTTGCCCTTTGCAGATCATGTTGCCATTGTTTCATAGATTTTATTATTATTGATTTCAAATTCAAGCTGCTTTGAGCAGATTCTGGTTTGAAAAGCAGAGCAGCAAATTGCATATCGAAACATATGCATACACAGCTAGCAAACCCTATCAAACACTGGCTGCCTTCCCACCTCTCAGGATTCAGACACATTTATGGCCCTCATCCAGCACATCACTTCCTCTGTCCAGTTAGAATATTGCAACTTGACCTAGCCCATATTGTTCAAGAGGGCCTCCTGACCATTTAGAGAGGTTTTCAAGAGGGACAAGAGATTCCAAGGGGGAAAACAGGCAACTTTCCTTCTGTGAACTTCCTTTAATCTATTTTAGGATCTACCGGTAAACCATTGTAGCACTTTTTCTGCTAGACACAGCTTAGGGCAACAATTGGAATAAAGAGACAAATGTGTTATGTTGGTAAATATGAAACAGCAGAGCAAATGGGAGCTAAGCAAATGATTCACTCCCTCACCAGCTCTCTAAAAGGAGAACCCTGATAAAAAGAATAATAAATACTTTAAGCTGAATTTTCTGAGGTGAAAAAAAATTGTATGTCTATGTTTCTTTAAGTGGAGCTTACGACTCGAGATTCACTATTAGGTTTTCCAGAGGTTATCAGACCTGGAGTTGATAAGAAATCCAAGCCACCGAGTTCTAAGTGAAGCTTTCTCTCCACAGCCAAGAAAGAATGCCCTCCAGGCATAGAGCTCCATGCCAGAGCAGTTTAGAGGGCCTATAAATGTTCATAGCTTCAGCTAACTAGTTTCTGGGCAGTTAAACACACAGTAAGAAATGAGGAGATAGAGACCTTGATTTTAAAATGTCAACCTACTTAACATCATTTCTGAAAGAAAAAAAACAATTTCCACTTCATATTGCTAATGAGAAAGTCAATGCCATACTGTACATAATTGTATCTTTTACACATTATTGCAGGTGCTTAAGCTCTTTGATGTTAATCAGGAGGCAGAGTTTGGTCTACTTTAAAGTGAATCGTGAGCTTTCTGATCTTATCATTGTAAATGGGAGATATATATATATTTATATAGTCTCTACACCTGAGATGATTTAAAATGAGCTCTGAATTTGCCACATTTCCTTTCTCAGACCGCAGTCAGAGCATCATTTTCAGCCCTCGCGGGAAGTGGAAAATGGAAGGCTACATCTAGATGTGACAGAGGCATGGGCTAAAACATGGGTCATGCCAGACATATATAAAAGAGAGAACGGTTTTAAGTGGCGAAGCAGCGCCAACACTTTGAAATGTGCTCAGAAAAGTACTGGGAGCCAATGCAGATCTTTTAGGACTGGTGTTACATGGTTCTGGCAGCCACTCCCTGTCACCAGTCTAGCTGCCGCATTCTGGATTAGTTGTAGTTTCCAAGTCACCTTCAAAGGTAGCCCTGCATAAAGCGCAGGTGGGAGCATGCTTTGTTTGACCGAAGTGAAAATCAGGGACTTTATGTTCCTTTGATGTTCTACCTGCCCCAAACCTGATAGTGTGTGTGTGTGTGTGTGTGTCCTCCTGGGCCAAATGGAGAGGGGTCTGGAAGGCTAGAGGTTCCCCACTCCTATCCTACAACAATAAAGTAAACAATCACAACTTGCCGCTCTTTCATTAAGAAAGGTTGCAGCATTGGGGACATCAGTTTAGAGAAAAGCTAAGAAAGAGGTGACATGATAGAAGTTTATAAAATTACACATGACATGGACAAAGTGGATAGAAAAAAGTTTTTCTTCCTCTCTCATGACACTAGAATTCGCAGACATCCTAGGAAACTTAATTTTGGAAGATTCGGGACAGGGAAAAGAAAGTATTTAACAACGAGCATAGTTCAACTATGAAACTTGAACCCACAGGAGGCAGTGATAGCCACCAACTTAGATGGCTTTAGTAGAAGATTGGGCACATTCCTGGATGAGAAGGCCATTGTTGGCTACTAGCCATGATGGCTATGTTCTGCCTCCATATCTAGAAACAGGGATCTTTCTGAATACCATTTGCTAGAGGTGACAGGAGGGGAGAGGGCTTGTGCATGTGAATCCTGCTTGAGGTTTTCCCACAGGGACCTGGCTGTCCATGGTGAGATGAGCTGGACTGGATGGAACATGGGCCAGATCTAGCAAGCTCTTCTTACGTTCTGATGACTACCTAAATCATCTGCCGGAGGAAACTGCCTCACTTTGTCTGATGGAAGGACCGGCCCTGTTTCTGGGATAATTTCTCCTCTAAACTCTATCTTGACCAGAGTATCCATGGCTCCAGTCTTTCTCCACCCAATGAAAGGAGGTGCTGTTGCCCTGAAGCATCACTGAAAATACTGCAGCTTCCCAATATATTTAACTGTTTGATGTCTGAATGCACAGAACTGACTGGAAACAAAGTGATTGGGTCACATAAGTGCAGTGTAAAGTCTTGGCACAAGCCTCTCTCCTTACCATAAATCAATTTCTCTTGTCCAGAGTTGTCCAGGTATTAAATTTGCCCCATTGTGACTAATTTTTTAAGCTTGGGATTGAAGCAAGGTCTGTAGAAAGCATTAATTTTGCCCTATGCACATTTCCTTCAATGTGAAATAGCATGCCTGGAAAGTCACAAAAACCATAAAAAGGAGGATTGTCAGTAAAAAATGTTTTTTGGGAGTCTTTTTTTAAAGAGGACGTTGTACTCCAGGAGTCAATTTTCAACTTCAATTGGTGTATAAAAATTGCATAAAATATCCAAGATGCTATTTTCAAATCATTCAGCCATCTTTCCCACTTGAAAGACATGAGTTTAGATCCACTTTGTGTTATGAATGGTGACCCAGGAGCAATTTCACTTTCCTGTTAAAGGTTTTTTTTTCTGTTCAGTTCAGTTTGCAGCTATTTCAAGACATATTTCTAGAAGTGAAAGGATTTGGTTTAACTTAAAAATTTCTATCATAATGGTTACTTTTTATGTGTGCTGTAATTTCAGAGTGAAAATTGAAGAGTTCTAAAAAGCCACGGGCTGAGTTTCCTGTCTATCATTCTTGTTGTGTGTGTGGTCCCCCCTCTCTCTCGTGTGTGTGTGTGTGTGTGTGTGTACACAGAAGAACATCAGTAAGAAGTTTAGTCCCCAAGTGAACAGAATGCCAGTGGGATTGATAAAAATATCAGGAGCCTTTTACCTCCAGAACATCAGAGAACAGAGAGCTTCAGCACAACCATTAGATGACCAGAACACCAATGGGAATGATAAAAATAACAGAAGCCTTTTGCCTCCAGGTCAACAGGGACCATCAGTTATTACCGCTTGATGGCTTTGCAGTGCACCATATGGGAAATAAGCTTGTGCTTTCGATCAAGTTCCTAGCTGATAGATATCCACTTTAGAAATACACACAGGGCATGCAATCCAGATAGGATCCTCATTGACTGATGGCCAATTGTTTTTAAGCACAAAGTAATGGGTGGCATCCAACTAACTGCAAGTGCAAGGATTTTGTCACGGTCCAGGACATAGGTAGCAGCAGTCCAGACCTTACATGCTGGGACCAGGGCATGAATGGTAACAATGGTAGCCGTTTAATGGAGAATGGAAACTCGAGGAGGCTGGAACGCAGGATCAGAAATGACCAGGAGGAGGAACTGGAGTAAGGACAGGAGCGCTGAAACAGGATCAGGAATTGAAGCAGGATAAGGAGTGAAATAAGAAATAAGGAGTGAAAGGATAAGGGGATGCGGGTGGTGCTGTGGGTTAAACCACAGAGCCTAGGACTTGCTGATCGGAAGGTCGGCGCTTTGAATCCCTGCGACGGGGTGAGCTCCTGTTTCTTGGTCCCTGCTCCTGCCAACCTAGCAGTTCGAAAGCACGTCAAAGTGCAAGTAGATAAATAGGTATTGCTCCGGCGGGAAGGTAAACGGCGTTTCCGTGCGCTGCTCTGGTTCGCCATGCTGGCCACATGACCCGGAAGCTGTACGCCGGCTCCCTCGGCCAATAAAGCGAGATGAGCGCCGCAACCCCAGAGTTGGTCACGAATGGACCTAATGGCCAGGGGTCCCTTTACCTTTAAGGAGTGAAAACAGGAACTGGCAATGTGGTATAAACCACGTTGTTGTGGCAAAGAACTTGGGCAAAATGCTGGCCTTATATACTTCTCTTCGGCTTGCTTCCAGGTGCTGCATGTCTCCTGATCTGGCCACACCCGACTCCCCCAAGACGCAGTAAGGGCCTGATTATGCAGTTCCTCACTGCACTCAGGGCCTTGCCCTTGCAAATACTCATGGTACTCCTTGCAGATTTAAGTTTGCACAACAGAACTTCCTCCTCCCTCTCCTCTCCTGCATGCCACTGTGCCCTTCCCAGATTTGCTATGGAAAATCAGGGGAACACCCAGAATGGATATGGTGGGACACAGGGAGGCATGCAGAGAAGGAGGGTGGGTTTCCTTGAACAGCCAAATATCCTTGTACTAGCAGATCTATTAATACCACACAACAGTTCTAATGACTGAACTTGGAACTTCTAATCTTTGTGTGTGGTTCATTTATATAAAAAAAGAGTGGGTTCTGACAATCACTTCTAATTGTTCTAATGAAGCAAACTGGTTGTTTGAAAGGTCCCAACAGGCAATACACAAAGCAGCCCCCACTAATAGCAATAAAGAGTTTTGAGATTTTGCACTCTGCTCCTGCACAAGACCAATTCACATAAATGAACACAGCTAAGGAGCAGATTAAGGTGGATGGTGAACTTAGATAAAACTTGTCCTAGGACAGCCAGACTATTAGTTGAGGTATAAAGCCTTCCTTGAATCCTCCATCAGAAATACTACATTCCTCCAATAAATTGTAAATGGTGATTAAATAATAATGCTCAAAATCCCTTTTTGCTAACTTAAACAAACCTGGAGCTTTCTTAAATCACAATTTCCCATGCCTTTTTATACGGGTTCCTCTTCTACCTAGCTGGTGGCAGCAGTGACATTTCCCTAAAGATTTTTCCATCTGGATGGAAGACAGAAGCACTGCAGATTTCTTTGGCTGCTTACATGTTCAGAGATATAAGCTAGGTTTTAATTGAGTGGGAACTAGGGAGAACACAGGTTTCTTTGTTAAAACTCAGTAATTAATGTTCCTTTAATGAGTGGTAATTTAAGTAATTAATGTTGCCTTAATGTTAAGTAACAGAAAATAAATTTCGCAGTTGAGCCTTGATTAGAAACAAATAGTGTCTAGATGCTTTCAGCACTGGAGAATGACATCCGGGCAGAGCAGGCTGGGCCACTAAATAAAACTTTGAAGCTAGTAAGAATATAGTAACACTACAATACGGGACGCGGAATATAGTAACACTACAATACGGGACGCGGGTGGCGCTGTGGTCTAAACCACTGAGACTAGGGCTTGCCGATCAGAAGGTTTGAATCCCCGTGATGGGGTGAGCTCCCGTTGTTTGGTCCCAGCTCCTGCCCACCTAGCAGTTCGAAAGCATGTCAAAGTGCAAGTAGATAAATAGGCTCTGACAGGAAGGTAAACGGCGTTTCTGTGCGCTGCTCTGGTTTCACCAGAAGCGGCTTAGTCATGCTGGCCACATGACCCGGAAGCTGTCTGCGGACAAACACCGGCTCCCTCGGCCTATAGAGCGAGATGAGCACCGCAACCCCAGAGTCGTCCACGACTGGACCTAACGGTCAGGGGTACCTTTACCTTTAACACTACAAAATGTTGATTATGTCAGCTGTGAAGGGAAAAGCTAAATACCAAATGGTACAAAGGGGAGTAACCTACTGGCAGCTTGTGGGGCAATGTGGTGGCAATTTGCAAGCCATTTTCTCTAACATAATACATTTGAATATGTCATTTTTACTAATATATGCAATCTAATGCACACTTTCCCCTAACATACACATTTTTGTACACATTGCTCAGTAAGTGAACAGCATTTCAAAATTCTGAGAAGTGCAAATACTGAAGAAGCCTTTTATTTTGGTTCATGTACTGGTTTGAGAATATTCAAATTAGGTGGCTTCTCATTAAAATGCAAACAAAATCAAATTTCTCCTCATCCCTAATCAAGACTTTCTTATCACTTTTAACTTACTTTGATATTTTCATTAGAACACCAACAGGGATGTTTCTGAGAGGAAAACCCAATTAAGTTCACAAGGAAGGCCAAAAGAAAGAAAGCAAATACTCATCTTGGAACAAACCATAGCATATTCTGGAAAGCACAACCTCTTTCAGCTGAGAGGGTGAGAAAACTACACTCTAGTTCTGCCCTTGCTAAAGGTTTTCTTTTAACTTTCACAATATCAGTTGCTGAACTCCAGAGGCCCCCTGCTGTTAAATGCCAGCTCCTTTATTAACCTTACTTGGGAGAGTTCCAGACCTCCCAGGATCTAGACTAACATCTATTATAATATGTTTTGCTATTATAAATGGCAAATGCTCCCTGACACCACCAACCCCTCCCTATCTCTGCATAAAACTTCTTCCTATATATAAAAAGGTTATTTAAAAAATAAGAAGATAAATTATTTCTGTCTAAAGAAAAATGTATTATAAAGAGGAGATTTGCTGTAGCTTTAAGTTGATAATCTTACCCCCTCTCCAAGTGGAGTAGGAAGACAAAGGAAGCTTTCTTATCTGAGGGATCTGGCACAATCCTGCAATTTATTAAAGAAATCAGGTCAACTAAACTGAACTCTGCTTGCTGGTTACTCTGCTTCCTTCCTCATTTGCAAGCCCAGGCACAGTGAGTCCAGGTTCACTGGGGGCAGGTAGTGCGAGAGTACTAATATTGACAGGACAACTGCTTGGGACTAAAATGGCCACACCTTTATTGATTACAGATGTAAGTAGGCTTTGGCTTGGAAATTGGGTGTGTCCTGAATCAGCCTAGTCCAATTGCTGACTGATTGCTCTTTTAGGTTTATTCTAGGTTAAAGGATCCCCCCATTACGCCAATCAAATGGGGCAGAACTTTGGCTGCGACGGCAGGAAGGCTTTGAAGTCCGTGCAAGGCAATTAAGGCCGAGAGAAGCAGGCACTCCTGATTTACGAACTGCCTGATAAGAGACTGTAATTGACTGTTTTCCTGGGCCCATAACCTCGTTGTCGGCACCCTTGGGTCGAAAGGCCAGCTGGCTAGCCCCCAGCTGGATCGTCTCCTTCTCAGCAGTGCCGCTGCGAAGATCCATCGACCTCTGGCTCCGACATAAATCAGTGACTCAAGCCTCCCAGACTTGATCACACTATACGTAGCAGTGTAAACTGCACAACCGAAGAGGCTGAGGCTGTGGATACATACTAAAACTACGGATTTATTTTACATAAATCAGAACAAAGAAACATGTCGTCTCTCCTTGCCGTCTTCTCGGAGAGAGAATCCAAACAAAAGCAATACAGCGGAAGTTCCCCTTACGGCAGCAAACTGTGCTGGAATGTAAACAGACATGTGACACATAACAATCCCATGTCTGCAACTAAAGGTGGAATGGAAACTTCCAAGAGTTTTATGGCCCATTAGACACTGGACAAAGCTGTTCCCATGGACCCGTTTACCATGGTGCCCTAAACTAAGGATCCAACCCAATGCCTTTTTTGCCACCCAAGATGGCCCCCTCCTTGTTGCCATGTTGCCAAACCACTCACCTCTGAAACCAAACCAAGCAGCCCCCAATAACCAGGTTTCATTACTGTGTGGTGACAGGTGCATGCCATCAGGCCTGTAGCGTTCTGCATTGTTGAATATCTTAATTTTGTGGTTTTAAATTAATAATTCCACCATTATTTTTTCCCATAAGTGAGAAGAAAGTGTGGCAGGTTTCTGGACTGTGGAATTTGCCCAGACCTGTTGTGGTCTGGACTTTATGGCTCAGGACATATTTAACTACCATAGCTGGCATTGTTAATCTGTCCTGCAGCTGCCAAAGGCCTGTTCTCAAACTAGACCACTTAATGGGGTGCTAGTTTTAGATACGACAAAAGTTTATACATAATTTTTCTGAATCTTCAGCCTATTGACTACATTCCTGCTTCGATGCAAGGCTGCTGCTGGTTAATACCAGTTTTGTAGTTGTTAGATAATGGTGATATGTGATTTATGAGAGAAGATTGTTGTTCTATTTAAGGTACTGCTTGAATGTGATTAATTTGATTAATTAAATGGGACCACTGAAGCCTGTTAGAAGTGTTTAGTTTCATAACAGCTGATTTAAGTGCAATTAACTAAAGGTGTTTGGATTTATTTTATCGATTATTCAACTATTTTGTTTGTTTACTGAACCGATGTTAATGTATTGGCTTAATATTATTATATGTTTAATTGTGATTCATTTAAGTGCAATTGGCTGTGGATATTAAGTGAAGATATTATTTTCAGTAATTTACTTATAGAAAAGATAAAATTCTTTCTTTACCCCCACCACATGGCTACTGACTCTCCCAGTAGCACTACACTGCTGGATTTATGGGCTAATTGGATTATGAGGAATGCATACTACTACATTGAGTCTAATGTAGTATAATGGTATAATACTGAAATTAAGATTCTTCCCAAACATATTGATGACAACAATGAAGCTATTGCTGAACATAGGGTTTCTGGGTAGAAGGGAGATCAGATGCTTTAAATTAGACATTTATCAACTGGAAAAAAATACTTAGGGGACAAGCAAGCTGGACTTGAAAAAACAACTTTAAAGTTGTTTTAAAATTATAATATCATTCATACAGACATGCTGAATGATAATAATAGGAAAAATAACTTCAGGGCGTCCCAAACATTTGAGCAGATAGTTTTGCATATACGTTTTGGAAGGGGCAAGTTAGGAAAGTTTCAATGTGAACCAAATAAAATCTCTCCTGTATCGTGACCATGAAGTGACCGCTTGACCCCTCTAGCCATCACTCTTTTGACCTTGCTACTGGTGAAGTTCCAGAGCCAGAGAGAAAGTAGGCAGTTGTCCCAAATGCAAAGGTAGTACGTGAGAGGCATCAGAAATAATACATATATGCAAGGAAAAAGCAACAGCATCCAGGATTGTTGGACCAGCAAATGACTGCCCTCTGACCTGCAAGTAAATGCAGCTGCCATTGAAGGTGTAGGCACCGTTAACCAATCAAGAGCCAGCAGGTCAAAACCACTAATGAGCTCAGAGGAGAGAAGCCTAGCTGTTGGATAAGTCTCTCAAGTGACAGCAACTGCCCTCAGGGCAAGTTGAGTAGCGTTCAGTTTGCACTGCTCAGCCGGAGAGTGTTTAAAAAACTGGAAAGTTGTGCTTTCAGGCATGTGAAGGATTTTTCAACTTTTCTTAAAGGGGGGGACGGGACCTTCTTTTCATTTTGCTCATTCTAATGGAGCCCTCACAAACTGGCAGCACTGAACAGCTCGTCTTGTCTTAACAGTGCTGGATGTCAGCATTTTTACAACAGGCTGATAGCCGTAGCTGGGATTTTTCAAAGTTGTCTCCTCTGAGATGTTTGAAAAGAGACTTTGATTCCCAAAGTTTTATATACAAGTTTTAGATGATGAAAGACAAGAAGCTTTCTTTTATGTTTCAGAAACAACTGAGGATTCTTGTGAATTTTTAAAAATTATTAATTGTAGATGAAGGATTAAAGGAGGCTTTAAATAAGGAAAGCTAAAATGATTTTTCACTGTCATCTATGAGCACAGCCTGTTTGGGAAATTCTCCTGAGCAAGCCCCATTGAAATCAATGGGAAGAGCGGTCTGTGCATGAGGCAAGGCCCCCATAGATTTGTCTCCTATCAATGTGTATTCCTTATCTATATTTTCTGATTTCAGTTCTTTTCCCCCTGACACTTCTCCATTTTATAGCATCATTTCTGACCTTATCCCAAGGGCTGACTTGCTTACTTCTGACCGTGGCATTGCAGAGGTATGCTTTAGAGAAAACAAATAGAAAATGAATTTGCAGCAACATCTCCAGCCCACCAAAAATATAATAAATCAGAGCATATCACCCCACCTCATGATTCTCTCAGACCAGGCTTTTTAATATTGCATTCTTTGATTTGGAAATATGGAGCTAGCCTATATTATTTGCTTTTAAAAGATTAGGTAGATGTTTTGATGAACTGGCCCCATTTGATTAGGTCTCCAGAACAAATAGGTACTGTTTGGCAGAATACCCACATCTAGCACCCAGGGTTTTGTGCACAGTGCCTCTTACTAGATCAGAGCTTTGCATACACAAAAAGGCAATATACGTTAAGCTCTGATAGTACAACCACCTCTCTGGGGAAACACATGCAACCAGTCACTCTCTTTGCCCAACAGGCAATCAACACTTTCAAAGTAAACAGTACCACGGCAGAGGAACAACAATCACATGCAGTGCCTATACATATACACATACCACATACACAATTGGTATACAACCAACATTTGGATAAGATTTGAATTGAGCATCATAACAAGAAGTAACAGAACATGAGCAAAGGTAAGAGGAGAAAAGCAGCAGCAACAGCAGCTCAACACAAAGATGTAATAACTGTAAAAAACAACAACTTGCCAATAAATGAATTGGAACGTTTCTCATATATGCAAAGAATGTTTCATTTCAAAATGATTTTTTGTTTTGAAAAGCAAGGATAAATTACACACATTGCACTGCTGGAAATTATTTCCAGAAACTTGATAGAAAATGATATCACACTTCAATGTTATTCTTGAAATGTTAACTCTGTACAAAATGTTTGCCACCACCCACAATTTGGTGTCATGGTGAGGAATGTGTTGGGTTGTCATGTGGGAAGGTAAAGCGACCCCTGATCATTAGGTCCAGTCGTGACCGACTCTGGGGTTGCGGTGCATCTCGTGTTATTGGCCGAGGGAGGCGGCGTACAACTTCTGGGTCATGTGGCCAGCATGACTAAGCCGCTTCTGGCGAACCAGAGCAGCACACGGAAATGCTGTTTACCTTCCCGCTGGAGCGGTACCTATTTATCTACTTGCACTGTGATGTGCTTTCGTACTGCTAGGTTGGCAGGAGCAGGGACGAGCAACAGGAGCTCACCCCGTCGTGGGGATTTGAACCGCCGACCTTCTGATCGGCAAGCCCTAGGCTCTGTGGTTTAACCCACAGTGCCACCCGCGTCCCTTTGTCATGTGGGAAACCTGCCTCAAATCTTCACTCAGCTGTGAAACTGGCTGCGGGAGGAGATGGTGTAGTTGGCCTAAGGAGCCAGGAAAGTTGCTCTGTGCCTAAACCACCACTTAAAATTCCTTTGGGGATGGCCGAAAATGAAATGTACAGTGGTACCTTGGGTTACAGATGCTTCAGGTTACAGACGTTTCAGGTTACAAACTCCGCTAACCCAGAAATAGTACCTTGGGCTAAGAACTTTGCTTCAGGATGAGAAATCATGCAGCGGCAGCAGGAGGCCCCATTAGCTAAAGTGGTACCTCAGGTTAAGAACAGTTTCAGGTTAAGAACAGACCTCCGGAATGAATTATGTTCTTAACCAGAGGTATCACTGCACAAATAATTCATATTGGCTGCCAGTAAGGAATAGTCTTAGGATGTAGAATATGGTGTCTAGCTTAGCCTTTCCCAATCTGATGATCTCCAAACACTGTTGGGCTCCCATCATCCCTGACCATTGACCATCTGGCTGTGTTTGTTGGCAGCTGTAGTCCGAAATGTCCAGAGGACACCAGGTTGCATGCCTACACAGTAGAAACTTGGGGTTGAGGAAGTCATACTGGAAGGACAGAGGACAAAAATACATAGAAGGGGATAGGTAGATGGCATGGAGAGGTAGATTACACCATGTAATATAACTGAATCTTCTGTGTGCTTTTGCTAATTTTATTCTCTGAGCAGTTTCAATTCCTAGGTACAGATCTAGTTTTTATATTCTAGTGATGGAAGTATATTAGCTTTTATAGAATTGTAAGGTTTCCCCCTCCCAGTGGTTTTTGCCACTTAATTTGTTATTAGTTCATTTGCTATGTATTTGGATACCTCTTAAGATATCATAACCATTTCTAAATGATGATTTCTAAGATGAAAGAGCACACAAAGCAGATACTTTACTAATGAGCTAGAGTCCTTGTATATTTGCTGGCACAACATCTCTTTGAAGGTTTTTTGTTTATTATTTCTTGGGCAACTCTACTTCCAGCCCCTGTTTAGCTCCTGTTTCTGTACTCACCTCAGCGTCATCTAGCTGGATCTAGCTACAGGAAGTCAGCTTTGGAAGTGGGGTCAAATGGATACAGCAGATACAGCGATCCAGGGTATGAGAAGCCTGTCCAGTCAGGGGTGCTAACTTGAATAAAATAGGGGGGCAGGTAAGCCCTGTCCTGAATAATAGATCATATGATGCAGTGCCAAACACCATTTGAATGGCCATGCCCATCAACTTGGGGGAGGAGTCCCCTCAAATATTTTATTGGGGGAACAGAAGACCCCTCTGCCGCTAGGAGTTGGCTCCTATGTCTCCAGCAGTAGGCTCATCTTCTGCAAATTATATGAAATACTTATAGGCACCACATTCTTCAAGCCTTCCCTGTTCTCGTTTTTTTGGTTTGGCTGAGGTGTTAAAGATAGGTGAGGCTCAGTGAAAAGAGGTTTGCTGAGATTTAGTTCTTTTCAAGAAGGAGGATCTCTGGCAGGACAGATGATACTTACAAAGTTGGCTTAATTCCATGTGAAATCTTCATGGCTTGGCATGAATCTCAGCTGGTAAAGTTTTAGGCTCTTTCTGAAGAGGCTTGATGCCTTCCAAACAGATGGGCATAAATGTGGGCAGGCAAGAGACCATTTGTTTATTTCTGGTTTGTTTGTAGAGAAAATGATTCCCAAATGGAGACTGGAAAACAGCTTCTAGTCCAATTCTTCTGCAGCTGAGATGATGATTGAGGAGTTGTATCATTGCTAATTCAGCTAGATTAATTTTGAAAAACAAGAATATATTTCTACCCACATAGGGACATATTTTTGTACCCTGACATAATTACTTGGAATATTGCATAGGTATAGTGAGAGTTGATGAGCTGCCATCTCCCCCTTCCTTTTTTCTCCCTTTTTTCCGGGGGGGGGGGTGTGTGGTTTGGTTCTTCATGGGATTCAGCCAATATTGGCTTTCAAAAGCAATCTAAATGTTAGCAGGAATTAGCCAGTCAGGTGTGGAGAGCCACTGTTTGATCTTTCGACTCCTTTTGAACAAAAAAGAAGCAGCAAATTACGGAGGAAAGATGGAAAGAAGCAAAGAAGAAGAAAAGGAAAGAAAACAGGCAAATGAGTTCTTGGGAAAGCTTCTTTGGTAGTACTCAATACTTTAACTGACCTAAACATGTTAGGTTGCAGGATGTTACTTGTGGGCAACCCCTGGTTTGGACAATCTCTCAGGGCATGTTCCGCTTGCTTCTGATTTAGGTGATCAGGTGCTCCATTTTGTGCTTTCAATCATGTGCTTGACAGATGCAGAAAGATTGCATGCCTTTGATTTGCTGATAAGACTAACATTGGATTGGAATATGTTTTGAAGTCTGTGTATGTGTTTGTTTGCTCGCTTGCTTGCTGTTATATCCAGCACTTCCTCCTGCAGGAGGCCAGGACAGCCAACAACAAATCTTAAAACATAATCCAAATATTATAAAAATAACAATTAAAAGTAATCCAAATTAATGTGTGTGTTTTTTAAAAAAGTAAAATCTTAAAAACACAGCAGCAGAACAGTAGACAGTCTGTTAAAATGTACAGCTAGCAAGCAAAACTCTAGTGAAATAAAGACATTTGAACGATGACAATGTGGAAAGTGGGGGCCAACACTGAGAAGGCCCTGCCCCCATGTCACTGTGCCTTGGAATTCAACAACAGATGACACAATGATCAGGGCCTCCCCTACAGGCAGGCAAGCAAGTAAGTAAGCAAGCAGGTATTAGGTGAGGAGCTCCTTTAAAAGTGTGTGTCCCCAGTATTATAGGACTTTGTACATGAGTTCCAACACCTTGAATTGTGTCCTGTGACTAAAAAGCAGCCAGCACAGAGAATTGCAAATTAGCATAATATGATCCAGGAGCAGCCAGCTTGTTGGGTTGGAACTGTGGGGTAATGATGCTTCAGTCAAAATATAAAAAATCCATGTTGGTTAGGTGAGCAAAGGGCTAAGACACATAGAGCAAAGGGCTGAGACACATGGAGTTCCCTGTAAATTCCTATAGGGCACTCAGTGAGGTCACATCCTCTGCTTGCCCAGGTGAGAAAGATAACAATAGGAAGAAAATCCTCACCACTTCCTCCCACCTGCAGAACAGTATCTTTCTCACCATGCAGCCAAAAGGATAGGATGCAGGGTCTGTGCTATCCTGAGCACAGGCATGGTCTTTGATCTGAACCACATACTCTTGCAATCTAGAAAGATATTTTGCCCGATTTATTTCACTGCTATTGTGTGCTTGAATTGAGTCTGAAAATCTATGTAAGTAAACAATATTTTTATATTCTTACATTACAAACATTATTAAACACACAGCAGCCCTAATAGAAATAAATGCAGGAAACTCTCACATGCAGAAAACAGTGTGAATGACCAAAAAAGTTTTGGGGGAAGTGTTGATCTATTTCAATGGAAGTATTTGTTGGTAAAAGCGTTCTTAGAGAATAGGAGCATTTGCTTTTCAGTGCAACCCGCAGTAATGTATTATTAATGTAAAGATGATCAGATAAAGACTAGAACTTGGTAAGCTGTCAAATAAAAGCAGCAGAGTGAATCAAAAATTTATAAAACAGTATTGAGTTATTACAATCCTATTATGGACACCCCTGATCATTTCTGCTCCTGTACTTTTCTTCGATAATTTTACTGCTGAGACATTGGACTACAAGGATTTAAATCTGAAGTGAGTGGGGAGGAAAACTTCATACAATTGTATGCCCATTTGGGGAGCAACTTAAAAATAAAACTGAATTATGTATTATAGGTAGTTTCACTGCAGTTCAGCACAGAATGTTATAAATACCATGGAAAGAAAAACTATAAAGGTGTTAGTCTTCTTTTATGGGCAGCACTGCTGATCTACATGATAAATTACTGCTACTTCTTCCAGCCAGAATAAATAACTCCACTGAATGTATAAAATTAATTTGCACTGTAAGAAAAGATGTGCTACTGTTGGGGGGCAGGATACTTGATGTAACCCTTTTCCTTCTCTGAATTAGTTTCTCAATGCATTGTTACGGTCAAATATCATGCTTTATGGCCTTTTTCATGAGATTCGCTTTCTTGAAAGAAATATCTCATAGTTCTCCATCCCATATGTCTAAGAAATCTCAAGGGTTATGATGCTGTACTTTTTGTTGCATAGAAAATATAATGCACAAAAACTGTATCCTTTATTCTACTTTCTGATTCAGTGACTAATGACACAACATTGAGCAAAGGATTGAAATGTCAAATAACTATGGGTAGGAGTAAGAACAGAAGGTTGTAGTAAAATCTTTTCAGGTGCTCTGAGAGGTGAGCATCTGGAGAAATGGGGCAAACAATATTTCATATTTAGCGTCATATATATTGAATCAGGGAGCTTAAATCTGACCACGGCAGCTGCATCATTCAGGCGTGCATAAGCGTAAAGAAATGCAATGAATCCACATTTCAGAATCATGATCTAGAAATTGATATTTTTAACTTGACATTTATTTCATGTCACTGTAGATGTTTTCAGGAGTGTAAAAGAAATGAAATTACTAGGTTTCTTTGATCTAACAGCCCATTGTCAAGCGTGTAATGTTACAATTGCCTGGAGTGACTTTTAAGAGTTACCAGGATACATCAGGCAGTGATCTTGTCAGATCTCCAAGCTGAACAGAGTCTAGTTGAGCTAAGGCTTGGCGAGAAAACAGCTGACAAGAGATGTGGACATTGAGAGAACAGTTATTTTCAATTGAGAGACACTCAGAGTGGTACTACATGGTAGATTAATATCATCAACAGTGCAAGCCTACACATGTCTACTCCAAAGGACATCCAATAGAGTTGTGAGTCTTACTCCCATGTAAGTAGGCATAGGATTGCAGCCTAGGGTAGCCACATTTCAAATTCTGTGCTATTATTCTCATAAGGTCTGAGAAATTTATTTCTTCCAATAACTATGGTCAAAAGATTGATGACCAGCCCCAAGTCAACAGCCCCAACTATGACCTTCAAATATCCTAACAGAACACGTAAGGGATCTGCAGGAATTCTCATGCTTGTCATTTTGTCTGTTTTCTTTAACACTAATCTCCAAAACAATTTGACCTTTTCGCAGCTCCAGAAAGTATGTAGAAAAAAAGCCACGGGAGCTCCGCATCTCTAATACAAATTATAAATATGTTTTAACCTACAGGGGATTAAATACCAGTGCCGTTGATGTTTCGAAACAAAACAAAACCATTTAACCTTGCAGACAATAAAGTTTGCAAATAGTTATATGAGATCCACTGCCATTTTTCATTTGATATATAAATAGCACAGCCATTTCCATGTTTTTAGAAGGCACTTACAGCATTATAATACAAGTGAATTACCTTACAGCAAGGATGGGGGAACATGTGGCTTTCTGGATGTTGGACACCATACTTGGACCACAACTCCCATCATCATGGCCAGCGGTCAAAATGATGAGTGTTTTAGTGCAACCTCTGGAGGGCAGGAGAATAATGCCCCAATAATGAACTCCAGCATACACACTCCAGAGAGTTAGGAGAACCCCCAGAGCTTTGGGGATGGAGAAGAGGGGAGACATTTCATTGCTGTTCAGGGTGCTTCTAGTAGGGAAAACAGCTATGAAGGAACATGTAAGAAATTAAATGGAAATGTTGAGACTAATGAAGATATATATTCTTGTTTGCTGTGTGCCCTCACTAATTCATTTCAGGCTACTTAGGGACAGGGCTGGCTTGCCCATGAGGCAAAGAGAACCAACCACCTCTAGTTGCAGGATCCACAAGGGCAGCAGATCCAAGGAATACATCACCCATGATGCAGTGGCCGCAACTGCTGCAGTGCGCACCTTGGTGGCCAGATCTGATGCTTCCTCGGCAGCCACCTCCATAGCAATCTCTTGATGAATAGGAGGCACTGTTGGTTTCCTCCCACCCCTAGGGACAAAATGTCGGGAGCTGCCCTCTGGGGTCTCCTGAACTCTGCAGATGCCTGGTGTGATTCAGAGCAGGCCCATCCCCCCCCCATGACAGCCTTTGATTCCCACTTCAGTCATCAGCTACAGTTGGTTTGATTCCCCTCTTGTCCCCAATATAGACTTTCAGTCCTTTCGCCCCCCCCTTCCCATTCCTGATGTAGATCTTTACTCACCCTTCTTCCCTAATGGGGGTGCCATTTTGTGGTTCAGCTCAGGTGCCAAAATGTCTTGGGCAGGTTCTGTTTAGGGAACAAATAAGTGTATTTTGTCATGTAAAAGGCTATGACATTTATAGCCATGGCTATTGACATATGCTTTGCTTTGCTTTAGTAAGATATATATATATATATATATAATCCCTGCTCACAGAGTTTCACCTTCAAGTTTTAGTGCAACTGGGTCTGACTGATGAATGGTTTACTATTTAAAAGGTACAAGTCCGATCCCTTCAAATCAATGGGCATTTTGCCACTTCCTTCAACAAAATGTGGACTCCTCCTGGAATGGGAGGGGGAACTATCAGAACTGAGCTCTCTATTAAAAGATGCAGCTATGAAATGTCAAAGATGAAGACTGTGCAATAAAATCCAGGCACCTTTTTGTCTGATATGCGCTCTGAAGGTGATAATCCAGTTAAATTGAAAATGAATGAATTGTAGAGATTATTACTGTACCAAATACTACATAATGCTTGGAGATTGGTGTTATATTGGGAACAGATGTTGCTTGCATATATGTTTTTCTTGCTTTTTAATGTTGGTGCTTTGGAGAGAAAATACATTTTTGTGGCTTTTCACTTTTTGTCAGGGAAGCTTTGTGTGAGGGCCATGATTTGATTGCAATTGACCTTACTCCTTAAATCTCACCATCTCTTTTACTCTGCATTATCATTATGGTATTGCTGAATAGCCTTTTGTAATCCTGGTAACATAGCAGTCGGATATATTTCTGTGGAAACTATATATCAGGGGATCTGATGCATGAAGCAGTGTGAACGAAGTGGAATCTCATGATTCAAAGCCAGAGCTAGGTTGATAAGATTCCTAGGACGAGGAATGCTTCTGAAATTCTCCTCATCTGGATTTCTCTTTCAGATTTTGGAGTTATGAATTGCCTGGTCTTATCTGACAGCACTGATGTGCAAAAGCTCCTGATGCTTTAATAGACCTCAAACCAAACATGAATCGGCAGTGACATCACCAGCCCTTGGTGAACCCTGGACCCACAAGCACCAACTGCATATCTTTCTAAGGCCACTGGTAGTCTTGGGAATCCCAGTCTCCCTTTCTGCAGGTAGACCTTTCTCTTCACCATAGGCGAAGTGAAGACCCCCAGCCTGGGTAAGGACCCCCCAGACCTTACCCAGACCCACAGAAGTCAACCGGTCTGCTTTTATTTACATCCGTTACAATATTTCAAACTTTGTATTCATATCACCTCTTGATAATGTAACAAATAAATGAGTATTTAATTCATCCATTAATTTGATGTATCAGATTTTATTATTTGACCTTGTCGCTCCATTATGTGGCAGAGAAGACTTCTTATTAAACTGACACTTATCATTAAAAGAATTATTTGCTGAAAGCTTTCTTAACCACTTTTGATTCTCAAGAGAGCCTAATCAATTTTCCTTTATGATAATGATATTGTTTACTGCAAAGCCAACTAGTTATTTCTCCCTGTCTGCAGCATATTAAGCACTAGCTCAGATTTATGGGATATTTTGTTTGGCAGAATTACAGTAAAGAAAGAAATCCTTCAATTTCCTCTTAACTCATATTTGTACATTCTATGTTCCTTCATTTCTCTCATTTCAACTATTCAGGCATAGTTAATTGTGAAAAGAAACCCACTATAAAGCAGAGGTGGGGAGCCACTCTCGGTGCACAGCCCTTGTGGACAATCTTCTGGAGACCACAGCCAAGCGACTCTTTTACCTGTTTGCAGCAGGCCACAGTCCAACAAAAGTCAGTTATTTCGACACACACTTGCATGCAACTGAGCACTGGATTTGGCCTGTAAGGATGTCTGAAGGAGCCACTTAAGTTTATCGTTACTACACTATGAGAGCAGTTTTACATGGGAGATTTTACATGGGAGGAGGGGGGAAATAAAATAAAAGGGAAGGGGGGAGGGCTAAAGAGAGAACTTCTGATTTTATGCCATGCTTTATGCTTTTACATTTTGAAAGTCACTTGGGAGCAACTAATAAACAGAAATGATAATAATTATTTTAAAAACATAACAACTAGCTGTACATGAGCCTGGTTATAAAAAATGTTTTTATTTGCAAACTACAGCTGCCAAAGTTAGCAATAAATAAATCAATCCCTATGCACTTGTATTATTATTATTATTATTATTATTATTATTATTATTATTATTATTATCTTATTTATACCCTGCCTATCTGGCTAGGTTTCCCCAGCCACTCTGGGTGGCTTGTAGGTGTTCTAGTCTCTTGTAGTGCCTGCATACATATTAGGCTGTTAATTTTTTATTCTCATTAAAATGCTACAAATGTGAAGCTGAAGCAAACATGCAATCAAATACTTGTCTTTTCAACAGCATCTGGAAGTCCCCATACAGACACAACTTTGCCTACCATAACTAGGACGATAGCACTTGGATGAGTGAAAGGATCACAGGAGCATATCCTATCATCCTAATAACAGCTACAAGTCAGGTTAATGGAGCATAGGAGATCATAATGTGATATAGGCCTTTCATCAGATCTCATAATTCGTGACTGGCCTTGTGGAAGTTTAATCTCAATTTTTTCATTTGGTGATGTCTTGATTAAAGTTATATCAAGGAACAGTCAGGAAATGGTTCTGATTCAAAATAATAGACCTGAGGTGGTTTGTTTTCCATCCCTCTAGAACATTATTAATCAAAGGCACTAGGAACTATTTGGCCAGATATTTCTCAAACATCCCCCCCCCCCTCCATGCAATTCAAAACAGTATGCATGGTTCTCAGTCAATCCCTCTTCACAGGGAACTCTGAGAATTGTTAGTCTGCAAGAAGACTAGGGGTCTCCTAACAACTCTCTGTACCCTTAACAAACTTCAGTTCCCAGAGTTCTTTGATGGAAGTAGTGACTGTTTAAAATGGTATCGTGGTGCTTTGCATGTATGGTGTGAATCTGGTTCTAGAGCATACACAGAGAGGCGGATTTGGTCAGCAACCTAACAGCAGTTTCCAAAAGAGACAATAGGAACAACTCACCTTCCCTCCTAAAACCAGCCAGGAATGAAGGCAAATGGAGAAGGAGCTGTTGTGGCCAAACTCCTAATATGACCCATGCTTTTCTAAAGCTTCATTGGTTTGGAAAATTTATATCTCTTTTCTGTACCACATTGGGATCCTCCTTGGTGAGTAATAGTTTCAAAGTGTAACTATTAATTGCATCAAAGGAAGGAAAAAAGAAGGGAGGGGAGATCACCAGCAGAAGCAGAACAAATCAGAAAACAAATGGAAGAGATTAAATGGTACTCAGTCCCCAAACTCTGCTTGAACATCATATAAAAAGTCTTCCTCAAATGGCAGTAGGAAGGAGCCCAAGTAAACCTACCTCTGCAGCCTGTCTCCACTTACTTGCAAACCACAGACTAAACCAGGAGTACTGGGTCATATAGGAGCAGGCAGTCCTTTAGAAACCTTAATCCCAGTTCCCAAACCATTTAGGTCTTTTCAGGTTTCCCCAGCACACTTTTGAATTGGGCTTAGAAACTGATAATAAACTAGTGCAAGTTTTGCAAGTCCCCGGGGGCCTTCAGCCAGTGCCCAACTTGGCTGACTGCTGGTGCCAGGCTTGACCTAAAGCCTTGAAATACTTTTCAAAGGTAGCTCCAATCCACGTGCAATGATCTTACTAAAATGTGTCCAAGGTATGACACGAATTACTTTCTCCAGGAAAAATGTAGCTCGTTTGGCACAGAAGTTTTGATGGCTGCAAGCTAAACCTCAGTTGTTGGGAAGGAGCAGTCCTTTCCCTCCCTGGAGCTTCACAGCTTTCCAGCTGCTGCCAAATGTGGTTTGCCTTACCCTGAGAACAATTGATTTTACCTTTCTCCGATTACCACAATTAACACCTTTAGAGCCCGAGGCTCCTTTGGGAGGAAAGGCGAGAAACAAATTTAATGAAAGAAAGAGTTGAATGAATAAAAGAGAGTCAGTTGTTCCTATTGTGTATATTGTCAACTTTAGTGCGCCCAAGCAACATGAAATAAATGTGCACTGGCAATAGATATCTTTAAATGGTAGAAGCACATCAGATCCTCTGAGGATCCAATGCTATTTATAGCTGCAAATGGTTAAACACAAATGCACTTCTGGGCCACCTCCCTGGTACATTCTTTTCTTTTCTCCTGTAGATAAAGTAAAGAAGAGATGGGGGCAGCGGGGCAGGGGTGGGGAGGGAAGAGGATGTTTATATTTGACTCCAAATCTCCTAACCTGGCATTTGAGCTGACTAGATACACCAGGACTGCCAGGCCTTGGGGTTTTTCTGACTGCTCTAATAGATCATTACTCTACCAAGGCAACATTCTTGCTTTCTATTTGCAGCCGCATTAAATATAAATAGGTGAACTAAATACAAAATGCTGAAAAATGGCCCAATTATATTCTGCAGTAAGAGCATGTCATGGCTTTCAGTGATTTTAATGCCCTGTGAAATAAACCATGTTCCCTTTTTCTTATACCGAGCAGCCAGAGAGTTGCCTGTGATTTAAAACATGGTGCACTTTGGTCAGAAAGCAGATTGGGATATACCTGTAGATCTTTGGGTAAATTGCAGTGTGGTTTCTGACTCCCAGTTTTTTAAACAACAAGAACAGCTGAATGACCTTTTCATCTAATATTAGGATGCTGAAATGAAGGAAGCTAGCCCGGAAGTGGACTTTTATGTGAAATGACTATGAGTTAAGGTCTGGAACGGAAAACAAATACCTAGACTTAGAATGTGCTCAAAGACATCTTGTTGCTTATTTGTAGTTCTATTTCACCCAGCTGTGAATGGCGAATCTTGGAGTTTCAGTAAGAAACAAAGCCCAAAGCCTGCCCACCTCTAATTCAAAGCTGGTGCTGAACTTCAAATGCAAAACTCTTTGAATCAAGCTTGTCATGTACATGAACATTTTCAAAATCTGCTCCCCAAACCAGCAACGATATAATCCAGGCAATAGTTGCAAATTTTAAATTTCTTAGGATTTCAATATAATTTAGAACCAATTCACACAACCTTTTCTAGTATTAATGTTTGAATGTCGGTTTATGAAACATAACTCATGTCTCTATTTGTGCTTACTTAGGGCTGCCATACGTTGGGGGGGATTTCCGAAAGGCGGCACTTTGTCCTGGATCTTTGGCATTTTTTGTTTAAAAAAAGCTCAACAACTTTCGGGATGTCCTGGTGTTCTCACGTGTTCCCAGACACCAGCAAATATGGAGAAAAAAACCAACACCTCATAAAGCACCATGCCAGACCTAGACAAGCACAACTGTGCATGTGTTCTGGAACCTGATGTTCAATTAGCGTATGCACAGGGCTGGTTGTTGCACATCGAGAATATGATTGTAGCCAATATCATTTAAGATCTAAGAATAATCAAGCAGGCAGAATGCACTTCCAAACTTGTAAGTGTAGCCCTCATATTCCGCCCCCCCCGAGTGCTCCAACATAGGAGTGTTCCTGGGTATTTGGATGAAAAATTGTGCTGGCTGTTTTTGTAGCAGCTGCTATTCTCTACTCCTTCTTCCACAACACTCTGGAATAATGCTGCTTGGGGGAAATGTTGACCGTCCCTAGTAGTGGTCACTGGTTGATCTCTCCAATCAGACATTGGAGACAGGTAAGCTCCCCACCCCAATGTAATGAATGACCATGCACAAGCATCCTAAATAGGACACACATTTATTACTATTCATTTATCTGTAGGCTTGTTTTCGGTGAAATGCAAAATGGAGCAAAGGTGCCCATTCAGTGGCGTAGCATGCATTGGCAGTTCCTCCTAACCTCCTTGTGGGAGGCAACAAGCAGATTTTGCTGTGCCCCTGCAGCGGCCTCTTCTCTCAGAGGTCATCTGTCAGACGCCATGGTCGCCCTCTCAGCTCAGTGAGCTCCCGATGGGAGTGCCAGCTGGCTCCGCCTTGGTGCTCAGCGGCATCCCAGCAGTGCCAGAGGCACAGCTGCAGCAGGACTAGAAGGAGGGAAGCAGAGAGCAGGTCAAGGCACCAAGAGCATCGGCTCCCTGGCTGCCTCTCCTTAGCCACACAGTTCAGTTTTTCCATGTTCACTCTGAGAAAACTTTACAAGCTACAAGGGTCTGTTTGTATATAACATCTATGTAACATTCAGTTTTGCCAAGAAAACTCCATGGACATAAAAAAGGAGAAGCTTTGAGAAGAAAGCGAGAGTTTCCAAGGCATGCTCCGGTTCATGGGGTCACAGAGAGTCAAACACGACTAAAACAACTAAACAATAACAACATTCAGTTTGCCATTTAATCTCCAGTGCAGAGAAAGCTGTGTAAAATAAGAGTCCTCCTGGTAACTACTGTTTCCTGCTTCTTCCTTAGCTGGCTTTTCCACTGACTAACGTGTACCAAGAAATGTGCTCATAGAAGTGAAATGTGAACTGTCCTTTGGAGTCACCTTGAAACGCCAGCTGGTTTGAACTGCATTGCTGCTAAATGTTTGTAAGTACAAACCTTTGGTCACGTACCATCAGGCTATTCAGCAGGAGTCTAAATTGATCCCTACTGTAATACACTTATTGAAGTTAGCCTAAGTTTAACTTCTTTCTTGCAGCCATGACTAATCAGATTTATGTTCACCATTTTGGCCCCCGCTGCCATCAGGAAAAGATGTGAATACTTTCCTGAGGCTATCCGTTGGTTTCTCTTGCATTGGCGCCATAAGTGAGAAACAACCCATATTTTAGTAGTTCTTATCTACATTTTTGACAGCAGTTTCTATAGCCTATTTTATATGCTTGGGAGAAGCGCCTGTGCAGAAACCAAAACATGCATTTCAGTTTCCAATCACTGTGATGTATATATGACAAATTTCTCCTTCCCCCAAGTGTCTCCCAATCTCTTTCTAGACCCACGTGATGAAAAACATAAAAAACAAACTTAAATCTCGACTTGTTCTAGAAGCCACCTGTCCTTTGAGTGAGGGAGAAATGTACATTGTAGAGATTGAAAGATCGTGTGTTTCCCTGCGGATGCAAGCTGATAAATATTAAAGAATGAAAACATTCTTGATTTGTAGAGAGGAGAAGGCAACATTCCAATCTCCAGAGCCCTGTTGGGTAGTTTATTTTATTTAGCAAAGAGAGTGATGAAAATTGCACTAAAGATGTCAACACTTTGGTAACCCTGAAGCATTTTGGCATTCTCAAACTGTACAAATTGAATTGAAAGCAACAAATCCATTCCTGTGCTAGCTGCTTGCTGCAGCAAGCGTATTAGCAGATGGGTTTTCAGAGCATGTCACCTGTTTGACAAGGTGCATTTTTAATGGGCAAACGATTGTCATTTGGATGGAGAATACAAATGTGCCTCTTAATTAGAATTTAACAGGAAGAATCAGGCAAAGGCTAGGCTCATTTGCATATCTGAATGTTACATTTTCATGCCATTTATTGCCCACAGAATAGCACAAGTTTTAATGTTTGATTTTTAAGAGGAATGGGTAAATGGTTTGTTAAGCTAAAGGCACTGTCTGGAGTTTGCAGTTCAGCAATAACGAAAATTTCATGTTGAATGACACCCGGTGGATACAAGAGCTGTACTGTGTACATATTATCAGAAATTCTAAATGTGGATTCGTTTCCTCTCAGCCAGACCAAAATATTCATGTAGCAACACTTCTAATGTTTGCAAGTGACAAAGTTGTTGTTATAACTAATGGTGCTATGTATTTGCAGGGGAGAGGGCAGATGCCCGAAGGCAGTGGGATAATTTTATTTCTAATATATTCCCCTGGTTTGCTTTTTGAACTCTGCCATTCCTTGCCTTGCAGCTGTAGCTAATGAATGGTGAGATTATTCAAATGAGCCCCAAGC
The DNA here is from genome assembly GCF_964188315.1 of Podarcis muralis. Classification (NCBI taxonomy): domain Eukaryota; kingdom Metazoa; phylum Chordata; class Lepidosauria; order Squamata; family Lacertidae; genus Podarcis; species Podarcis muralis. The sequence continues at coordinate 42,294,428 of NC_135664.1, forward strand.
AAAATATTATTCTTGAATTTTTCAGGAAGCAGTCAGTAGGTAGGACCTAAATGGCATCAGGTTCATTGGTTATGCTTAAGGGTTCGTAAGTACCTTTGTTGCCCTAGAAATGTAATTGTATTCAGCCCTGCCAAGCTGATCTCCACTCAGAGCAGCTGCCAATGAGCCAAGGATAAAACAAAGGAGCGCGGGTGGAGGAAAGAAAAGAGATCAGGCCTGTCACTGGTGGATGGGAAGCCAAGCATTGGTGAGGTTAGGGAACGGCCTTTCATATGCAGATAGCAGCATGGCTTATAGAATATCCAAATGCAAGCATGTTGATATATGCAAGTTTGATGCCATATGCTCTTTTACCTGGGACCTTGTTTGCAGAAAATGAAAGGGGAGAAAAATAGAAATGGAATTAGGTTTTGTCAGACAAAAGCCTGTCCCACGAGATTCATTTTCGGGCAAGAAAAGTATGAATCAGATCTAATTTAAGACTGATAAATAGTCAATCCAATATGGCGGGATTAAGAATTAAGGATTTCCCCCTCCCCTAAGGAATTTGCAAAGAGATACACATCTCATGAATAAATATAGGAGTCTGAGGTGTTTATTGATTCACATGCCATTTGTTTGAGCGTTTGCCCCGAGGGGGCAAAAAAAGAGAAAAGAACCCTATTCTTATTGACAATATAAGAGCTATAGTTATATTCTCAGACAAAAAGTACATTTAAATTGTGCCTCACAGTGAGAACATGAGCCAACCAAAGCCAGTAATTCAAAGTTAAAGTTGACACTATGTCAGACTGCATAGTGTCAGCAAAAGTGACAGCTGCGCCTTTGCATTTCCAGGCATCTGGTCGTTTATATCTCAATTTTTAATGAAATATATTGCTGCATTTCCTCCCCATTCTGAATCCACTTTTTATTTTTTACTTTCTCAATTAAAATATTTAAATTGTGGACTGAATAACAATGGTTATGTGGAAATATTACAAGATTTGGGGCTTTTTAGTGTAGAGGAAATGTGAATAACAGAATACATAATAGAGGTGTATAAAATTATGCACTGTGTGGAGAATGCGGACAGAGAAAAGTTACCCCCCCCCCCAAAAAAAAAAAAAACCACTAGAACTCGTGGACATTTGACGAAATTGAATGTCGCAAGATTCAGGTCAGACAAAAGAAAGTACTTCTTCACACAGTGCAAAGTCAAAGTATGGAATTTTCTCCCCCAAGTAGTGATGGCTGACTTTAAAAGATAAATAGACGAGTTCATTAAAATCAGGCTATCAATGACTACTAGCCACCATGGCTATGTTCTACCTCAGTTTGCCCTTGAATACCAGTTGCTGTGAATCACATGTACGTGGTGTGACCTGTTGTGACCAGGTCCTTCTTCTGGGCTTCTGGTTGGCCCCTTTGAGAACAGGGTGCTGTACTAGACGAGTCATTGGCCTAACCCAGTGGGTTCTTCTTATGTTCTTATGGTTCCTTCATGATTGTTGACCCCATGTGTCCTCTCCTCATGTGCTTTCATGTATATTGTTGGCATGCATTGCTGATGGTTATATGACCAGCTGGGAACTACAGAAGGCACCTCACATCACATTCCACAAGTTGGAAAGTGACAGAAACAATGACAGGAGAGGTTCAGAGGTGCCATGCTTGTCCTCACTATCCCCACCCTCTCCTATTTATTTTGCCCTCTTTGGGGTGTTAAAACAAATGAAATTTTGCAATACACAAACACATTTTGGAATTGCTCCATGCCAATACAGTGGTACCTCAGGTTAAGTACTTAATTCGTTCCGGAGGTCTGTTCTTAACCTGAAACTGTTCTTAACCTGAAACACCACTTTAGCTAATGGGGCCTCCTGCTGCTGCTGCGCCACTGCTGCACGATTTCTGTTCTCATTCTGAAGCAAAGTTCTTAACCTGAGGTACTATTTCTGGGTTGGCGAAGTCTGTAACCTGAAGCGTATGTAACCTGAAGCGTATGTAACTCGAGGTACCACTGTAATGCAATCTAAAAATAAACAAACAATAGAAATAAGACATCAAAAACAATTTCACATCAATTCACATACAAAGACAGAAGGGGCTTTATATTTAAATGTTTAATTATCAGGTAGCTAAACACTTCCTTTCTGTTCCATGGCACTCAAACAGACAGAAGCACAAAGCCGTCCCTTCTTTGTAAGGTCTGAAGACAGCTTGTGTTTCAACCAATGGTTCCCCAACTTTTCCGCCAATGACCACATGGAAATTGCTGATGCTTTTGGTGGGCCACTTCATGATTTTTCTTCCTGTTGTTTTCAATTGTAATGTGCTGTACTCGATGATATAGCATTTTTAATTGCATTTTTATTTCTTCTTTTATTCCTTATCGGTTGTATTTTATTGTATGACAATTTTAATGCCATAGCATTCAAGTTGTGATGTGATAAGATATAATGAAATAAGCAATAAAATAAGCAATAAATAAATATGAATATTTAATATGCTGTATGTGCCATCACCACATGTCCACACACATGCTGTGGGCCACCTGAATGAAGCTCAGAGAATGAAGCTCTCTGGTGCTTTGAGAACCCTTGGCTTAAACCAGACATATGCAAAGTCAGTTTAATCTGGCCCCTGTGGCAGTTTATTCCCTGGAGTAAAATCCTAAAAAAAGGTCAACAACAACAAAAGGGTTGGCCCTTTGGCCAGCCCTCATGGCCCTTCACTTCATCAAATCTGGCCCTCTTTGAAAAAAGTTTGGACACCACTGAACCATTTTCACTATACTTTATTCCTTGTCTTAATCTTAAATTTACCTCACAGTTTATATAAGTAGCCATATCTACTAATGAGGCGATTTGGCTAGTGGGTTTGCACCCTCCCCTGTCTTATGCATTTCCTTTTTCAAGTCTCTTCCTGAAGGGCGTCTTCCAGTGAAAATCTGTCCCTCTGGTGATCTTGCTTCACCCTGGAGCTTGTGCCTTCTATGCTCAGCGAACACCATTATGCATGACCGCTTGGTTCCAACAGCTGCAACACTTGTTCTCTGTTGTACATTCTGTTCTTTGTCAACACTGGCACCAGTTCTGTGTTGTTAGCGTAGACTTCATCTCTTAAAGGGCATTACAAAGCAATTAGCACACTTAACCCTTTGGCACAGCAGTAAGCAAAAAGTCTTCCCGCTAAGACTTTGTTTTAAGTGTCTGATGTTGGAAAACTTGACATCCAGCAGGGAGGTGTTAACACCGTGGCAATCTCTTCCTTTCAGGAGTCCCCCCCCCACACACACAAATGAATAAGCTCCAGGTGGTAAGGTCTATTTATATTCCATATCTTGGCAGTGGTATCCCGGGCTGCAAATTCCTTGAATAAGTATTTTCAGCAGACGATCGATCGTGACAACGGTAGTTGTGATAACATGATGAAGCATATTAAAAAATAGTGAAACACAATTATAGACTGTGTGCAGTTTCATATCCAATCCATATGGCAATTTATTTTAACAATTAACATCAGTTCCATCTGCTGCTTTGGGGGTGAAAGATCGTGCTAAAAATTAAAGTTTATGTTTACTTGTAGAGATTAACCTCTTTATTTAAGGCAGTCAGTTGGTGCCACAGAGATATGTTTGCAATCACATTCTCCCTACAAACCACTGGCCTTTACAAGCCAAAAATGTTCTCCACCCATTATAGAATGACCACATAATATAGTAGTTCAGCAGACCCTCCAAATTTCCCTATTTTTCAGGGACGTCTGTGATTTAAGGAAGCCGATTTGATCCCGGAATGTACCACTTTTCCTTAGAATGTCCCTATTTTCATTGGAGAAATGTTGGAGGATATAGAGTTATCCAATCCCCAAGCCATCTGAAGGCAATCCAGTATAGGGAAGGTTTTTTCTTAATGTTTAATGTTTTAGTATGTTTTCATATATGTTGGGAGCTGACCAGAGTGCTGGGGCAACCCATAAGATGTGTGGGGTATAAATAGTAAAATTATCATTATGGAATAAGATGTCCCTATTTTCATCAGAGAAATGTTAGAGGGTATGGTTCAGTATTCTCCCCCTCTCTCTTTTCTTGCATATATAGATCACTTTGAAGAGCTCATCCTCAGAGCAGCAATTTATCACCTTGTAGAGCAGGGTAGATTTGGTGGTGGTTACTTGCATAAAGCCATTCAATGAGGGCTAGTCACACTTTAATTTTTGAACAGAAAAAGCACCCAGCTATAAAAGGCAAAATAACATACATGGATTGTGAATAGGTTTGCTGAAATGGCTGTGTCTCATTGCAATAATGGAATTGGGTGATCAGGAAAGAAGGTTTAGGTTGTTTGTAGGCAACATTCCTCTAAATACCTAGTTCTAGTTTGGGTGTAGCTCTCAGGCAACTACTTTCTGGAAATGAAGAGTTCATTTATCACAGGAAAGTACTATATTCTAGAAGTTTGTTTGGTGTTTTTTTTAATATATATATATATATATATATATATATATATATAGCGTATTTTTCGCTCTATAAGACGCACCAGACCACAAGACGCACCTCATTTTTGGAGGAGGAAAACAAGGAAAAAAATATTCTGAATCTCAGAAGCCAGAACAGCAAGAGGGATCGCTGCGCAGTGAAAGTAGCAGTCCCTCTTGCTGTTCTGGCTTCTGGGATAGCTGCGCAGCCTGCATTCGCTCCATAAGACACACACACATTTCCCCTTACTTTTTAAGAGGGAAAAAGTGAGTCTTATAGAGCAAAAAATACGGTAATATAATTTTCATTTATATGCATGACAACAATAATTCAACAATAGTTTAAACATTTTGAACCTTGACTTCCTTCTCCCTCTTTCTGTCGTTCCTTATATTTATTTTCACATTCTCTGCGATCTCCAAATTGCCTTCTAGAAGTTTGGAGCTCCTTCAGGAAATCCAGGGAAAGGCTAGAGAGAAAAGGTTAAGAATGGATCATCCCCTTGTTGTCCTGTTGTGCTTGAGAGCTGAAGAGTAATTTTTAAGTTCCTTAACTGTCTCTGGTCCCGGTGGGAGCGGGGTGGGGAGAGCAGGCAGGGGCTTTCCATCCCTAATACCTGTCTAAGCAAGGTATGTTTTTCAAGAAATCATGTACTGAGGAGACCATGCCACCTTGATGTTTTCAGGCTGACCACAGTGGGTGGGCACAGAAAGATCCCTCTTTACAGTTGCAAAACTCTGATCTTCATTTTGTGACTATGAAAAGTCACGGGTAGAAAAGGTTACTATACCAAATCAGCAGAGCTACATATCTGATTTTGCCTGCCCTAAAGTCCTTGTCTAAAAAAGATGTGCCTTGTTCTCTAGCGATGACAAGACAAATAGTATATTCTCTCCTCCTAACAGGTGAGCTGCTCTTTGGTTTGTGTCGAAATGCATCAACAGTATAGCAATGGAGAGCATTTGTCTTTATCTTTGCAGTACCTGACAAGAAGCATGATTACAGCTGTAAGGGTGCCCAGATAACAAAAAATAATAATAATAAAAATCCTGTCCAAGAGCCTTGTTATTTATCACTTTCTGAAATGGTGACTAGCTCCTACCAGGAAAGATATTATTTGTCAAATTGCCAGCAAAAATAATTATTTTTCCTCCCCAGACAATAAGTGTATCTCACAGCCTTTCTGTGCTGGTCTGTGAGTTAGTTTGCTAGTTAGTTCACAAACATGAATAACTCACAGTGCCAATCTAAAAGATATGTTTGGTCCACAGGGATCATTGCATGAGAAAGAAGAACTGTATGTGATCAGAGCTCATAGGAGTTATAATCTACCAAAGAAACCTTGTATGTGTGTGTAACTTTATAAATTGGAGTCACATTAAAGAAGCGAGCTTAAGGCTGCAGTCACAGGAGCAAAGCTTCTTCAACTTACTTCCAAGAAAACATGTGTAGAATTGGACTGCCGTTCTTTAGAAGAATAGGAGTGGGTGGCACTGTTGTCTAAACCACTGAGCCTCTTGGGCTTGCTGATCAGAAGGTCAATGGTTCAAATCTCCACAACGGAGTGAGCTCCCATTGCTCTGGTCCCAGCTTCTGCCAACCTAGCAGTTCGAAAGCACACCAGTGCAGGTAGATAAATAGGTACCACTGTGGCAGGAAGGTAAACGGCGTTTCCATGCGCTCTGGCACTCGTCATAGTGTTCCAATGCTCCAGAAGCGGTTTAGTCATGCTGGCCATAATACTAGAAAGCTGTCTGTGGACAAACACTGGCTCCCTCAACCTGGAGCAAGATTGAGCGCCACAACCCTATAGTCGCCTTTGACTGGACTTAACTGTCCAGGGGTCCTTTACCTTTACCTTATTTAGAAGAATGCTAGCTACATATTCTATACTAAGAAACAGAAGACATTTTTACAAGGAAAATATAAACTTGTGGTCCCAAATATGAGCTGTACTCTTAAGGCACTTGCTAAAGCGAAGCAGATCTGGATCTGGGCTGGGAACCAGATATACATGCTATACATGCTAAACACATTTACTAAGGGGTAAGATAAGCAGGAAGGGACATGGGTGGCACTGTGGTCTAAACCACAGAGCCTAGGCTTGCCGATCAGAAGGTCGGCAGTTCGAATCCCCGCGACGGGGGTGAGCTCCCGTTGTTCGGTCCCAGCTCCTGCCCACCTAGCAGTTCAAAAGCATGCCAAAAAGTGCAAGTAGATAAATAGGTACCGCTCCGGCGGGAAGGTAAATGGTGTTTCTGTGCACTGCTCTGGTTCGCCAGAAGCGGCTTAGTCATGCTGGCCACATGACCCAGAAGCTGTCTGCGGACAAACGCTGGCTCCCTCGGCCTATAGAGCGAGATGAGCGCGCAACCCCAGAGTCATTTGCGACTGGACCTAACAGTCAGGGGTACCTTTATCTTTAAGATAAGCAAGATTTAAGGAGAAGGTAGTAAAAGGGATGGCAAATTCTGGGTTATGTGATTCTTAAGTAGGGAACTGCATCAAATCATATAGTGGAAAATATACACAAAACCTTATGTACCTATAGGTTTATTTTAATAATTATTGGGACCCTTTTTTGCTTTAAGACATATTACAATTGAGCCAGAGTCAGACCACGCTCAGCTGTCTAGATGTTGTTTTCCTCTGTTCTGGCTTTAGACCCAAACTAGAAATACCTGCTGGATGCCCATTGGATACCTACATAACATGCAAACACCTGTAATGTGGCCAAACAACTGTATTTATTCAATTTAATGAATAGAAATAGCAGCATAAACAAACACACAAAGTTATTACCAGTGTCTGAAGGGTTTTCAAATACTTTGAGATTACAAAACACTGGTTTCTCTAGTGTGAAAACACAAACGATTTGCTCCTTAAATGAAAGCACAGTAGATTTCAGTATTGCTGCTAGAATGTTCAAAGTGATTTTGTAGAGTTGACAGAACCTTAGTATTCAGCTTGAATTCTGTTATTGTCAAATTTGGCAGCAAGACTAGGAATAATAATTTGGATGCAATGTTATTATTGCATTTAACTTTATTGTTATCTTTAAATGGTTGTTAATCACATCATGTCTGATCATTACTAAATTCCATTAAGGATATGAAGGGCAATTCATTAGGCATTCCCCAAAGTCTTTCTTAAACTTTGCGGTCTGTGTTTTGTTAAAAATGCTGCATAAAATTATCGTAAAACTATATCATAAATATTTAAGTACTTCAGTGCTACTGCGATATGCGACCCTGTCTTTTGCTATAAACAGTTTGGCAAATGTACTTAGTGGAGATGATATAATTCAGATCTCAATGGAGGAAAAGCCCAGCAAATTGGTCCCTAAATAACCAACTTCAGCAAGACATTTATGTAATAATGTATGGCCTCATTTGGAAGTCTATTAAAGGAATATCATCAAAACCATGATGATTGGTATGCTATTATTTCAGAAAATATTTGAGAAATTAAGGTCCTGCCACTATGCAAATTCCATTGTTATTGGTTAAGCTAATATATTTAATCAAATCAGGTATTTATCTTATTTGCCCAGAATGAACTTGAAAACTTAACATACTCATCTTACAAGCTTATTCCTCTGGACATTTACCAAATTTCTTTTTATTTTGTTTTCCAACCTGGCAATGTGAAGAGTCTGAGGCAGAGCAAGCTTAATAGCCTGTCACCACCTCTCCCCATTGGGCGAAATCACCCATCAGGCCATAACATTCTCCTCTAGGGAGATATCACCTCTCTTCTTCTTCAGGGGGGCGGAGGGGTGTGGCAAATTCATTCCCCCCCAAATGGTGGGAACGTCATGACCAAAATCATGTAAACATTACCAGTTTTATTCAGCCAAACACCTACCATACATCAACTTGTGCAGAACACTAGAAGAATAGAGTCTGGCATTGTTCAGCTGTTTCACTATCAAAGTGCATTACACACTTCTCATTCATCAAAGAACTGGTTTGCTGGGTATTTTCCTAGGTTTAAACTATGGCCAGCGCAGTGACTCACTTAAGTGTAATGACATGTTAACCCAGCAGTCTTCCATTTCCCGACCCAGCTTTCTGGTTAAAGCAAATGTAGGAGATGGGGAAGTGAATTCAAAAGGGGGTCTTAATCATCCCCTTTCTCCTGCCTGCCAATTCTCCCTCACCTTGTGTTAGTATTACAAGGGAAACATGGGCTTAGGACACCCATGTTTTTCTTGTAACATGTAGTTCTGGCCTTAGGCTAGCTGACAAAGACGCATTAAGGCTGCTGCAAACTGTCTCTCGAGAGAGGTTAAATATATGGAGCAGAAAGCAATAGAGAAAACTAAATGCTCTTACCAGTAAGTTTCTTGATACCATGTGTTCCATCCAAAGAACAGAGAGGCTAGTTAATGCTAGAGTCAATTTTATTCAATTTCCTAATAGGCTTCCAGTTTTATATGTTTTCCTCTATAAATTACCAGCTCAGCCAGAAACTCTTGAACGTTAGGCACTTGTGGGCTTGCAGAAGTTTCTGCTCATTTTTCACAAATGCAATCCACCAAAAGTGCTGATTGCAAAGAAGTTTGATTCAGCTCTTGTTTAAAGAACTTCCCCGATTTGAACTTTCCTAAACAATATGTGAACTGAAAGCACAGCCACCCTTCAAAGTTCACACTTCCCCAGCCAAGTAATATGTACAAAATTGTATTTATTGATGTAAAGTGGTGTGTGTGTGTGTGTGTGTGTGTATGTGTGTGTGTGTGAATAAGATACAAAAATGCATTTTATTAGGCAAAATTGTTTTGCAAAAAATCTGCATATTAAGTCAAATTGCATACAAACATTTGTATTTTAGGAGAAAGTTGCATTAAAATGCTGATGAGTTTTCATGAGGACTTTAAAATCACCATCACCAGTGGAGATGTTAAAATATGGGAAATTGAACATAAGATTGGAAAAATGACAAACGAAGAGTAGCCCAAACTGACATTGAATTGTTCCAAGTGGCCTCTTTAATATACTGTACAGTCATACCTCAGGTTACGAACACGTGGGTTGCGCGTTTTCGGGTTGCAGACTGCGCCGAACCCGGAAGTACTGGAGCGAGTTACTTCCGGGTTTTGGTCTCACGCATGCGCAGAAGCACAAAATGACATCACGTGCATGCGCAGAAGTGCCAAATTGCATCACGCGCAGACGCAGCGCTGCGGGTTGCAAACGTGCCTCCCGCACGGATCACGTTCCCAACCCCGAGGTATGACTGTACTCTAAATGGCAGGTTTTCAGCTATAGCCAATAGCAAGCATAACCCGTGCTAAACAATTGCAGCTTGATAACCAATTGTTAGCTGTTGTGCTTTTTCTGTTATAGTGGCTTTATCTAGAAAACAGCTCCTAGGTTTACTTCAAACAGCTGCCCTTGGCTGATAAAGGGAGTTGTCAACCAGGAATCGCCCCAACATTATTGCTCCAAGTTTATCAGCCACTGTAGCTGAAAGCAAGTTGAATTCACATATGCCAGAACTTGTAAGGGAGAGAACCTGCTGTGATAAAGCTTTACCTGATCAATAAAAAATAAATAACTCTGATAAAGATTGTAACTGTTACCATCTCAATGCACTAAAGCCCGAGACACTATTGTACAGTACGTAAGAAGTGCAATAAAGTACAGCAAACACTGTAATTTCATATCAAAGTGAAAGCTGGAGAGACGGAGAGAGGAGGAGGCTGAAGGGCTACTAAAATGAAATGACAAGCAGAGAGAAAGAATCCATCAAACTAGATTCAGTGGAACAAAACAAAGAGTGAGTGCTGATGTCAGGAAACAGGGCTATAACTTGGGAGGCAGAAAAGTTATAGCTCCCTGTACATTACTTGATTTGTCTCAATCTACATGTTAAAACACTTGCTCAAGGGGCACCAGAAGTCACACTACTCCCTGGCACTATCTGGCAACACTGTTCATTGGGAAAACACCAGGGCTATTATTATGTACAATTTATGTGCTTATAATTATGTTCTAGAACTTCTCTTTTGCGTTCAGCCTCCTTCTGCAGCAGAAGGAAGAGGAGCTGGCCATTGAAACAGTGCCGTGCTCAGCTTTACACTCAGCTACCTCTGCCCCCTCAATATTGGGGGGGCAGCCCCCTCCCAAAATATATCGGAGGGACCATAATAGCTCTGTCCCCATGAGCTGGTGCCCCTGGTTGCACTCATATCCTGTTGTGGACTCTCCATTGGCATCCATTTTACCACTTTACCACTAGATGACCCTTTAGTCTACTTCAGAAGGGTCCTTTTTATGTTGCCATGTACTCAGCTGGAATTATAGAAAGAATGGTTGCTTGACAGAAGATACAATTCCCAGTCAGGATTGTGCTTCAGACCTCTCATTTTAGAAATTCATCTGCAAGATTAGGTCAGTTTTCATGCTTCTTTTTGACACACTGAACTCATGAGAGCACTTTCAAAGCAACACATTTATGTGGTGAAGTCACCTTTTGCTATTATCAAAGCATAACAGAAATATTGAGTGAGGATAGTCCCATTGGAGCATATTTAAATAAACTAGAATACAATTAAGCCATTATTTTACACTTGGTGAAACTGTGTTTATATCTTTGTTCATGTTCTTTATTTGGGAATTTACCAGTCTTTCCTGAAAAACCTTATACACCTATACAAGTGTGCTTATGTACCTATACCTGCCTGTTAATATCATTCATCCAGAAAATATTTTTCTTCAAGCTCTCATGGTAATTCAGCTGTTGGTGAATCAAATGTTTGTTCTGCTTACTGAACTTAAGCAATGGATTAGTCATGGCTGGTATTAAAAGTTGCTTTTGTTTACAGCTTGGCTGTATTGTGGATAACTAAAGAAAGTTCCCAAATGTCACATTTGTACCGTGAGCAAATAGTTCATATTCCAAGCTGGAAAATAAATATTCATATATTCCCCCTTGCTTTGATAAGCAGTATCAAAAACATCATACTGAAGTCAGTTCAGTACAGATTTGCATTTAACAGGCATAGTTAAGGGAGGAGGAGAGAAGAGTCCAAAATCTGGTTCTTTTAAAATATGTGTTGGCTTTCATCTTATTGTGTAGGTCTCTGTTTAAATTTAAAGTATGTGTTGAGAAAGATACTTAAAAAGGGTAAACAGAGAGCAGCTGCGGACATTAATAATATGTACAAAAGCACCACTGAGTCACACTTCCGATGTTTGAACATAGTTGTCTGAAGCTATTCAAAAACCTGCTTATGCTTAAAACATGAAATTTGCATCCTGGCTGAAAACCTCTATGCTCATCGTAGCTAAAGTTAAAAACCTCAGATTCAGGCAGATCAGCACCTCTTCAAAAGGGAGTCCATCTTCAGCTGTATCTGTTGAAGCAGTGATTTGTTAAAGATTGGTGTCTCCCTCCTTTTATTGTTTTATTGAAATTATTGGTTGGCCCTCTTAATGTTGTGAGACACCCTGAATGCTTTTGCTGACACAGGGGTAACATGGCTGTGATAATCAATACTATGGTAACCTCAAGATTGGATTACGATAAAGCTCTTTATGTGGGGCTGTCTTTGAAGTCTGTTTGGGAACTGCAGGATACAACTTCCCAACTGCTGACAGGCTTGAGGCAAGCTGATCATAGAACCATAGTTTCAGGCACAGTGACACTGGCTACCTGCACATCTCTAGGCCCAATTAAAATGCTGGTTTTGACCTAGAAAGCAGTGTACTACTCAGAAACCCAAAATCTTTCAGGTGCATTTCCAAATATGAACCTACCCTTTAGTTTTCATCTAGGTGCCCTCTTTGAGGAAGGAAGGAAGGAAGGAAGGAAGGAGAGAGGTTCTGTTCACTTGTGCCACCCCAGTTGTGAAATACTTTCCCCACCTGGTATCATCATTCACATCATTTTGGTGCCAGGTAAAAACATCTCCCTGGGATTAAGGTCCAGTCGTGACCGACTCTGGGGTTGCGGCGCTCATCTCGCTCTATTGGCAAAGGGAGCCGGCGTACAGCTTCCGGATCATGTGGCCAGCATGACTAAGCCACTTCTGGCGAACCAGAGCAGTGCACGGAAACGCTGTTTACCTTCCCACCGGAGAGGCACCTATTTATCTACTTGCACTTTGAGGTGCTTTCGAACTGCTAGGTTGGCAGGAGCAGGGACGAAGCAACGGGAACTCACCCCATCACAGGGATTCGAACCACCAACCTTCTGATCGGCACAGCGCCACCTGTGTCCCACTCCCAGGGATTACTGTTTATTAATTATATGCTTTTGCAATGGATATCTTTGATGCTGTTTTCTTGCGTCTTTACTGTTGGGTATGGGTTTTCTGGTAATATAGTTTTTTTAAAAAATATATATGATATGCTTTCCTTTGTACCCTGTTGTTAATACACTAAAATAATAATAACACTAAAGATGGTGATCGTAACAATGATAACTTTCTCAAGGAATTCAGACCCATGAGATGTAAGCCCTAAACTTGCAGATTTAAAGTGAATAGCATGTGTGTGCATTCACAAACCCCACAAGTCCCATGTCCCAGAGTGTATGGTCCACTGCAGACATTCTCACATTCAAATGTCTGAAAGGGATTTCTAAATGCAGCTGAATTCATATACGTAGAAGCTGCCTCCCTGCAGTTGGGAACTCTATAACGGTTACAGAAATGTTCATAACCTCTCTTGCCTTGGCAATCTGAAGTGACAACTTTTTCCAGGTCAGGCCACTTTGGAATGAGATCCTTATTTAATATTGGAATGGATATTCTGATTTGTTGTCCTATTAGCAATTATGCTGAGCTATATCCAGGAGCTACCAGTGGTGCTGACCTGTAGCTTAAAAAAGTAACACGTAGGTCATTCTGTCTCAAGATTTTCTGTTCATTTCATGCTGCTCTCTCTGTCTCAGTGTTTGCTTAAGGATAGTGGTACTACGTCCAGAATAATTAGATTTCTAATGCTGGAAATTAGTTTGCATTATCTATCAAGGGTTTATCAGGAATGGCCAACTGAACAAAATATTATATCTAACCTAAGTAGTTCACCATTTCTAAAAGCATTGTGGTGACATGCCCCTTCTTTGACCCATGTTGTGTGATTACTTGCCCCAAGAATTCTATTTCACTTTGATGAAAAATACACTTTTATTTAGAATCATAAAACCATAATTACCTAGACTTGGAATAGACCACGAAGATCATCTCGTACAAACCCCTGCAATGAAGGAATCGTTTCCCCAAAGTGGGGCTTGAACTCACAACTTTATTAGTTTGACTCCAGATTCATGGATTCAATTAAAAAGCAAGCAAATAACTAACTAACTAACTAACTAACTAACTAACTAACTAACTAACTAAAGGTGTTCCATTCTTGTGTCATGTATAAGGAAAACAATGGTCATGTCCACACCATACATGTAAAGCACTCTTATATTATTTTAATAGTCATGGCTTTTCTCAAAGAACTGTGGGAACTTTAGTTTTTCAGAGCGGTATTTTTGCCCCCTCCTATTCAAAGCAGGTATAAGATCTGGCAGCCAAGGCACTGGTGTAGCATATTTCTCATCCTGGCAAAACTGATGTATGGAGTTGCTTGGTCTATGGATTTCCTCCATTTGATTCTAGAATTCTTATATTATTGTGAATTCCCAGCTCCCAAGGTTCAGTCTACTCAAAACTTTATCCTATGCTGGTTCCTTGCTCATCTATTTTGGTTGCAGGCTCAAGAGAATTCATGACAGATGTCATGCTATGGCTATGGGATAAAATAGTGTATTGGCCAAAAGTATGACTTTTTCCACCAAAGTAAAAGACTTGTTGTGTCTAAACTAAACTAATAAATAGTAGCAAGCTGTGCACAATGGACAGCAACACGAATAGGAATTTTCTGAAATTCTTCCCTGTTGCTTGGGAGAGAGGAAATCCAATTTCTTAATGGCACACGTGGATCTTATCAAGCTGCAGTTAATGATAAAAGTAAATCTTGGGAACAGGCTTGACTTTGAATACTGCACCAGGCTTATCACTGATGATATCTTTAATTACACTAAAGCAAAATATAAGACAGTCTAATGGGAAATACAAATTGCTTGTTAAAATTATTAACCGGGTTAATGTGCTTACATTTGTTTATGTGTACAGGAATCATCTCAAATATTTGACTGCAATGACAATATGTGTAAAGATCAATTAAAAGTCATAGAGATGAGATATTGGATTTTCAGACCTTAATAGGATTTCATGTGCACTTGTTATATTATGTTATCCGTTTATAATTGAGCTTCCATCAAATCATAGAATCTGTCACCTTACCAATTTATTTTTCCATCCTCTAATGAAACTTTTATTTGCTTTCAAAAATATTTTCAAAAGCATGGTTCTAGAAGAGCTGTGTATTGTGGGGATTAGAGTACACCAAATATTTACTTCTAAAACCCCAGGCTCAATCTGATGGCAATCTAATTGAGTTTGTGCATGGCTTCTAGTCACAATTTGCCTAAAACCGACAAATGCACGAGCCAGCTGAGTGCTGACTCTACCAGCTAGTTTCATTTCTGTCCTACCCTTCATCAAACCACAGAAACCCAGGGTGGGGTGCATAAATTAAAAAATAGTAACCAAAAAAAGCAAATAGCAAAATATTAATTAAAGCAACATACAATTTATAAATATTAAGAGTTCTCTTCTTTCCAAGTATCAGTGGCCTAACACATCATGAGCCCTGCATCATTAAGAAAACTGGCTAAAGAGATAAGTTTTTAGTTGGTTAAAAAATCCAGCATGGTGTAGTGGCTAGAGTGTTGGACTAGGACCTGTGAGACCAAGGTTCAAATCCCCACTAAGCCATGAAGCTCACTGGGTGGCCTTGGGCCAGTCACTGACTCTCTGACTAACAAGAACTGACAAGAACTGTACACACACGGACTTGTCAGTATTTTCATGCCTCCCATTGCAAGAATCACTTGATCCTATTGTTTACTTTCATATTGTGAGAAAGGAAGGGGCAGAAGCCACTCTGCAAGACTTCTGTCATTGGTAAAGGTAAAGGAACCCTGACTATTAGGTCCAGTCGTGGCCGACTCTGGTGTTGCGGCACTCATCTCACTTTATTGGACGAGGGAGCCAGCGTACAGCTTCTGGGTCATGTGGCCAGCATGACTAAGCTGCTTCTGGTGAACCAGAGCAGCACACGAAAACGCCATTTACCTTCCCGCTGGAGCGGTACCTATTTATCTACTTGTGCTTTGACGTGCTTTCGAACTGCTAGGTTGGCAGGAGCAGGGACCGAGCAACGGGAGCTCACCCCGTCGCGGGGATTCAAACCGCCGACCTTCTGATCGGCAAGTCCTAGGCTCTGTGGTTTAACCCACAGTGCCACCAGCGTCCCTTGCACTGTTGTACTTTTTCTTTGATCTGTCTTGCGAAGAGACAGGATGTCTGTATGAGAGCTGCTCCTCTCGTACATGTTTGAGATGTTCTTTTATTTGACTAATTGGTAGAAATAAATCAGGTATGCTGCAAAACCTCCACAGCTTTGCTTCTGTTTACTCTGCTGAGTTTGGGTGCTCACATGAGCAGATGTGAGTCCACAGCACCAGGACCTGCTTCTTGGGAATGCTGCGTTGGTGTTCCTATGTTCCTGTGATCGGAGGGTCAGAGAAGGTGCTCTGGCTGCCCAGCCCCTGCAGGAGCTGAAGAGGCGGGCTAACAGGCATTCTGAAAGGACTTAGTTGCTCTCGTGCTTTTTAAAAAACCAGTTATATTCACTCTACCACTGTCTATAACAAGCTGAACATTTCAAGGGCATTAACAGGAGGCATTACAAGGATATGGGGCATTCACATGACAGTTCTGTACTGGGGGTGCCATCTCACCCTCAGTATTGTGGGTGCCCACAAATGTGCAACATCACATGCCTACACAATGCAGGCGCGTCTTTTCTAGGTTAAACATACCCAACTCCCTCGCAGAGACTGAATGCTGAAGGTACACTTATCTACCCTGTCCTTTGTCACCTGAAATACATATTTTTAGGACTCACCCTACTTTTCTGGCTGCCAGTTGTTTTACACTGCTTTAATGTTGTATTGTAACGTTGAAATTAAATTGCTGAAATTTTTTAATTAAAATGGTCATGATGATAAAACATATGTGAAACCACGATTTCCCATTATGTTTGAATTGAGCCAGTAACTGTAACTACATCATTAACACACTTTTCTTTTCTTTTCTTTTTTAGAAATTCAATCACTTCGGAAAATGAAGTTTTGTAGTGGCCTGAAATTTTGCAGGCCTTGAAAATCATAACACATCTACGTATTAGATTGTTTGGACAGGGATGTAGGGAAAGTAAATAAGTAAAATATTTTTAAAAGGACATTTTTAGAAACAAAACTTCTGGTAATTAATTGCCATTAATAAAATACCCAATGGACTTTTTTTTTAAAAAATGAATAATTCAGTTCTGTGTATGTATGAATACTCTATCTGCATACAAATAAATTATGCAAAAAATATTCTGTTCTCCAGAATGCCTGTGAATGGCAAATAATAAAAAGGGTATGAACCTGGCCAAAATAAACAGCCAATTAAAAATCTGAAGCAATGCGTGCAAGTGTTCTTTCTAAAATATTCTGCCAGCTATTTTCTTTCCCTATGGGATTTTGAAATGCCACAGTGAATACATAGAAAATGTAAACACAGTTTTCCCTGCCTTATATGTGCAAAGAATACTTTTAAATGCACATAGGGTAGTATGAACTGGAACCCAGAAAAGTTTCATTTTTAGGCTCCGAGTTTGAGCAAAAACTGAACTGTCCCTAATTAAGTCCCAACCCCAGTCACACCCTATTTCTACATGGCAAAGAAAGTTGATCTGGTGGAAACTCATTTGAATCTCCAAGCAGAAGTTCTTAGCTTGTCTGTAGCAACCAGTGCTAGTTAGGTCAACTTAGGCACTTTCTTTCTCTTTCCATTGAAATTAAGGGCCCAAAGCATATCTCATGTGACTGTCCCTCTTTTGACTCCAGCTCTGTTGGAGGCAAAAGGGATATAGAATTAGCTGTAAGAATCCTTTCCACTTGGTTGTCCTTTTGGCATAGATATGTCACAAAGTAATTTGTTTTCCAACAGTAAACTTAGGGTTGTATCTAGTGAAGTCATACTCAGAGTAAACCCACTGAAATTTATGGTTTTTAAATTAATTACTTCATTTATACTGTCAGGCTTTGGAGAAGGCTCCCACAATTGCAGACAAGAAACAGAGAAACGATAAAAGTTCTTACCAAGCAATTTATTCAATCATTCACAGAGAGCGATGAAGGAATGCAGTGTTCCCTAAATAACAGTGTTGCTCCAAGTAAAGTCCCACCCCCGTACATCTCTCCTATTCTACAGCACCCCTACATGGGCTAATCTGAGCTTTCCGCCTCTGAGCTCTCTGTTCTACTACATTCAATGCACACCTGGTTCTGGGAGAAGGGGGGTCAGGAATACTTTCCAAGGACAATGAGTCTGACAGCTGTCTCTCTCCTGGTGCTTCTTCTTTCTGCTGTTCCTCTTCCAATATTTCCCAGCTTCTGCCCTCTGCAGCCTCTGAACTATGCCCTTCTGCAAACCACTGTTCTAAATCTATACTGTCCTCCTGTTTAGGAAGGTTTAGGAAAAGTGGGGGCAATCCCTACCATTCCTCCTCAGTCCAACCCCTGACATATACACCGTCTTTCCTCCAAGGATCTCAAGGTTGTTTAAACAGTTCTCCCACAGCTCATTCTATTTTCACAACAACTCTGTGAGGTAGGTTAAGCATAGAGATAGTGACTAGCCAAAGGACACCCATTGAGCTTCATGTATGAGTGGGGATTTGAACCCTGATCTCCCAAGTCTTAGTCCAAAATCAGCCTTTCTCAACCTTTTGTCCCCAGATGTTCTTGAATAACAACTCTCATCACCCCTGGCCATGGGTCACGCTGGCTAGGAATGATGGGAGTTGTAGTCCAACAATAGCAGTTGAGAAAGGCTGCCCTGACAGGATGACTAACTTATGTCCATAGAATTAAATAGGCCTATTCCACGACAAGGTGAGCTCCCATTGCTTGATCCCTGCTCCTGCCAACCTAGCAGTTTGAAAGCACATCAAAGTGCAAGTAAATAAATAGGTACCGCACTGGCGGGAAGGTAAACAGCGTTTCCGTGTGCTGCTCTGGTTCGCCAGAAGTGGCTTAGTCATGCTGGCCACATGACCCAGAAGCTGTACGCCGGCTCCCTCGGCCAATTAAGAGAGATGAGCGCCACAACCCCAGAGTCGGCCACGTCTGGACCTAATGGTCAGGGGTCCCTTTACCTTTTTAAGAATGACTTAGTTGGATAAGGACTGCAATACCTCAAGGACCGCCTCTTTCCATATGAACCTACCCAGACCCTGAGATCATCTTATGAGGCCTTTCTTCGTGTGCCTCCTCCTCAAGAGGTCTGGAAGGTGGCAACATGAGAATGGGCCTTCTCTGCAGTAGCTCCCCATCTGTGGAATGCTCTCTCAAGGGAAGTTCGCCTAGTGCCTTCATTATATACCTTTAGGCACCAGGCAAAGACATTCCTCTTTAACGAGGCCTCTGGTTGATTTTAAAAGGGCTTAGGATGCCAATCAGCCCAGAAATCTCCTCTCATTTTCTCAGTCTTCCCATTAATGCCCACAGTTCTTTACAAGGACTGTTTTACATGTACATGCTCATTAATTGATGGCTGCAAAGTGAACTGATGACTTACATGTGTGACTTACATGGAGGGGGGTTCCACTAATAAAATTTTCCTATCATCTCAGATGCAATGCTTTTCTAAGGAACCAGTGTGGTAGTGATTAAGTGTTGGCCTTTGAGACTAGGGTTCAAAACCAGACTCAGTCACGAAGCTCATTGGTTGACCTTCGGCCAGTCAAGGTCTCTTAGCCTAATTTACCTCACAGAGTAAAGTGAAGATGAAATGGGGAGATGGAAAGCCATGTATGCCACATTGAGCTCCTTGGAGGGATGGTGGGATATAACTAAATCAAATAAATAAATTTATTCAGCTGTCAACAATGCAGTGTACAGGAATAATCAAGTAGTTTATGCACATGTTGCACCTAAAATGCAATATATAATCATATGGTGGTATTTTTTTGTTTTTGCAAGTGTGCATTGAATTGAAAACTTTGTAAACTACCCATGTCATTAATGGAAAAGAAACTTTTTAACCACCCAAGTCATTGCCAACCTTATTTCCTAAATCACAGTGGTTCTGCCGATGTTGTCACTTATTCTCTCTACTATCATAAACCAGTTAAAATATATTAGTATAAGTTATTACAAGAGGTTGACATAGCTGACAGCATCTCTGAGAAATGGGTTATACCACACTGATCTCCCAAGAGGCCTTAAATATCAGACTAAAATGTATGGAACAGCGATCACTGGGTCTATTACTTCAGTTGCAGCCTGGTAGTTTGCAATTTATAGTTTCCGGATAAATTGGAGTCTGTTCAGCATATTATGCAAGACTCTGAGATGGCTTGTGCTACCTTGCAACATTAAGGCAGTGGCAGCAAAGGCTTGGAACTGTCTATGAACTTAGCTTAACAAATGATTGTACAACAGAGGATCGTCTGCATATTGCCATTTGCAAGTGTACCGTTACAACAAATAAAGCAGACAGACAAAACCTGCAATCTATTCCAAATTCTTTATATAATGAAATGTTGTTAGGATCAAACTTTCTTTGCAGTGCAAGAGTTTCAGCTTTGCAACTCAGTATTTTTACATTTAACAGGGAAGGGGATCAGCCTGCTTCCAAGAATTGTGGGGATTTTTTAGTTTTAAACTTTATTTTTATCCTCCTGATTAACTCATTTACATTGGAAGCATAGTTTTCATACACACATTCTATTACCAGCATCTTATATAATAAATAATGCTGAGAGGGTTTGAAGAGCTTTCTAAAAATAATATCCACAATAAAATAAAAATGAACCAGTGCTTACAACTATAATTATAATTAAATTATAATTTCAATCATTTTAATTGAAAAGGATGGCTTGTTTAGAATAGCAGGCTTATAAGCATCCAAGTAGTATTCCTCAAAAACAAAGCAGGCAAATGAGCAAAATTCCTTCAACTGATAGTTGTAACTAGATGTCCCAGAACTGGAAATTTGATTGCTTTTGAGTTTCTTTTTTATATAGAGTATGTTTATGTTTCATAGTCCAACAAATGTTTTTGTTGTGGATTGAATTCAAGTTTAGGAATTCCCAGCTCATTATCCTGGTTTGCTCTTCATCAGTTACAGATACTATATTCTCTGAGCTAACCTACATGTTCTATGCAGAATGAGGTAATAGAATTCTGGGGAAATACCACTTTAGACAACAAGTAGAGTTCCTTTAAAAAAGCTATCCAGTATGAAAAGATGCATGCAATAAATTTAGGACATCTGGGAGCAGGCGATTGTAAACTTTCTCTTTCTCTCATAAGCTAGCATACATTTAGGGAGGAATAAGGCCTAGCCATAGCTCACTTGGGCAAAAGAACAATTGAAGGCAACTGCTGACAATAATGCATTGATATGATGTGGTTTCATGAATGCTATCACAGCTGTGTTGTAGGTATTGCTATATTTCTTAGAAAAACTGAAAAGGGGTTTTATGTCATCACTTTTGCAGTAGTCAGTGAATTCCTTAGTATCAATCAGGGCTAGGGTATAAATGCAATATCAGGTGTGATGTTCAGATTTATAACATCTCCCATCCCCATCCTTATCATTTGTTTGTTTCTGAAAGCACTCATTTATTCAGTTCCAGTAATAGTGTTGTGTTATCAGATGATGATTGGACTATCACGTTGACTGAAGCCCAATGTGATAGTAGTACTCCCCCCCCAAAAAAAAAACCCCTTTAAGATCCACACATAACTGTGTGGACACTTCTAGGTCCAAGTGTGTAAGCAATTTCCTTGACAGCAAGTTTTAGAAACAGATTGACCCCAAAATATGGGAATTCACTGTCTTTTTAAAACAAGCAAAAAAACCCCAATAGAACAAGTGGGGCAACACATTTCTCATAGTGTGACTTCGTCATTTTATAATGTATAAACCAATTTTCCAGGGCTGAAAACAGCTCTGCAACGGAGGAAGTAAGGGCAGTGCCCTCCAGATGTTGTTGGCCTGCAACTCCAACCAGCCCCTGCCAGCATGGGCAGTGAGAAGAAGAAGAAGAAGAAGAAGAAGAAGAAGAAGAAGAAGAAGAAGAAGAAGAAAAGTCTGAAGGTCCACTAGTCCAGCACTTTGTTATCACAGTGCCCAATCAGATTCCTGTGTGAAACAGGACTTGAGGCCAAGAGCACTCTCCCCTCCCCTTAAACCTCTTATGGTTTCCAGCAACTGGTATTCAGAAGCACAGTACCTCCGACTATGGAGGCAGAGCACAGTCATAATGTCACGAAACTGTTAGATCTTGCATTAGCAGAGAATGTAAATGAATTCAAATCAGGAGAAATACTTGGAACCAGGTACACTTTCTCTTATGTATTCAATGAGTTGGATCCGGAGTTCCTCTGGGTGAAACTTTGACCACCAGAAAGTATGGAGGAGGCAGTTTTCACATTCCTCCTTGTCCCTGCAGTCCCCTATATGCTCCCTAAAAGGTATTCTGGAGGCTTGGGAGCTCCCTGGAGCGGTGTGGGAAGTGGTGTTTGGGGATGCTTCACTGGATCTTTTCTTGTTGTGTTGCAAGCAATGGTCACAACAGTATGAAGGTTCTGGCCCAAGGGGATAGGTTCCTAGCCCAAGCTTAGGGACCAGAAAAGCAGAGGCAGGTGATGCAAGCAGGGCAGATTCCTAGCTTCAGTGAGGCCCGCAGGATCAAAGCAAGCAAAGCAAAACAAGGTTCAGGTGATAGCAGGCCACTTTTGACCTGATGTCATAAGATGTCAGGTAGGCCCAGGTGGATATGGCTGGGAGGAAACAGCCTCTTGGGGCCAAATTAGGACCATTCATGGCCCTGATTTGGACTGGAAGCTGGAGGTACTCCAACCCTGTGGAAAAGCAAAGAAAGCCAATGTAAAATATATTGAAGCAATGCAAGGAAGGAGTTTAAACTGCAGATAGCACCCTGGACAGCTCCACTGAGAGTTCAGAGGAGCCAGGCTTGGATGTCATTTCAGCAATAGACTGCAGCTTCATCAGAGTGAGCAACTTCATCAGAAATAAATTTAAAAAATTAAAAAATGTCCAGTAGTACCTTACAGACCGACTAAGTTTGTCCTGGGTATAAGCTTTCGTGTGCATCTGAAGAAGTGTACATGCACACGAAAGCTTATACCCAGAACAAACTTAGTTTGTCTCTAAGGTGCTACTGGACAATTTTTTAATTTTTTAATTTATTTTGACTGTGTCAGACCAACACGGCTACCCACCTGAATCCAACTTCATCAGAGTGAACAGAAGTCAAATGGGCATACCCTGCTTCAACAGCCATTTATTCGGATGGAGCAAAGGAGATGGCGGTTTTGTTGGTTTTCTATGCTGGCGTCCTCAGAGTCAGAATCAGAGTAGCTCAGGCCAGAGAGCTGCTGGTAGAATGGGTTCCTCTTGTGCTGTAGCTTCTGGAGCACTGTGGATATTGGAGGTCAGCTCTGAGGGCAATTTCGTTTCCTGGTTTGACAACTCCTCTGAAGATGGGGAGTCAAACCTTGAGGTGATAACACCTTAGTGAATGGGAGAGTAAGTCTGGCTCTAACCCGTTATGTTCATGCTTCACCTCTCCATATATTCAAGACAATTTGCAACAAAGCCAGAAAACTAATATCGGAAAACAAAGCATTTAAAACCTAAATCAAAGACTCCTTAAAACTAATGGTTGACTATATTAACAACAAGGCCCATTATAAATCTTATTAAAGACAATTGCAGCATCTATCCTGATCACCAAGGCTTGATTAAACAGGTAGACTATGATAGATGATATATAGGTGGTAGATGGTAGATAGATAGATGATACATAGATAGTAATGTCCCTATAAGCTAAGATTTGTTTTTTGAAACTCATGTCTCCATATCCTTCTCAATTCTTATTTATTCTCCTGTCACTACTATACAGTTGCATATCCACTCTCAAAACATTTTGTGACTCTGATCCAAATAAATGTAGACATGCTTAAGTCCTATTGAAATGGGACAGGTTAGCCACTGATTTCAAACAGGACAAGTGTGACTTTCACAGGAGTCGTCTCTTGTTTTTAGAATGTTTATGTTCATGTGACTATCACTACTGGAGATTGTCAGCTTTCACTGGTGATTAACTGCACACACCAGTTATGTATGCACACGAAAGCTCATACCAATAACAAACTTAGTTGGTCTCTAAGGTGCTACTGGAAGGGGTTTTTTTTATTTGTTTCGACTACGGCAGACCAACACAGCTTCCTTCCTACCTGCATACACCAGCCATTGTCAACATTCACTTGAAAACAATATATTAAAAAATGTCAATATTCCCCATTTCTGACAATCACATTAGCATAAATAAACAGAAAAACTTACCGCCTACACATAATTGTCTCATTTTTGACAATTGGGAGAAAGTGTTCTATAAATGCTCTAAAGTATTTCTATACCCTCATCTTATGTTGATTGAATTAATGCAGTAGCTTAAGCAAGAAGCAGTTTCCATGGTTACACCGGAGACCTTCTAAATATAGTTCATGATGTAACCAGCTAAAGTGACTGTGTACAAAATTGATGTGTACTTTTGCATGAAGGCCTCTTGTAGCCGAATCGTTTGAAAAGTGTCCACATCACTTCAAAATACTATTTTTAAAAATATTCCCATTGCGCCAAGATTTCCTGCTTCTCCAGGCTCTACCCTTTAGCAGTTTAAGGCTGAAAGTTCTTTGTAATTGTTATAGATAAGATACATCAGAATAGTGTGCTGCCTTTATATTACCCTTAACGTTAAGTGTAAAATTACACATTGTGACTTATTCCCCAGTTGTCTAGAAGAAAGAGTATAGGGTATTGTAAACTCATACAACCAGCTACTTGAAATCCTGTTATCAACTGTGATCAGTGGCGTCAGCTATGCTTCCATCCACCCATTCAGGAATGTTTCATCACAATCTCCATTTCAGGGTTGCCTGTCAAGATAGGAAAAACAAGCAAACACAGAGTGGCCTCCCCACCCCAGGCCACTTGTTGGAAAAGCAAGGTAGGATGTCTTCATCACCACCACCTTCTGTAGACTTTAGATGCTCAGACAGTCTCACATTATTGCCTACAGTAGACCACTCAAGTTCTCTTCTTCCATAGACTCCTTGATTAAATAAGGATTATACTTAGCTCTTGTATGACCATTAATTAAATGGCTATATAACCTTTCAGTTTGGCCAATAATAATAACAATTGGAATCCACATACAGCTAGCAGGTAGTTTGATTTAATCTTTTTTAAATGTTCTCAAACACAGAGGACTAAAAGAGTTTCTAGTCATTATATTATGTTGATTTAAAATTAGTGATCTTTCCCCCCCTTTTACTTCTATTTTAAAATGTTATTTTGACACACTAGTTCTCTCAGAAACAGCCTTGCAGTTCAACCAAAATCTTTCTGCTCCAAGAACGGTTTATAATATTGTTTAGGATTTATTTTCTCTCTTGCTTGTTTATATGTGATTGTCCACAGACAACATACGGTAAATGCTCTTTTCTTTTCCACATATTAAATAACTTATCCCATATATATGTAGGAGAGTTTCCATTTATGTAGGAATCTCTTGAGAAATAACTATTCTGGTTTGTTGTTTTAGAGTACTGCACCACACTTATTTAAACTAGAGGCAATGTCTAACAGTGCTTTTACAATAGTGAATTTAAATTATTGCAACGGATATAGCAGTAAAGCGTCCCTAACAATCCATATGTAACATTTTTCTCATTTTCTGCAGAAATCTAATAGCATATCAAAAACAAATGTAGCTGTCCATTATCAGCTCAAGGCTCTTTACTGGGGAGTGGTGGGGTGGAAATCTGCAAACTTTTTGACTTGCTTACACAGACACACATGCACACACAGAGAGGGAGAGGGAGAGGGAGAGGGAGAGGGAGAGGGAGGGAGAGAGAGAGAGAGAATGAGAGAGAGAGAGAGAGAGAGAGAGAGAGAGAGAGAGAGAGAGAGAGTGTTATTAAAGTCCCTATGAAAGCAAATATTTTTGGTACGAATAGCCTGAAGGCTATGAAGTGACAGTGACTAAAGACTTCAATATAAGGCAGCTTAAACTTTCTTCTAAATATTTGCTGAATTTTCCACTTTTGTAAGTGTATTGGAAATGCCAGCACTGAATGATCAGAAATGAATTGTATTTTCCAAGTCCTTTAAAGAGTGGTGGGGTGGGGGTTTAGTCCATAGAGTTATAGCTATCGGAAATAGAAAGATAGCCTAGCTAGACTTTTTCACTATAGGAATCATATAAGTAGTTGTGCCTGAACTTCTACCTTTAACAATGTGCATTCTGATAGTGTTTCACAATCTGCTTCAGAAAATGGCAACAGATCCGTAGGTGTGTGTGTTTAAAATTAGTTGTCATTACATCTTTTCCCTTACAATTTCTAAATCTGCATAAACTCTAGTGTCAGTCCACCCAGGTGTTTGGATTATTCATTTTAGTCTTTGTCTCTTAATACATGGCAAGAAGGGCAAGGTCACAGCTTCATCTCCCCTGCCTGGGAACAGGCTATTACTTGGCTACCATGGCGCAACTCAGAGTTTCCACTGCAACTGATATGCTCTAAATTATAGGACATTTCCTGAAGAAGTTCCCACCAATATTTGAAATGAAGGTTAAGAAGAGCCTGCTGGATCTGGCCAATCTCCCATCTAGTCCAGCATCCTGTTCTCATAGTGGCCAATCAGATGCCTGCTCTGAATGCCCCAGGTCATGTGGTATGCTTAGTTTTATGCAGAGAAACTAACATTTTTATAGCATTCCCTGACATTCTTTGGCTTTCCAAGAACAGTTTATGTGCTTTTTTAAAAAAAGATGATCTTTATTGGTTTTTTATAATTACATACTAGACATACATACTATACATATATTATATTACATTTTACATAGTTTATGTGCTTTTCAATCAAATGTAAATTTACCAAGCCAAATGTTGTCCCATCACAAAAATGATCCCTCACACCCAAAAACATTTTTAAAGATACCTCACTGAAGAAATTTGCAAAAATTACATTCTACTTCCTAAAATGACACACCCTATTGAGGGATGGTCAATTTAAGCTCTGTTTCCTTTAAATTCATTAGAAATATCAAACCACCATAACCCAAAATGAACTATTTCACTCCCTGGTACAACAAGAGAGTTCTTATCTTAAATTCACTATAATTTCTTTCCACTATGGAGCTGTAAGGAGAGGCATTCCATGCATTGCAATTAATCATAATATCATCATTCATTCACCTAAATACTTTAATCACACTCATAATTCATGCTGAAAGAAAGCATATTAAAGCACAGCAATCCAGGAAAAACAGATTTGTGGTCCCAGCAAAGTCATTTAGAAGCTGGTTTCTTCACATGCTCTAGAGGGACGTGAGGGGCAGATGGGGCTAATCAACCTGGAAAGGTATCCCATCTAGGAGAAGGAAAACTCTGATCCTAAACCTCTGTTGCCTCACAGCTATACTCATTTCTGATAAAGGTTTTGGAATGAGTGCAGGACATCTTTGGGAGAATAAATGGCTAAGGAGTAAACCCTACACAAATCCAGAGTAGATTCTCTAGGGTGGTTTGATGACCTCTGATACAGAACACCTCTTTCTGACAACTCCTGCAGCCAAGCTGGTGCAAAATGTATTGCTTTCCTTCCCTTTGGGGACCATATCAGCAAGGCCAGGGATGGGTGGATCATGTCATCCAGGCAGCCAAGGACCAACATACACACTGCCCAGGTTTGCAGACACCAGCACTTTGATGCTGCTAAAGCATCAAAAACAATGTGGGAGGCAGCAGTTACGAGTTACAAGCCTCTGCAGCCACAGCAGGTGCTGTGATTCTGCAGCGGTTTTTTATCAGTTATCTCTCAGCCCTATAAGATCCTCTGCCTGTGTTATTCCTATTTATGATATTCCTAAATCATTAATATACATTCAATAGTAGTAGCCTTTATATTATGCTTTGAAAATATAAGACATAAAAAAGCATGCACAGTGCCTGGATTCTTCAGACCTTTCAGATGCTTTACTTAGTAACAAAAGTCAGGGCTTAGTTTATTTCTGAAGATTAGATACATATATTGCAGGTGTGTATTTATGGAACATGTAAAAGAGGTGCAATTTGTTTGTTTTTGAACCTCTGCATACCCTTCATTTTACTTGACCTCACATTGTATTAGCTGTGTTAATTATGAACAAAACAACCCAGTGATGAATTAGTAATAAGGATGTTCATCTTAAGATATTTTAAAGGCATAGGTTCATTGCAATTAGAGGGGAGGCTAACCGCTATGGGATGAAAAAAGTTTCTTGGGAATGCATTTCATTTCAAGTGACAAAACACAATTAAAACCTCAACAGTCAAATGAGCTGTCACGGCCACAGTTAGAAATTGTTTCCCTTTTAAAACCTGCTACTCCTACAGTCACATAGTTTTGTTTATGCTTCTTTATTCAAAGCATGTGAGGCTAAATAAAATCCTATGCGTGTTTTGCGTTTTTGCTCAGCAGCCATTGCATCTGAAAAGCTCCATCCAGCAGATCTATTCCAGGTAGTGAAGGAGAGCGGATAAATCTGTCCTGTTTCCGTTGAGCCTTTGCATCACTGTCAGCTCACTGTGATGAGTTTGCAGACAAATTTCAGCAACAATTTTAATTTGTAGGTTTGCCCCAGAAGCAAAACACACAAGACATAATGACCTCCTATCTGCTGACCTGTTTCTGTGTATTGGAAAGAAAAGCAGGAGGTGTGATGCAGCCAGGAGCATAGCTGTCAACGTTTCCCCTTTTTTAAGGGAAATTCCCTTATTCTGAATAGGATTCCTCGCAAGAAAAAGGAAATGTTGACAGCTCTGGCCAGGAGGCTGACATGGTGCAAACGCACCAGTAGAGCCAATCCAGCATTCCTGCCCATGCATTTGCACCATGCTGATCTCCCCTTTCCTTCCTGGCAAGTAACTCAGCTGTAGGAAGGTCAGATGAGTGCCACTGTGATGCTACCCCATCTGCTACTGCTTAAGACTTGTCAAATTTTTGATACTGGTTTTATGTTGCCATGCATTATTGGATTGGTTTCTCTAGGCTTCTCATTCCATAGTTGCAAACAGTGGGGCTTGTTTTTATCTGACCTGAGCCTTTACCTTGGGGCTATTAAAGGAATTCCCGGTGAGCTGGGTCTCTCCCAGGCTGGCTACTGAACACATGGGGCAGGCTAGATCTTTCGTTTGATGACATTAATGTTTTTCTTGGAAAGGCAAAGGGACCCGATAGCTTCAAATCAATGGCAATTCAAATTCTGATCGGAAAACTGCCCATCCAAAATTTGTATTCATGACACTTACACCCCACTTTTCCTCAAAGGGCCTCAAGGTGGCACGAAAGGTTCTCCTCCCTCCCATTTTATCCTCACAACAATCTGTCAGTAAGTAGATGTGGTAGAGAAGTTCAGTTAACTTTACATTGAAAGGTAATTCTATCAGATTCATAGTTTCTGAAACAAACAGAAAGCCAAAACACAAGCATCCTAAGGCAAATTTTGCAATGCAGTTCCCCAAACGATGTTTACAAAAATGCATATATTGGACGAAAGTGAACGAAAAGGCATTATATTAGGGGAAACTGCTTGCAAGAAAGTGTGCATTAGTCAAAGCTGCACACAAAAGTGTATTTATTGGGATAATTTTGCACTAATATGCTGAAGAATTTTCAGAAATAAAAATTCAGAAATTGCTGCAGAAATGTGGAGGGCTGAACTTGATATGGGGGGAGAGAGAGAGACAAGAAACTGAAATTGGCAGATCTTCTATCCCTACCTGTAAGGTAAGTTAGGTTGAGAGACAGTCAGCCTGTGAAGTTCATATTTGAGTAGGAACCTATGTCTCTCAGGTCCTAGTTTGAGATTATAACCACTATGCTGCACTGTAAAATGTTCTAGAATGAACAGTTGCTACACACACACACACACACACACACACACACACACACACAACCTGTGTCTACAGCCCCATCTAGATCCTGATAGCTAGCAGTAGTATGGTGCTTGTCCTAAGAAACAGGGGCATAGTCAATGCATTTCTGAGCTTCTTTGTAGAAGGTATGGATGCAAAATGTATAAAAATAATTTGTAGCAAATTTCTGGACAGCCTGAAAAACATTTAGCAATATTGTTCTCCACATTCTGGAGGTTTTCACAGGCGGATGTTTATGTGTGTCAGATCTTTGTAGAAGTTATTCAGTTGATTGACACGGAAACCCATTTATGTCTCTTGGCATCTAATATTTGTCTCACTGTCAAAGCCATCATGATAGTTCACGTTTGAGTCTACACCATTACAATTATCTTGAAATGTCAGAGTCTACCCTTTACACACTAGTATTGCACTTGAACCTGCACATTTTCTTTCAAGATGGATGATTTCCTGGCATATGTCAGGAACCTGGCATTGGGATACTCTTAATATACAGGAGAGTCAGGAAAAGATAGATGGTCAAGAAAAGGCCAAATAACATATGACATGTAACAGATATTATGTATAATCATACAGCAATGGGTGTGCTGTATAGGAAAGATGCAAGTTAAGGTGTGACCATTTTATATTGTTCTGCTATTGTTTCTACTCCTCGTAAAACTGATTTGTTGATATGAAATTTGATAACTTCATAATGCTGATATGAAATTTGGCATGGAGAATCATGTGTGTAAAATTTACAGCTTGTCCAGAAGAACCAATGTTGTTGTTGTTGTTGTTTAGTCTCTTAGTCGTGCCCGACTCTTCGTGACCCCATGGACCAGAGCACGCCAGGCACTCCTGTCTTCCACTGCCTCCCGCAGTTTGGTCAAACTCATGCTGGTAGCTTCGAGAACACTATCCAACCATCTCGTCCTCTGTCGTCCCCTTCTCCTTGTGCCCTCCATCTTTCCCAATATCAGGGTCTTTTCCAGGGAGTCTTCTCTTCTCATGAGGTGGCCAAAGTATTGGAGCCTCAGCTTCACGATCCGTCCTTCCAGTGAGCACTCGGGGCTGATTTCCTTAAGAATGGATAGGTATATCAGCCCTACAACACAGTAAAATGGCCAAGTTGAACATTAAAAAAAGTCTAGAACAGAAAGGATTGTTTACACTTTTTTGCATTATATGTGCATTAAATGGTTGCATTGCATTAAAGAATGTACCAACTCCCTTTCTGGAGACTGAAATGGTGTAGTTGTAATACTATACCCATTTGCCTGGCAGTGTCATGGAAGTCAGTGGGACTTACTTCTGAATAGATGTGTAGAATTCTACTGGAATATATATATATGAAATACCTTTTGAGGTTTTAAGGTTAAGGGGTGAAAAAAGTCCATTTTAGTTAATGGAAAGAAAAGGGTAAGTTATGCTGCCATATCATTTGTAGATAGTGAAGGCAGGATGAGAAAGAGCTGGCAGCTCTATGAGGGACTGTATGATAAAACCATGAAAATCCAGCTCATAAAATGATTTTTCCTATTACTATGAAATTTGGTATGGAGGATCTCATGGTATGGATATCTGAGCAGCAATTAAACTCAGCAAAAAAAGTATGGCAAGCATTCAACAAAGCGTGTCCTCCCTAAAAGAGGGCACGTGTTGAGGTGAGACCTGGAGACTGACCTCTTGGTTGTGGGTGGGTATATTGGACAGCCACAACACCCGATTGGTAGGACCCTCGTTGCTGGCTTTAATCTGGCCAATGGAGAGCTATCTAAACGGACCGAGGGACCTATATATACCGATATATATATACTGCAAGCATACCCAACAATTATTAATTAAAATGATAACACTGCACTACATTATAAAATAACATAATATATAAATAATACAAAATCATCATCATCATCATCATACTGAGATGTATATTTTAGGCCCCATCCATTTTTTTGCTTGTAAGTTGTTTCAAACTGTTTTTAATGTCGTATTTAGAAACCACTGCTTTATTTTTGGTTGGCTGTGTTTTACTTCCAAACCTACAGGCGTTCAACCACAGGTTAGCTATTAGAAGGAATGATAAGGTTCAATATGTTTAACTCTTCTTTATTCCCTTTATATAAGCTGGCTCTGGCTATATGAAATCATTTTCTGTGAACTTCAACCGCATAAGAAATGGGAGAATTGCAGACAATGTGCACTGCAGCCCTGAAATCTCTAAGATAATTTCACTCACAATAACTTGTGGTAAACTGTCAAATCCTTTGGAAAGTGAGGTGGGGCAGACAGCTGAATAAGGTTCCATGGCCTCATGACTGGCCAAACCTACACTTATGATCATCTGAAACAACAGCCTTAAAAAATAATCAACTCTGAAATAAGCACAAGGTAGATGTAGCACTTTATATCAGGCCTATCTTTTGAGACGTGAGGTAAAGTGTGTTGGTTTTCTGTCTAAAGAATGAAAGGCAAGAAGAGGCAAGGCAGATCAGCATACAAGTCTTCTTTGCTATATCTATGGGTTTTTACTATTATTCATTAAATTCATATACAGTGGAACCTCTGGTTAAGTACTGTCATCCTTACGAACGCTTTGGGTAACGAGCTCCGCTAACCCAGAAGTAGAAGCTCTTGGTTGCGAACTTTGCCCCAGGATGCGAGCGGAAGTCGCGTGGCAGCAGCAGGAGGCCCCATTAGCGAAAGCACGCCTCATGTTAAGAATAGTTTTGGATTAAGAATGGACCTCCAGAATGAATTAGGTTCATAACCGGAGGTACCACTGTATCACCCTTCATCCAAGGATCACAGAGTGGTTTACAATATAAAACTACAAAAATGCTTACCATCGTATTGCATGGGGTGGTTGCCTAATGACAGCATCATTTAACCTTGTGTCATGTGTTGTAAATGAAAGCAGTTAATAAACACTACACACTATCATTAAAAGCTATGTTTCAATATCCTGTCCTCAAATACACATTGATTATTAGCTTTTTTCCATTACATCAAATCTTCCAAACCAGCATTACCACTGCTCATTATCTGTAACTTTCTCTCTACCTTCCTCCTGCCTTTTCTCTAGGTCTTGTTTTTTAATGTGCTTTGAAACTATTTTATGATTGAATTCTATTGTTGCTTTGTGTACAGTTGGGCAATGAAACATTTTTATCTACATCTTTTGGACCCCCTCTTTTATTCACACAGCTTAATGACATCATTGTGAGCTGTTCAGACCATTATGCAGATGCACTTCCTGGAAAAGATGCTGCTTCAGAATAAGCCGTTACTTTTTGTAGGCCCCGCAGGCCCTGGAAAGAGTGCTTTTACAAACAACTTCCTATGACAGTTACCTCATGAAAAATATGTTAGATGTCAAATTAACTTCTCAGTGCAGGCCTCAGCTAATCAGACCCAGGACACTTCCCGAACAAAACCTGAAAGACACCCAGTGTTTTAATTAAAAACAAGTGCACAATTGTACTTAGTTTACCCAAGAGAGTTTGTTCATAAAATAATACAAAGTTATCTCTTTTAGTTTCTGACAACATAAATAAAATTTGATTTGTTTCCCTATATACTGTTCATTTGTGAGGAAACTGCATTCTAATTGATGTTGACAAATCTGCTGATTGATGTGATGTGCAAGATATGGAAGACAAGTCTAAAGGAATGTGTTGACTTAACTTTTTCTTCATATGTTTCTTTCGGGTGAAGGGGAATGAATTAACTGTCCGTCCAGGGTATTCATCAGTCTAAAACATATTAAAGGGAATTGCCAGATTGGGTTCTGAGTATTAAAGAGAACCATCTGTTAGAGAAAGATCTGAGTGATAGCCTATAGGTAGTCCTTGCCAACACAGGGAGGGCAAAAAGATCAATGGGAAGAACTGCAGAGTCTAAGGGGGATTGTCTTTGGCTTTTTCAGCATCCAGCTCATACATTTTTTAACTCATCACATGGCAGAAAAGCAAGTACAACATTAATTGGCACCGTAAGAAAAGTTCAGTGTATTATTTGCGCTCCCTACATAGGTAGGATTTTGCCAGCCATCTAGTGGAAACCCTTGAGCTTTTCAGTGGCATAACTTCAGTTAATTTTTTTTCTTTAAGATGAAAGTGAACTGAATGTATTTTTAAAAAATTGTTAGCATCTGTCTCAGGAGGCAGTGGAAGAGTGTGCCTTCAGGGGCAAAGTCAAATCATTGGAGAGTTACAGCACCTGCTGTGGCTGTAGAGACCAGCATGGGAGAGACATGTTTTATTGCTGTTGCGGCAGATGAAGAAATCTGGTTTTGTTACCACAGGTGCACCATTGTGTTCCTTCTCTCTGCACTCTTCCCAGTGGGCATTCCTCCACTTTGTTAAGTATAACTGTTTAATTGTACATCGAAATGGAAAATAACTCTGTGTGTGTACTGCTAAATGCATAACATGGAAACTTCCACTGTAGCTAAACAAAGGAGTTGCAGAGAGCCAGCAGGTTGATAATTAACTTGGAATGTATCTCTGCTACTCTGCCATGAGGTGTTTAATTTTACATCACATAAGAAGTATTCAGTTGCAAATCTCCATTTTGGGTGTGTGAGCTAGTCTTTGTTCTCAAGCATCCCAAGAGGAAGGTGTGCTAATGATTCTCTCTCAAGGAGAACACAGCCTCCCGCTGTAATGGAGGCTGTGGAAGAGAAAGAGCTATTGTTTTCAGCTCTGTTTGAAGTAATTTTATATTTCTAACATGCTGTACCTGTGCTTGGACAATCACATGATATTATACGATAGACTGCTCTGCCTCCTTTCTTTTAGTAAATGTTTTGTGCCACTGGGGAAGTGGTAATTCTGTATTGATTTGTTTTTGATGTTTGTATGTGATGTCAATAAAAGGTTTGAAGATGATGATGATGATATTATGCAACCATTTGGATGTAACATTAGTGTTTTGAGTGTCTGTTTTGGAACAAGTTCTGTTAGTAAAGCTTTGGAATCATATTTTTGGACTGGACAATTTTTAATTCAAGCGTTAGTTTTTATTCATCCTGTTGCTTCCATATGCACAATATTAATAACTACATTACTCTGGTGATTGTTGTGGGTACACAACCAGTCTGTCCTCAGGTACTGCAATGAAAGAATGCAGCACTCAAAGTCAAGGCTTGAGAACATGCTAGGCTCTTACTGTTCTCAGTTTTTTCTACTGCAAAGTCTTAGGGAGGCTAGAATTGCAGAAAGTGAAGCTATACAGGGAGATGTAGAAGTTTAAGAAGTGGGCCACATCATTCAAAATCCAATGCAGGCAAAGCTCAGACGAGTAAGCTCTACCAAATTTTATGCATAAATCTATTTAAAACACATTCTTTGTCCATCCCTAATGAGGAATGAGAGAGTAGTTTAGTCAATATCACCCAGCAGCAGAGAGGCTTGCTTTAAGTCACTGGCCTGTCCCCACACTATCTGCCATAGACAAAGGTATACCCTCTCATTTTTAGTGAGCCTCAGTGCAATCCTATGAATGCAAACTCAAAAGTTGAATGGTGCTTACTCTCTAAATGTACATAGGATTGCAGCCTCCATCTGTAAATTGTAGGAAACAGGGAAAACTTGAACTGTGTTATTGTTTTATTCATCTATATATTTTATTAGTCACTTCTTTCTTAAGTGACATGCTGTTAAAAACTCATTATAAACTAATATGGGTAACATATAAAAGCCAGAAAAAGAAATACATTTAAAAGTATTCAACACTAGCAGCAGAAGAGACATTCTTTCCTGCTAGATGTAACATAATTGAGGTGTACTTCAGTTAGCAAATTCATCATCTGCATAATGTCCATTGTTAGAGAGAGGGAAATGGCACCTGTCACCCGTGAAACTTATATATGTACTTATATTAAAGTACTTGCATTTAAAATTATTAACAAGATTTTTTGTGGAGGGGAAATACGCTGCTTGATTAAATGAGGGTGATTTTCTAATCCATC
Organism: Podarcis muralis; assembly: GCF_964188315.1. Classification (NCBI taxonomy): domain Eukaryota; kingdom Metazoa; phylum Chordata; class Lepidosauria; order Squamata; family Lacertidae; genus Podarcis; species Podarcis muralis. The sequence goes on from NC_135664.1 coordinate 42,330,043, forward strand.
AAAACGCTTTTAATTGATTAATCTAACACATTAATTGATGAACCATTGTAGCCCTCTTTTTTTACTGGACAAGGGAAAAGTACAGTGAGGAAGCACAGTTGTGGATAGGGAAAACAAAAGAAAAGGGCCTTTCTGTGACCTTCTCTCAGTATTTCTTAGCTCATGAAGAGTAAGATCTCTTTGACCTCAGTGGAATTATAAAGAGAGAAGCAGTGGGATTATAAAAACAGATGTCCCTAAAGCAGGAGTGGCTAACCTTCAGATGTTGTTGGACTCCGACTCCCATCACATATATAGTAGTAGTAGTAGTAGTAGTAGTAGTAGTAGTAGTAGTAATTTATTTATACCCCCGCCCATCTGGCTGGGTTTCCCCAGCTGCTTTGGGAGGCTCACAACAAAATATTAAAAATACAATAAAGCATCAAACATTAAAAGCATCCCTAAACAGGGCTGCCTTCAGATGTCTTCTAAAAGTCAGCTAGTTGTTTATTTCCTTGGCATCTGATGGGAGGGCGTTCCTCATGGTGGGAGCTACTACCGAGACAGCCCTCTGCCTGGTTTCCTGTAACTTTGTTTCTCACAGTGACATCAGGTGTGTGGCAGGTGGATATCTGTTACAGAAAAAGGCCCGTGGACTGAAGGTTTCCCACAACTAACCCAGGGCTTTAATGGCAGTCATCTACACTTTGAACAGGCCAATCAACTATCGTATTTTTCACTCTATAAGACACACCAGACCACAAGAGGCACCTAGTTTTTGGAGGAGGAAAACAAGAAAAAAAAATCTGAATCTCAGAAGCCAGAACAGCAAGAGGGATCGCTGTGCAGTGAAAGCAGCAGTCCCTCTTGCTGTTCTGGCTTCTGTGATAGCTGCGCAGCCTGCATTCGCTCCATAAGACGCACACACATTTCCCCTTACTTTTTAGGAGGGGAAAAGTGAGTGTTATAGAGCAAAAAATACGGTAATATATAACAAGTATAGCATAAAACAGATGCTATTGGTTCTCTGGAGTCATTCTGCACCAACTTCAGAATAATATTTTCTTACTATTTATAGCTATTCAAATAAGAGGTTGGCCCTTCTGCTCTGTTTTTTCATGTACCAATAGCAAGCTCAGACATCTTGTGGATACTTCTTTTACATCACAGAAATGTTCAAACATTTTGTGCATATTCTCTCATAGAAGTTACTCATTGAACACAGTATTAAACATAAAACAATAGCAAGGAACAGCCAGACAATTCTTTTTAATAGATTCAGTGTCAGTTTCTTTGCTTGAATACCACGTTGAACACACATGTTCAATGAGCTTTTATGCTCTCTGGCCATGCTAGCAAGATACAGCATATAAAACAATGGGAATGACAGAAGTTCATAGTCACTGTGTCTAAATCACAGGGATGGATTCCTCCTGTGTCTGGATGGCTGGCATAATGGGAGAATGAACTGGCTTTTGAGTGCTGCCAGTTTTTGTTAAAACAAATCAAGAACCAACCACCTGTGTGTCGCACAAACTGAATTTGGATCTCCTTGTGATATATGTACCATCTGCTCTTTATTTCTGAACAGGTGAGAGACTGAACCAATTTTCTGCCGCCAGCTTTCAACTACTGATTATGTCTAATGTGTATTTTTGCAATTCTCAAGTGAATAATATTTTTGAAAGACAATTCTAGGTTATGCTTTGAATACATGGACATATATTTTCAGGGGAAGTGTCTTTATATTTTGGTTGTTCAATTATTTAATCACCTTTCCCACATGCACCGGGACCAAGTGATAGGTTCATGATAGCTTGCGCCCTATTTGGTGGAAAAAATTTAACAACTAAAGAAAATCCAGCCTCTTTGTTAAGGCTGTGATCACCCCTGAGGCCTATTCACAATTATGAAGGCTGCAAACTAATATCAATAAGAACTCACAAAAAGAAAAAAGTGTACTCCTGAACTTCCTATGAAGAATCTGGTTTGTTGTGACTTGCTTGTGTCTATTTCAAATGCCAGAGCTAAGCCCTCGAACAGGAGCTGAGGTTGCCCAGGCAGGTGCATTATGTGACTCATGAGAGCAGCAAAATAACCACACTGTAGAACGGTGGTGGGATAAAATCAGGCCAAACCTTTATTGACAGCAGCAGGCAGGGAAGGCTTGGCATGGCGCTGGGTCCAAGATCAGTTCATCATTCCACAAGCCCCGTGTTGATGGAGAGGATCTGTCAGGTTTGGACTGCCCCAAACCTGTTCCATGGGAATCACCCAATGTTGAACCTTCCATGGTGCAAGCCAACCAAGCAAGGTCTCACTGGGGAACCAGGGTGCAGATTCCAACCAGGCAGATACCCCTACCTGAGCAGGGGGGTGTTGGCTATTTGCAGATTAGTTGCGCTGCAGAAGGCATGCTGGGGAAACCACACATTTCAATAAACCCCAAAGTAACTTTTGCTAGGTTTTAATAACAAAAACAAAAACTCCTTTTACACTATATTACAATATATCAATAAGCATGATCCATCCACCAGGGTACTGTGAGAGCTACATGCTGCTCTTTATATACCATACCCAACAACTTAATTACCACAACTTAACAGCACCTGCTACACTGCTTCACACCTGTAAAACTAGGTCACGTTATTTGCTCTGGCCTTTAAAGAAATACACATCTTGCGGAACAATGATGAACCTTCAAATTTAAAGAGACCATTCAACAGGGGGGTCCTTCCCTCAGGCCCCCTATACTATGTTGATCCTGCCCAATGCTATTTCTGCCTTCAACAAACATTGTTTTTTCACCTAACAAAGGCAAGCCATAATATCACTAAGGGAAAGGCTGGGCCGGGTGGGGTGGGGTGGGGGGAGAAACCAACCAAGTGCCAATCAGATTGAGAGAAAAAAGAGACCTTTCTGGCCCTGTTAACCAGTGACCCAAAATTGCTCAGTGAAGGCTCTAACCCCAAGGTGGAAGGGTAGGAAGCTTTCAAGGCAAAATGGCCCTGAGTTCCAGGGGAAGCAGCCTTATATAGGCTCTCCTCTCCTCCCCTGTACAAAGGCTTATGGGACAGCTTTTTCCCATGAGCCCATGCAGACAGGATACTGGGCAAATTGCCCACTATTTTGCTGCAATCTATGGGCCACAACACCACCGGGCAAAGGCATCCCACGCTTATTGGGCATGCAATGAGGCATATAGCAAAGTGACTGACGAACAGAGTGCTTGTAAGCATATGCAGAGGGAAACATTTACAGACAAAGCCATGGCTCCTCTCATTTGGCAGTGAAGCGCTGCAATTTGGGGAGCGGCGCTGCATTTTAAAGGCTCTGTGCAAAGCTCTTCTTGTGTTTAATCACTGTGCTTTGTCCTTCATTGATTAATTTGTTCCTTTTCTTCGTAGGGCTGACAAACAACTATAATTATGTTAAACAATTTGCTTGCAAAGGAAGGTTTTATTTAGGTCTGTGAATTTAGTTGAAAGTCTTAAAACATGAAATTTATATCAAGTTCAAAATAGGTGAATTACTCTCCAAATAAGTGTTGGCAGCTCTTTATCTTTTCCTTGTTTTTCGTGTTTAATTCCACTACTGAAGGCTGGAATATGCATCGTTTCCCCCTCCCCCTCCCCAGCTCACGCCGCGTGAAGTGTTTTGAATTAATTATGCTAAATTATTAATAGCCCATGATGTGAAACATTACAGGATTTGAGTAATGCTTTTTACAGCAGCATATGATAATTTTGTAGTTTACATCCTCTGGAATACTCATCCACTTGAAAGAAAAGACTTATGGCTACACTATACAAGCATTAAATTGAGTTTCTTCTGAGAATTAAATTGTGTGTGTTAAAATATTTGACTGTATATCATTTTAAGGGTGATTTCATAAAAGTAATAATTTAGCCGGCAATCTACGGTCTCAGGTTATATTCTGCCGTCGACGACCATGACCACCCATGCACGGCGCCCATCTATGATTTGATAGATGAATAAACTCATTGTCAAATGCTGCTGGTTCCTTGATTGTAATAAGATGCTGCAAACACATATTCTGTTTATTGTACAAATTAGGTATAAGCAACAGTGAGGGAGAAAATAACACTTCAACACACTATTAGGACTCTGTGCATCTTGTTCTCCAGGCCTAGCGGCCAAATTGTCTGTGAAGCGTTTGTCTCAAGCAAAAATAAACATGGTCATATTTAAAAAGCATGACGTCCCACCAGCGGTTTGGAGGTACCTGGTGCAACCTGGAGGGTTTATGAGGGCAATGAGCACAGAATTGGCCAACTTTTCAAAGTAGGGGCCCCTGTGCTTGGAATAGTTGTGCAGACAAGGGAATATTCAGTCTCTTAAATCCTTGCAAAACTGTGATATGACAAACCATATGTGCTAAGAACCACTCTTCTAGACAAGTATTAAAGGCACAGGAGCCTTATTGCTGGCATCTCCTTTTAAGCAGATACTGCTAATACCCTCCAACATTTCTTCAGTGAAAAGAGGGGCATCCCAACAATTACCTGATGAAAATAGGGATGTCCTATTCCATAATCTCCGACATTTTGCTGATGAAAATAGGGGCGTCCTACAGTATCCTCCAACATTTCTCGGATGAAAATAGGGGCATCCTAAGGAAAAGCGGGAAATTCCAGGATCAAATCTGAAACTGGGATGGCTTATGTAAATCTGGGCCTGTCCCTGGAAAAAAGGGACACTTTAACATTCTTTCCCTCAAAGAATTCTGGGCACTGTAGTTTCCTGAGGGTTTCTGAGAATTGTAAGGGGGGGGTTAAACTACAGTGTCCTACATTGACGCTGCAGCCTGACAGATCTCTAGTGCCACACCTCTCTCCTTCCAGTGCAGCATTATTATTCCTCACCTCTGTCTATTTCTATCAAAGTGGGAGGGGGGCGAGGAAAAAAAGCATAAGCTTTTAGTCTAGTCAGATTTGTAGAGCCTGCATTTTGGCAGTTCCAGCTACACAACCGTTTCGGTCTTGAATCCAATTTTGGTGCTTATAACAAACAAATTTATTTTGGAAATTGGGATTTAGCGATTTTTGCTAATTTCCTAAAATCTCAAAATATCACTCCTCTGTGGCAATGTGTGTGTGTTAGGGCAGTGCTTTTTTCTGGGGAGATGCAGGGGTACACATACCCCTAAATGGGAATGTTTCTTTGGGAATGTTTCTTTGGGAATGTTTATACCTCCAAATTTAGCTAAGATGAAAGAAACAGCAGAAAGGGCGTGCCCAGAGACTATGTTCTCAGAAAGGGCCTAACTCAGGAAGCCAAAGTACTTTCAGGAGGCAAGACAACCCAAGTTTGTTTATTTTTACCCTCCATGTTTAATTAATTCAGTTGCTAGTCACTTAATGACAGCAGGGTTTGGTTGACACTCTGTTAACAAAGGTTTTTAACTAGAATGGTTTTATTAGCTTGTTTACTTCAGAAGGGCTTGCCATCTTTGATTAAACACCATGTGGATTTATAACTATGTTCTCCCCATGCTTCCCTGACCTTTAAGGCACAGCTGATAAAAATCAAAGGTCACAGATTCCAAAAGTACTGATTCTAACAATAATGTCAGACGGTTTCCTGGTAAAGGAGAGGCTGCTTTTCCTTTTTTATATATCTCTTTCCCTCCCTTCTGCCTCTTCTTCCTGCTGTTTCAGGCAAGGATGAAAATTAACATGAATAAAATTAATGGTTTAATTTTGCAGGAGAAAGAAGAGGGCTTGCAGTGCTCCGCTAGGGAAAAGGGCTTTTGTCTTTGTTGATGACCTAAACATGCCTGCCAAGGAGAAGGATGGTGCCCAGCCTCCCACTGAACTGCCGCGGCAATGGATTGACCATGGCTACAGGTTTGACAGGTGCAATAAATATTAATTAGTGTGCTTGTCTACAGAGAAGGAATGGTATACACTGTTTCTGTGAAGCGTTAAATTGTAGTGTTAGTCTTTATAATTCTTCATCTTCTCCGTCACAACAGGAAAACATTTTGAGTTACACGATTCCCTGTATAGGAAAAGGAATAAAGGTTTATACAGTGCAGTGAATTACAGCAATATAAAGGCAAGCCTGAAGCTGCAAGTGGTAACAACATACAGTTGTATATTTACTGAGAAAACAGTGATATTTAAACTGGGGGTGAAGGGAGGGGGAGTCCAGCTCTCAGTTGTTAAGAACTGAAATGAACACCTTTGTGCTTATAAAAATGAGGTTTTTTAAAATGAAAATCCATCTGAAAACGCTTTTCTTAACAAATAACTAGTGTTTAGAATGATAGAAGTTACTGTGGACATGCATTTTCACTGTAAAATTTGGCCTAAGTTTGTATGACAGCTGAGAGTTTTCGGCCCTAAGAGCAGACCTAGTGATACTACTTAGTGTTGTAAAATCTAATTTAAATCAGTGAACATATCTCTCACCCAGAATGAAGACATGAGACAATTAAAGAGGCATGGCTTTTAATAATAGCAGATCTACAAAGGGCTGTTAACATTCTACCTAGAAGTGTGGGCTGGAGTGAGTTGCTGTTAAAACTCACCTTCAGCCATATCAAGGGCAAAACCACCTGATTCCAATATGTCTTTCAGCAGCTGCTTTCAAGGGGTGAGCTGAGGGGACACCATGGACAACCAATCCTTTGTTGGCCAGCATTCAGCAGTTTAAGTCTGACTCTTGGCTCTCGCTGGTGGATGCAGCGCTTGGACTCCCAACTCGTTTTTTGCCATCAGTCCCTAGAACAATCTTTGAGAATTGGAAGGGTATTCTAAGCCTGATGATTAGTGAATGGTCTCTTGTGCATATGAAAGCAAGAGGCTAGTAGTTTCAGCATTTCCCAGTTATACTCATACCTGACAACATTTCTACTTCAAGATGCTGTGTGGAATTTTGTATGAGGTAGTACACTTAACGCTGATGTTTTGTGAAGACGAAAGCTCGAACTTTAAAATTAGCATATGCACAACTGAGTGGGTGTATCAATGGCTTCAGAAATATTCTGCTGATTGAAATGTTCTTACACAACTGAATGATGAAGTTTGACATTAGCGGGGGAAATCACACACCTTCTATCTGTTATATAAATCAAGGGGGGGGATCGGAAGAAGCACTTAAAAGAACAGGACTGAAATTTTCAAGTTGCCTAGAGTTCATTACATAGGAAGCTGCCTTGTACCAAGATCTGAACATTTGTGCATTTACCTCAGTATCGTCTACTCTGAGAGCAGCTCTCCAGAGTCTCTGACAGACGCCCCTCTCATCAACTGCAACCTGATCCTTCAAGTACAGAAGCATACCCTCTGACATTCCTTAGATGAAAATAGGAGCACTTCTCACTCCCCACTGACCCTCCTCAATCCATCATCCCCCCCCTTGCAGAGCATTTCCTATCAGAAGAAGGGTGAGGGCCGCCACCACCACACAGCACTCACACCCTCCATCGCCCTGAAAAAAACCTTTAATCCTGATTTGATTTTATTCTTTGGAAGATTTACACACCGATACATAAATTTTAGAAAGTGGCAAGATTAGATGTGGACACACAATGTATTCTTATTATTTAATTCAAGACTCCTAGTGCTCTGCTCTGCTCCTCCTTTCTTCCCACCCAGGGCAGCCCTTCCCTCTTCCTGCCCCTCAGGGCCAGTGAGTTACACAGGGCTGGGCCTCAGCGACTGCAGCCTCTCCTCCTCACCCGCTCTCCCACAACTGCTACAATCTGCCCAAGGGAGAAGGCCGACAGCAGCGGCCATGGAGAGGCCAAGGAGACGTAACAGGATGCTTCCCTTGCCACCGCTCAGGACAAGCACCATCTCACTCGCCTCCCTGAGCTCAGTGACAGCAGCACTAGCAGGGGAAATGGGGACATTCTGGGATCAAATCAGAAACTGGGATGGGCTATGTACAGTGGTGCCTCGCAAGACGAAATTAATTCGTTCTGCGAGTTTTTTCGTCTTGTGAATTTTTCGTCTTGCGAAACACGGTTTCCCATAGGAATGCATTGAAAACAAACTTGCAAGATGTTTTCGTCTTGCGAAGCAAGCCCATAGGGAAATTCGTCTTGCGAAGCAACTCAAAAAACCAAAAACCCTTTCATCTTGCGAGTTTTTCGTCTTGCGAGGCATTCATCTTGCGAGGTACCACTGTACTTCTGGGGCTGTCCCTGGAAAATTGGGACACTTGGAGCGTATGTAGAAGCGAAAGAACCATTTTCAGCCCCAGGGCTACATTTCTGCTTCGTCAGAGTTAAGCAGGGCAAAGGATGCATGCAATTCTTCTCTTTCTAAGGCAGGCTGCACTCCAGCCACGCAAAAGCCAAGGATTTCTACACCACCGTCTACACCTCCCAAATAAGCAAGAGGCATTTATCGCCATACACATCCCCACCATGCAAGCATTTGACAAGGGCACAAAACAGGGCCATGGAGAAGCATGGTCTGGGCAGAGCCCCAAGGGCTGGACGGAGATGCTTGGAAGGCTGCTTTCAATCCATGGGCCAGAGATTTCCAATCCCTGTTTCAATATAGCTGGATATGTCAAAAGCTGGAGTTGGGACATTCTAGAAGAAGAAGAGGAAGAAGAGATTTGGATTTGATATCCTGCTTTATCACTACCCAAAGAAGTCTCAAAGCGGCTAACATTCTCCTTTCCCTTCCTCCCCCACAACAAACATTCTGTGAGATGAGTGAGGCTGAGAGACTTCAGAGAAGTGTGACTAGTCCAAGGTCACCCAGCAGCTGCATGTGGAGGAGCGGGGAAGCGAACCCGGTTCACCAGATTACAAGTCTACTGCTCTTAACCACTACACCACACTGGCTCTACATGCAAGGCATGGCCCCACTTCCCCCTTGCTACAGAAGCTTTATTGGAGAATGAACCCAGAACTTCTTGCCCTCAAATTGAGAGTCATGCACATAGGGCCAGGGTTTCCCAAACATGGGTTGCCAGCTATTTTTGGACTACAAGTTCCATCATCCCTAGCTAGCAGGAGCAGTGGTCAGGAGACCAGCTGGAGACCCAAGTTTGGCAGCTTATTTGAATAAAGAGTAGGCACTGTGGAGACACTAAGAGAAGTATAATATCTACAGTTTAAACAAACCACGTATTAGAAACCTAAAAGGCCATGGAGCTATTATTTTCTCATAAGGATCCATAACAAATATTCATGCACTAATAAAGTCTGACAATATATCTACAGGTAAATGCAGCAGAGTTAATGCAGGTCTGTTACTGCCTAAGAGCCTCTAGCTTTCAAGGGCCATTGAACTCTTAGTGGCAAAGACAATGAACACAACTGAGAGTTCTGCTGGCACAAGACTTATTATATCAGAAAAATGTCCCTGCCTACAAAATGACTTCTGAACAAGGGCCATTGCAACTGCAAAATCATTGCGATCAGCAGCCACTTTCTTGATAAGCAGCATTACGTAGAAAACTATTCAGCTAAATGGCTTTTCAGACAGTCAACATGGTTCTTTTGGATTTTTTATTGGTCACTCAAAGCTCTAATGTTATATTTTGTCCATGATAACCAGTTTCAGTCACTGTAATTTTCATGATTGCCAGAACCTCAGTGCGAAGCATATGCATGTTAGGAACTAGATGAACAGAAATAGAAATTCAGATGACAGAATTCCATAAATGGTTATATCTTAGTTTTGCTCATCTGGAGAACAGCTTTTTGTACCACAAGGGCTGGACATTATGATCAGGGCACCCATTTTGTTCAGACTATACACAATAACAGCCTACGCTCTTAAGATTTAAAATCTTAAATTTAAATCACTGTATGACTATGCTTCAACTGCTGTGGGTCCAGATTGCCATTTAATCCCTTCTTACTTCTGAAAGGTTATTCATTGCTAATAATAATAATATCACTTCCACATATATGTATCAAGGTGATGTACACAGTTCATTAAGAACAGCTAAACTTTCCTTCGTGGTTCCAAGTGTGTGGTAGTTCTATAAATATTATCTCTGCCTCTGTGCTACCTACATCCAGATCCTAAGAAACATTCCCTTGGAAACCAGTCCTATTTATTTCAACAGTATTTACATCCAAGAGTGTTTACTTATAACTTACAAAAAAAGTTGTAAACCTAGCAGGCTAGGTTCACAATCCAACCAAGACTGAATTCAGGTGAAGCCTTGCTATCACCAGCAACCATGAGACTTAAATGAGAGCCAAGGGCATATCTATCAGTGTGAACCCAAAAGCCAGCATCTTGCAATGGGTTGTTCCTGACTGCATATGTCCATTTACATTACAAATGGGAACTCTATATAACGAGAACTGACAGCAGACTTTATGTGGGAAAATTTAAGAGCGCCAATTTCCACATGGGCTTAAAAACAAGCGAGCTATTACTTTTGCTCATTTTGTGCGCATTCTGTTTAAACACTGGATGTATGGATGTATGCTTGCATAGTTTAGTTGTGCCTAGCAAACTAAGTCTAGGGGGTGTAAAAGGTGGGCAAGTCACATAAAGTGCTTCCCTCAGGTAAAAAAAAAAAAAAGATCCAAAGTTAGTTTTGAAGAGAATTGTGCATACAGTAAGCAAACAGGCTGCCAGTATAACACAGGTGAGCACCACATGAGCAAATGAAGAAATGAGTTTGCTACGAGCCTCATCATACCTCTGTGTCCACAGTGCATTCATTGTAAAGACCATTAGCACATCTGTTCGATATTTGGGTGGTTGTAAGGGAGCTAAAAATACTTGAGCAGTTGTGCATGTACGCCATATGCTACGGAAGGGCTGTTAAAGGGAAAGACAAAGATGTCAAGGTGTGCTCAACAGGACTGAAAGTGCTAAACATTCTGTGAAGTACAGAAATAAACCAGGATGGTGGTAGTGTCAAAAAGGAACAAACCCTTCTTTTTTAAAGGGAATTCTGGCATTTTGATTTGGACTGAGGCATAAGAGTAATTCCCCCTGATAATGTCAAAACCGGCCAAAGACATTTTATGGCCCAAGAGGCTGCACACACAATCTGACAAGTGCACCCCTCAATTCCTTGTAGTACTTTTCGGGGTGCTCTAAAAATATTGTAAAATATCGACAGGTAATGGGCTTTTATGGGCCCAGCTCAGTTCAAAGTCTTTATTAGATCTTCCAAATAATGTTTTCTTTGTTGATTCTGTCTGATAAAGCTCAATGATAAAAGCTCATCTGGAGCGATGTTGCTTTGTGATGGGTACCAAAAGCTATCTCTTGTCATTAGCTTCCATTAATGAAACATCAAACAGTCACCTAGGGGTTTTAGCAAACAATCAACTTTAAAAATAAAAAATAGACATCAAATACAGTGGTACCTCGGGTTAAGTACTTAATTCGTTCTGGAGGTCCGTTCTTAACCTGAAACTGTTCTTAACCTGAAGCACCACTTTAGCTAATGGGGTCTCCTGCTGCCGCCACGCCACTGGAGAACGATTTCTGTTCTCATCCTGAAGCAAAGTTCTTAACCTTAGGTACTATTTCTGGGTTAGCGGAGTCTGTAATCTGAAGCGTATGTAACCTGAAGTGTATGTAACCTGAGGTACCACTGTAACAGTTTTATATCGTGTTCTGGAAGATATGGAAAAATGTGGTTCCCTCTGAATGCATCTTAAAGCTTAAAATCTCCTCTCATGCACAAAGGAGGAAGAGGGAAAGGGAAGCAAACAAGCATGAGGTGTGCGATGGTCCATCTCATTACAGCACACCATAGTTTGCTGTAATACCTGAATGCAATTTATTTATCCAGTCATGCAATTCTGAAATGATTTCACAGTGGGTTGCATGACATTGTTGCCCTTCCCAGGTTTCAGCTACAAGCCAAGTTTCCAAAGCTTGGTTTGTCTTCCAGCTGCTCTTGCTTTATCCCATTGCAGGTTTAGAGCATCTTGGCTGAGGGTGGCAAAACAAACTATGGTTAAGGAAAAGTCCACACACTCTACCAAATCAAAATAAATCAAGGTTCATAAGCCAACAAGCCATTACTTCAGATGTGGTTTGTTAGCAGTAAACAAACCATAGTTAGGCAACTGGGAAGGGTTCAGTTTATCAAGAAGCCATGGTTTGATAAACCGCAGTTTATCATACTATGGTTTAACGCTGCTTACAAACAAGGCTTTTCGACCATTTATATTGGAAGTTGATGTCTGATAACTTCATTGATTATAAAGGATTCAGACTAGGCTGTTTTTGACAGCATAATCCTATGTACAGTTGTACATTGGAATTTGAACGGCTTAGTTGCCGAACATTTTGTCTCCTGAATGATCAAAAACTGGAAGTGATTGCTCTGGTTTTCAAATGTTCTTTTGGAAGCCGAGCATCCGGCGGGGCTTCTGCGGCTTCCGATTGGCTTCCATTTGACTTCCAAGGTACACCTGTATGTTTATTCAGAGGCAAGTACCTCTGAGTTCAATGAAGCTTTCTCTCTATATAGGTATCCATAATATTGCAGCCTAAGGTTTTTTTTCCTCCTCAGCTAACACAGCTTGCTGCTTCATGACATTAAGATGGAACCAAGTGGTTTGCACTATGCTTAGGTCCCACAGATACTATAACCAATAAAATAAGCTGGGGCATAATTGAGAAACACACTGGAGCATGGTGAGAGTTTTGTGACTGCCTTGCAGGCTTGCAAAGCCAAAAATGGCACTTGATAAGCCCCATCCATGTCTCCCTGTCCATGCATGACAAATCAATCAAATATCTGCACAGCAGTTATGCATTCTGGCAGCATATAAAACAGCACAATAGAGCTTGATTTATTATTTTTCCCCACAGTGGCACTGATCACAAGATTATAAAGTTAAATTTATGTATATCATATTTTGAAAATTACTAGAGCCAACTGTGTGGGCTGTTTATGGTTGATTTGTTAAAGAGAGAATCCATAACTCAGGCACAGAATCAGAAGTGTTGCTGGGTTACACTGTGCTTATTTTGATGTCAGAAAAGTGTTTAACAGTTTCCTTTGACTTTCAGGGCTTTCATTTTTCTTCTTAGTCTCCCTCATCTAACATACTCACCAAAAGCTAGCAGGGGGTGAATGTCAGGATGATGTGATTTCTCCACTAATGTGGAACCTTTCTTCACCAAAGACAAATTGTGACAAAGACACATTGTGATGGCTTACATTGGACAACAGCTTGATGCTGGAGGGAATGCGAAAGAAAGAAAGAAAGAAAGAAAGAAAGAAAGAAAGAAAGAAAGAAAGAAAGAAAGAAAGAAAGAAAGGCAGCAGTTAGGGAAGAGAGGGGAGGCGAAATCATCATTCACTCAGGATTGGCTAGCAAAAACAAGGGAAAAGTTTTCTCTGCACGTATGGCAAATAAGGCACTGGAACATTTGAGTAAGTTAAAAATAGTGGGAATCATAGAATTGTAGGGTTGGAATGGATCCTAAGGGTCAACCCTCTACATTGCAGGAATCACAGTTTATGGCCCTCCTCTGTCTGTCTGTCTGTCTGTCTGTCTGTCTCTCTCTCTCTCTCTCTCTCTCTCTCTCTCTCTTTCTCTCTCTTTCTCTTTCTCTCAAATGAGAAGCTCTCTTATCTGAGTCCGACTCATGTACCTCAGCCCTGTTAATCCTGCAGACTAGAGATGATGGTGATTAAACCTGGGACCATCTGTGTGTAAAGCAGATGTTCTACCTATGAGCTATGCCCTTTCCTTTTAGAATATGTGGTTGTTTCCTTTAAAAAACAAAAAACAAACCATATATGCTTGTATGTCTTGGTTCTCTGTCCACAGCCAACCAGTGTTGCATATTCCTTTCATGGCCCTGGGTTTTGACTCCCTAATTTTGATGGAGAAGGACAGAGATTCAAAGGAAGATCTAGTCCAAGTCCATGTTGCAAACACCTGTACAGCCTGAGGAAGCTGTATTGATGTCCTTGGGTTTCAGCCCAGAAGCCCCAGTGGAACTACAATCTCAATGCCCCAATATAATCAACGGCTGCTAAATCAGGTAGGCCCCTTTAACTGAAGAGTCTTCGGTGACCTGAGGCAGAGCCAGTCACCCGGGTGGAGCTTCTTCTCTGTTTAAGGCTCAGTGTTGGTTGGTTTGTCTTTGAGTCCTTCCAGACGGGTGTTTTACAGTGGGTGTATTCTGCAACACGTTCTCGGCACAATCAAAGTGGTGGCTTTGTTCTGTTTTACTGAGTTCTGTGATGCTCCTCCAATGCTACCACATTAGTGCTGTCTAAAGGGGCTGCAGCACAACAAAAGCATGTCAAAAAAAACCACCCCATTCCCACCATAAAATTTGTGCTGTTACAGGATTTCAAGCAGGAAGTCACAGGATATGCACTGATTAGAAATGATGATGTATGGCCATTCCAAAACTTTTGCAGGCTCAAACAGTATTGAAAGGGAGATTGTACATGACTGTGTCATGAATACAAATAATCAGCAATGTGCAATAAAAAGGACATCTAAATGAAACCATTATTGGGCCTCTTTGTATGACTCTTCAGTTGGAATGGCACAGAGAATTCTTCAAGGTGCTACCCATTGGCTTGGACTTTGCCTAGCTGGAACTTAACTTCAACTTCGCTCGACTGTACCTTATTGAAACCTGACCTCTCATTTGCTTGAACAATATTTTACTGGAACCTGAACTGTATCTTGCATGACTTGGCTTTATCAAAACCTGAACCATTGCCTTGCATGATGCTGCCTTTACTGGAATTCAGATTTGGACTTGCTTGACTTTGCATTGCTTCCCTTGCTGGAAACCAAAATCATGCATAACACATTCAGGCTAGAACCCAATCTGGCCGAGACTACACCAGTGGAACAGAACAGCAGCTTTTGCCACATGCAGGCTTCAGCTTGGGGCAGGTCACTGTGACATCTTTTGTAGTGCAGTTGCTAGGAGAATTCTGTGTGACGCAGTGGGTCAATGCATCTGGCTGCTAACCAGAAAGTTGGTGGTTCAAGCCCACCCAGGGATGGCTGTGGACAGAATTCTTGCATTGGAGGGGGTTGTACTAGATGACCCTCAGAGTCACTTCCAATTCCATAGACTTCCATTATTCTATTATTCTAATGAATATTGGACAAGGAACCCTTGAAAGTGACAGTGGATGCACCCTGAACGTCACAAGCCTAGATGGTCAAGAAAAGTATTTTCGAAGGCCAGGTTATGCATTTTAGAATAGATAAATAAGTCAGGTAACAGCATCTTTTTGGCATCTCAAGTAGAGATCTTGGTTTGTTCAGAGTTCCTGACTACCGGTATTTGAACTACAGATTAAACTTGCAATCGTTAACATGCAAAGGACTGCCTCCATTTTCCATGGACCCCTCTCCAACTACTCACCTTTTTTATTTTATTTTTTAAAGTATCTTTCTTTTTGCTAACTTGTGCATATTTAACTTGAATTTCAAATCCCATGATCCAAATAACTTTTTCATTTTCACTTTTTCATAGTCAAGCATTACACTAAGCTCTCATGGACCATTGCTAGAAAGAATTTGCTTGATTAATTTGCTGATAGGTGGTTTGGTGGTCACTGCCTTATGAGCCCCGCCCCCATCCAGAACCCACCTATGCTGCAGTGCTCACATGGAATTACTTCACAGGCATCTTTCCTCATGCACTTCAATGAAAATGCATTCTGCTGAAGTATCACTTTATTTAACTAATGCATGCAATCAGTAGGTGTCTCGGTTATCCTTTTAACAGCAGTATGTGAAAACTTCTCTCCCTTTCATTTACAAAAGAAACCAAATAGCTTGCCCTTATTTTAAGAGAAGGGTCTACCCTGCTTCCCGAAGTGCATTTAACATAACGAGGTTAGCAAATTTTATAGTAGCTCTAAAAGAGGGCAGATGTGGCTTTTGTTGTTGTGATGTTAGTGGTGTTTCTGGTTTAATATGTAAACTCCTTTTGAAATCATTTTTTTTTTCTGTGCAAGAAGCAAACCTATTTGACACTAGTCAAGGACACAGCCATGGTTGTAACTATGGTCCCCCCTGGTGGTGGAAGACAGGAAATAGTTCCTTTGATATTTGAATAAAATCATAATGAGATTCTGATATTCATGCAGGCACAGAAAGCAGATTCTAGTCAGTCACAGCCTTGCTATGGCAGCATTCGTGCTTTTGACATTCCCTTTGCGCAACACTCAGTCATAAAAGGATGGCAGCGACAGAAGAACAGGCCATGAATCAAAATGCTATAGGGACAGAGCCAAGGACTAAAATTAGGAAAAAGCAGAGTAGTAAGGCAAGGCAGGGGGGTAGTGGGATAGGAACTGATCATGGTGCAGAAGATAAAGCTAAGGAGAGCTCAGGATGGCAGGTTTTATAGAACTGTGTCTGGTTACAAGTCTCCAATCAATAGGCTAGTCAATGTTACATTTTCTTTCATATATTTTCTTTCTCTGTGTTGCAAAAATAACAGCATGTTCTTATTGCTTCAGGTGCATTTGTCTTCCACCACCATACTGGTTAATGTAATGTTTTTCAAAAAGTTAATAATCAAGACTTAGCTGCAATATACAACAGCGAAGCTGTTGAAGAAGAAGAAAAATATTGCATTAAGTCAGCAGTTTTTGCAGAGATACCATTTTGTGTTATAGAACATAAGCAAAGCCCTGCTGAATTAGGCCAAAGGCCCATCTAGTCCAGCACTCTGTTCTCACAGTGGCCAAGCAGATACCCATAGGAAGCCTGAAAACTGAACCTGACCACAACAGCCCTCTCCCCACTTGCAATTCCCAAGTATTCAAGGGTATTCAAAGGCATAGTGCATCCTGCCATGGAGGACGAACAGTACCATTGTGGCTAGTTGCCACTGATATAGGCTTATCCTTCATTAATTTGTCTAATCTTCCTTTATAGTCATCCAAGTTGGAAGTCATCACTACTTCTCATGGAAACAAATCCCATAATTTAACTATGTACTGTGTGAAGTACTTTCTGGAATTTTCCAACGTTCGGCTTCACCAGATGTTCACAAGTTCTAGTATTAAGAGAGAGGGAGAACAACTTTTATCTATCCGCTTTCTCTATCTTTTTGCCTCTTACTTGGCCTTTTATTTAACCCAAAAAACCCCAATGTAGAAACTTTTCCTCACAGGAGAGCTGTTCAATGCCCTTTATCATTTTGGTTGCCATTTTCTGAACCTTCTCTGGCAATACAATGTCCCTTGGGAAGTGAGATGACCAGAATCGTACATTGTATTAGCTTTATATAACCACATTATGATATTGGCAGTTTTCAGTTCCTTTGCTAGTGATTCTGTGGAATGTTCCTTCTTCCACAGCTGCTACACACTTGGTCGACATCTTTGTTGTGCTATCAGCTATGACTCCAAGGTCTGGTACCTGGTCAGTTGCTAACAGTTCAGACCCCAGAATATCTGTATATCTTCATTGCTAATTACCTAGTACAATTTTCGTTAAAGAACAGATGAATAACAAGGTGGTATATCACCATGCCATAGCATAACGAAAAGGGCAAACCAATGGTATGCGTATTTGGCCTATGTTCTGTCAATTTGAATAAAAGGGATAAGATGATCCAACTATTTAATCAATTTCAGCAAGTCTTAGCTGAGTTGCTCCATGACTTAATGTTGTTCTTTTAGGCATTAATACATATTAAAAGCCATCACAAATAAGGCTTGCAAGGAGAAAAGCAAACATGAATAAATGGTTGTTGTTCATTTATGTATTATGAATATCAGATTTCACAAGAATCAGAAACAGTTGAATATTTCACATATTTTAAAGTTACATTTGTTTGCATGTGGGGTCTTTCAGCATTTCTCAGCTGTGTTAAAGCTCCTAATGCAGCTTGGACTAGAACTGTGGCCTTTAGCATGTTATTTCTACACACATTATATGCGTATCTGAAGCAATACATTGATGACATGCAGCTCTGTTTACTGGTCTACATCCTCTGCAGGTGAGGTGGCAGATGTGCTGAACTAGTGGCCAGTAAAGTGATATAGGCCCACCACTGTAGTGTCAAAAGGAAAAACACACCACATGAGGTAAACAGATTCAAAGAAACACAATTCCCAATACAAAAGCCATTCCCAACTTTTCAAAAAATAATGAATGTCACTGTGCCCCCCCCCAAAAAAACCTAGCTAAAAAAGAAATCCAGCAAGCAGAACAACATTCAACAACAGGAGGCTCCCAGGGTAAAATTTACTCTTAGGGTTCAGCTGCTGTTCATAAACAAGTCGGGCCCCTGGAGTATTTTACAGCCATGTATTTAATCTGGACCCATCTGCTATCCTATTTATCAGAGCTAGTCCTCCCTCTCCCCCAAAAGTGTTTGCAAATAATATCACTTTTGATTACTGGCACTTTTTCATACAATAATTATTTGCAAATATTAATTTTCCCATATTATTTGACCAGGCATACTATTTGTCTAAACAACAATATGATAATGCATACGCATATACAAATCCTTTGAATCTTTGGGATTTTCTTCCAAAATTGGCATCTGCTGTTGCTGAGAGAAAGCATGTTGGCAAGGAT
The DNA here is from genome assembly GCF_964188315.1 of Podarcis muralis. Classification (NCBI taxonomy): domain Eukaryota; kingdom Metazoa; phylum Chordata; class Lepidosauria; order Squamata; family Lacertidae; genus Podarcis; species Podarcis muralis. The sequence goes on from NC_135664.1 coordinate 42,348,539, forward strand.
CTTGGTCCCACGATGATTTTGTTTATCATTTTTTTGTACAAGCTTTACTTCACAGGGTGTTTATGAAACTCTCATTTCTTCTCCTGTTTGTGAGAAGGAGATTAAAATTATATAAAACCATATATATATATATATATATATATATATATATATATATATGCCTGTTGTCTTTGTCCATGGAGTTTTCTTGGCAGGGATACTGGAGTGGCTTGCCGGTTCCTGCTCCAGGTGGATCACGTTTGGTCAAAACTCTCCATGATGACCTGTCCATCTTGGGTGGCCCTGCACGGCATAGCTCATAGCTTCTCTGAGTTATTCAAGCCCCTTCGCCACGGCAAGGCAGTGATCCATGAAGGGGACCATAAAGAGCTGGACCATAAAGAAGGCTGATCGCCGAAGAATTGATGCTTTTGAATTATGGTGTTGGAGGAGACTCTTGAGAGTCCCATGGACTGCAAGAAGATCAAACCTCTCCATTCTTAAGGAAATCAGCCCTGAGTGCTCACTGGAAGATAGATCCTGAAGCTGAGGCTCCAATACTTTGGCCACCTCATGAGAAGAGAAGACTGCCTGGAAAAGACCCTGATGTTGGGAAAGATGGAGGGCACAAGGAGAAGGGGACGACAGAGGATGAGATGGTTGGACAGTGTACTAGCATGAGTTTGACCAAACTGCGGGAGGCAGTGGAAGACAGGAGTGCCTGGCGTGCTCTGGTCCATGGGGTCACGAAGAGTCGGATATGACTATATATATTCCCCAAACACCTGCAATGTAGCGTGCAGTAGGAAGTGAGATGCTCTAGACTACCTGTCTTCCAGTTTCTGACTCTTTAACAGCTTGTGCCTTGCACTGACATCTAAAGACCTTCCAGATAAAGGCAATTCTTGAGATTGCATCTGGGGCCCGCAGTCTTCAAGGTGAGCTATGCTGGTTCAAGAGTGATCCTGCCATTAGAATCCTAAGAATTAAAGAATTAAGAACCTAAGAATCTAAGAAGAGCCTGATGGATCAGACCAGGGCCCACCTAGTGTAGCATCCTGTTTTCACAGTGACCAACCAGATAACTACAGAAACTCCGCAAGCAGGATCTGAGCACTAGAGCACTTTCCCCACTTGTGATCAGATATCAGATGGATAATAATATTTTTTAAAAAATAATATCCCGCCCAACTGGCTGGGTTTCCCCAACCGCTCTGGGCAGCATACAGCATATATAAAAACACAACAAAACATCAAACTTTAAAAAACAAAATATCCTGTACAAGCAACAAACAAATCAATAAATCAATAGAAACCAACAACAATAGCAACAACAATAATACTGTAGTAACAATAACAACAACAACAATAAACAGTTTACAGTCATACCCAAATTAAAATAACCACCAACCCCAACTAACCATTTAACCAACACCAACCCGACAACAGAGGAACCAAAATTAGAACTGTTTAAAATGTTTTAAAACATTTTAGCCAGTTGCCCCAACCCAAGAGTAGTTCCAGCAATGTCCCAGTGGCCTCCCAGGAGCCTTTTAGCTGCTCAGGGTGTGAGTCTGGGGATGAGCCGGCGAAAAGAGGGCAAGCCCCCCCCCCCCCTGTGCCGGCCCTAAATAGGGCAGCCCACGCCCCCCAGCCAGCCAGCTGATTGGCTGGCTGGGGGGGGGCAGGCCCAACCGGGATTCCCCTGCTCTCGCGGGGGCTGGGACCAGCCCCCGCTCATGTGGGGTGGGCGTGAAGCCCGCAACACCACCTCCTGGGCAGGCCGGAAGTGGCTTTATCAGAAGTTATCAGAATTATTTTACCACCATGAGAGGTGCAAGATTTTAAAGGGTCTTTAATACCTCATCAGCTTCAGCCAGCATGGCCAACAGTCAGAGATACTGGGAGATGTGATTTAGCAGTGTCTGGCAGGCCACAGGTCCCCCCACCCCTGTTTTATAAAATACCCCTTTCCTTTAGTTTATGCACATCTTGGAAGTCCTGATCCATGAAAGTCTTCCAGACATGCTAACGCAGCTTGTCTCCATCACAAAGGATCACACCACATTTATCTGCCTCCATTAAACTCCCCTTTGTCTGTCTTGCAGAAGCCCTATTCATTTTCTAGGGGATTCAAGAAGATTCAGTTACAGGAAGTTTGTGGATCTGTGTTCCATATATCATCTGTATATGACTTAATACCAAACGGCCACTGCATTACAAGAGGAGAATCTGCATATCAACAGATATATGTCCTAGCAGACTAATTTCACACCTACTGCGAGAGGTTGTTTTAGGGCAAACAAAACACAAATTATGAATCTCTTGGTACAACTAATAAATATACAAAGATTACCTGTAGAGTAAAAAGTCCTTTCCCCACAGCTTGACAATGAGTGGAAATTTCAAATAGTGGAGTATTTGTAAAATGACAGAAAATTGGGAAGTGGGTGTATTAAATTGAAGTTTATACAGTTTGTTTGCAGAAAGATGGCGAGCTTTAAAACTTTTGGCTATTTGCAACTCAGTGGAATGGGTTGGATCTCATGGTGGGAGAGGGAGCAAGTAATGTAATAGCTACATACGCTATGAAATGTAAAAATAAAATAAAATCCTATTACTTCGTATAGGAATAATAGCTAGTCTTTCCAATCCAGCTAGCAGCTTTACACACATGAAAGCAGACTTCCATATTCATATGTCTCATAAGATGCAGAACCTCAAAAAAGAGATCCTACACACACCTCTCTAATCCAGGTGTGATACGACCAAGGCAGAATAGAGTGGGACTATTACTTCCCTTGATCTGGACACTATACTCCTGTTGATACAGCCTAGAATAGTCGTAGCTTCTTCTTTTTTCTGCTGCATTACCCTATTGACTCATGTGAAGCTTGTGCTCTACTAAGACCCCTAGATCTTTTTCACATGCACTGCTGGCAAGCTGGGTGCCCCTAATCTTATATTGGTGCAGCTGATTATGCCTACCAAAGTGTAGAACCTTAGATTTGTCCCTATTGAAATTGATTTTTTTTTAGTTTGGGCCCAGTTATGGAATCTGTTAAGGTCATCTTGAATCCTGGTTCTGTCTTCTGTGGCATTAGCTACCGCTAATGGGGTCATCTGCTAATTGATGAGCAACCCCTCAAGCATCCCTTTCTTGTTTAAATCAGGTACCACTCATGGAGTCTTTACGGCAGCCTTCACCAAACTGGTACCCTCCAGATACTTTGGACTACAACTTTCATCAGCTTTGCTGGCCAGAGCTGTTCTAGTCCAAAACATCTGAAGGTGCTGGCTGCTACAGGGACCCTAGTGATATTTTTCATGAGTATAACAAAGAAGCAGACATTTATGATTGCTATAAATTTCCTTTTAAGCAGTTGTATCATTCTCCTTGGCAGCTCAAGGACACAAAAATGAAGGCATATTCAAGTTCACTTTATTTGATTTTTTTTTTTAAAGAGTCACCCATCTCTGTGAACAAGGTACTGTCAAACTCTTGAATAGGTGATTTTCTTCAGTGTTTGAAATTTAAGCATGTAGACTCCTGCTGGTAAAGTTGAGTTTCAATGTGACACTTCGAAACTTTAATATTAAAATGGAAATCCTTTATAATGCATATCATTTCTTATTTTCCTAATTTGAATTTTGTTTATATCCTTCTAACTGCCTTTGAAGTTCGCCACACCAACATTTGTAGCCAGGCTAGACTGACAATTTCTTCCTACACTTTCTGCATCTCATTAACCTCTAACCCTGATGGATTATTCAAAGGTCATCCAGGAAACATTAACACTGTGAAAAATCTGCAAGAAATATAGATCTCTATTTTTGTGTGGAAGAGGCATAGATCTAAGGAAACGCAGACAGAGAGGGCTGTGCCAGTAGTGTAGGAAGACAGATAAAACTCTACTGTCTTTCAAACCAAAGGTTCTTCTTTAGGCATAATTGCTCAATAGCTGGACAACCTCAAATGGCACGTTCTGTCAATGTAGATCCAATTAGTATATCTTTACTGCAGCTCAGACATTTGGTTGCCCGATGCAGTTCAGACACAGGGTGGCGCCCACACGACTGCTATGGTTTTTGTCTGATACATGAAGTAGCACTGTACTTAAGCGCTCTCTTTTACCAGACATATAAGCAAATATGCCAGCATTTGCCTTTCAGTGGTCTAGGTCAGTTTCCCCCAATGGGTGTCCTCCTGATGTTTTGAACTCCCACCATCCTTGATCATTGGCCATGCTGGCTGGTGCTGAAGACAGTTAGAGTGCCCACTTGGTGGGCACTTGGAAGGCTCCATGTTGGAGAAAGATGTTCTATGGCTTTTCCATGTGGTCAGTGAAACATTCATTTGTGATGTCAGCATCTGCTGTTTGTTTGGTATTATCTTAGCATAATCCCAGGCTGCTTTTCAGACTATTAATGAATTTTCACAACTGAAATGACATGCATATATATAGATATGGCTGAGTGAATCTGCACTGCAGCCTCTTGGGTCTTGAACTGATGCATCAGTTGGGTCAGCAAGCACCTAACAAGTGGTGACATCGAGGCAAAAAACATGTGGCTTCAGACACTGCAAGAGCACCAACAAGTAAGTGTGCAGTGCTTTACTTGTACAATTTTCACTGAGGTGCCGAAACAATAACTTGTGTGGTAGAATGTACAGATTGTGAGTTCCTAGTCAGCCATTATAATAGAAGGACAGACAAAATACAAGGAACCCTCAAATCCACTTATTGGCACTTCCTGAAACATCCAAAGCTGCTTGTTTATGAACAAATATAATATTGCACTGAACTGTCTCCTTGATAAAGGATTTGAGAAACACTGCTCAAGACTTGTCAAAAGAACGTCTTACCGAAGACTGTAATTATGCCAAATGCATAGTTTCCAAACCAAGTCACTTTTGAGCTATGACACTTGCTACAAATATATTTTAAAGTCTGATTCTTGAAACCCCTTCGAAATAAAATGCAACCAGTTGATTTCAGGACTTCAAAGGTCTTGTACCAAATTAATACTTTTGCCCATTACAAATACAGTATCTCTGAGCTCTTGCGAAAGGTATTTTCTTGTGAAAATGGAGATTTGCCTTGATATTTCCTCATAAAAGAAAGGAGTAGCTGAGGCTGCAATCATATATGGGAATAACTGACATCAATCTTAATGGGACTTCTGAGTAGACATGTATAGGATTGTACCCTGGATGCTTTTTTCCTAGTTTGTTAAGGTTTTTTGAAATCAAGCTTTTTGTTTTGACAGACTAAGCTTCCCAACCATCACTCATGTAATTATTATATGCACCATTGATTCTGAAAGATTCATATCCTCTGCTTATATTTTTATTGATTGGATGGGGGCAATTTTCTTGAAAACAGAACAAGTACCTCAAGGTATTAAAAGAGCAGAAAGAAATTAATGTGACTTATGGATGCACCAAATCCATTGAGTATTTTGAGGAAAACTTTTTTAGACAGCCAAGAAATAAAACTTTTATTTCATACTGTGAATGAAAAGATAAATTCAAGCTATTGATTTGGCCAGTTTTAGAGAATTTTCTGTACTTTTTAAATAATAGTGTTTGGGAATAATTATTTCTTGGATTAACTATTTTGTTTTCTTCTGACCAGTCCAAAATATAATCAAGTTAATGAAATTATGCCTTCTAAAGGTACAGTTTACAGTGCTGAGATAAAATTGTTAATCTTAAATTAGAAATGAGGATTCCAGAACTGATGTCTGGAAACATAATTACACTTTGTGGGCCCATAAGTGATTATCATGTAACCTGTTCTGAGGCTGAAATTAGCATCCTTTCATTAACTCTGTAATGATATAGTATTGTATAAATGGGACAGTATATTGAACTTGCCACAATGTGCATTAATTTAATTGGCAAGATGTTGGCCTGTACATAAGCAAAAACTGCTCCTCTGCAGTTCTTGCTTGAAGGATGAAGCAGATCTGCTCACAGGAACTCAGTGCTCCATATAACAAGGCAGAGTGCCTTGAACGCAGTGACAGAGCCATGACAAAATTTCCTTTCGGCTTCTTTTAAAAAATTAACATTACTGAATCATGGGCACATCAGAAAGAGCTCGCAATTTTTTAACATATAAAATATGTTGATTTGGCCATTATCACTCAGAGAATTCATAGTTTAGAGCTTTGGTAGTCTCTGCAGATCTCACGGATCTCGTAACCTCTGAAACCTGATTCACACACACCTGGTTGCAATATATCAGACCAGCTCAGCAAGGAAACGTCAGCTCGGGGGGGGAGGGGAGGAAATACAGTTGATCAAAATTAAGCAGAGATGTTGTAAGCAAGCAGACTCACACTGATACTTGAAACTCAGCACTGAAAAACGCTGCTGGCAAGACTTCTCCAAGGTAAAACTTGCATTATGAAGTTGACTGTTTTCCTTGTAACTGCAGGCAGAACTACAGCCATGAAGAATACAAGCTATAGGCAGAGACTGGGCTACTGACACAAGCTGAGGTGGGCGGAGCAGCAGGCAGTGACTGACTGGGCAAATGATCCCAGAGACTCCATTTTGTCAATGAAGTAGCCTCAAACCTGAGCAAGGCCCTGAAGCACAGAGGTGCTCTCAGTGTCTTGTTCCCAAGATGTGTGCCAGAGCCTGTTGGAAGCCTGCTAGACTGGGCACAAGTCCTGTCCTTGGAAACTTATACATCCAAAAGCTATGTCCAATCATGTACTGTATTTTTTGCTCTATAAGACTCACTTTTTCCCTCCTAAAAAGTAAGGGGAAATGTGTGTGCGTCTTATGGAGCGAATGCAGGCTGCACAGTTATCCCAGAAGCCAGAACACCAAGAGGGATGGCTGCTTTCACATTCAGAATATTTTTTTTCTTGTTTTCCTCCTCCAAAAACTAGGTGCGTCTTGTGGTCTGGTGCATCTTATAGAACGAAAAATATGGTATATGAGTTCCCTTGACACAACCCTGTACCTCTGTGATTGAACCTGGAATGCCTACACTGCAGATAGAATTGAGTGACGTGGGAGGAGTGACGTGGGAGCTTCCACTTGCAAAGTGTGGGGTGCCCTAATATGTCTAAGGCTTTTCAATAACGCAGGCTTATTATATGTGACTGAACCTGGGACCTACTGGACTGCCTGTGCTCTGCAGCAGGGCAGTTGCCACCTGCATAGGTCTCCGCAGCTTACCAGCCCACAAAACTGTCCTTCTCTAAACACGTTTTTTAGTGGTTGTGCCAGGGAGGAACTCCGCTCTGAGATAATGCCCAATTTATAAGGTTGTGTTTGTATGTGCTCATGAATAACATGAAGGCCCAAAGACAAATTATGAAAATGAAGAGAGGAGAGGAAGGGAATAGAAAGTGGGAAAGGCAATATGAATTATAATTGCAAGCGTCCCACTGTGCTTTTGTATTCAATGCTGCAGAATCAATATAAATTCTTTTCATATCTGAACATCCAAAATAGCAGCCATTGTGAGTGCAGTGGAGAGAGAGGTCCCTGGGCAAAGAACCCTCCCCCATCTGCTGGGTGAGTATTATTAACAGGGACCTCACATTCCTAAAATTCTTTTTCATCCTGGTAGCTACCTATTAAGAGGTGTGCATCAGTTTTTTGTGTACCCCAAACTGAGAGACAAATGGGTGATTTGGGGAAAGTTCTAATGTTTTCCAGTTGCATTTCAAGTTAGATTAGGGACTCACTAAGCTTTCAAGTCACCATGTGGCCTTGGATGTCCATTGTATTTTTTAAAAAAATCCATGGGTGATGCTGGAAGCCCATTCACTCACCAGTGACCCTTAAGGTAACCGTGTGCTTGCTGAAGGGTGGCAATTCCCCTGCCCCAATCTCTCCTGGGGAGACTCTTAGTCTCAGGGTTGTGGGTTTGAACCCCACATCGGACAAAATATTCCTGCATTGTAGGGGTTTGGAGTACGTGACTCTCATGGTCCCTTCCAACTCTATAATTCTATGATTCTGTGATTTGGGTTGATATTTGAGTCCCTCGCATTACTAGAGGCTGACCTTAAAGATCATCCCCGACTTTACAGGTTATTGCTATATAGCTGGGAGCTATGACTGGTCTTGTGAGTCAAGAATAGTTTCATGCATGTCCCTTTTCACTCTACTTCACAGATTTTCTTCCACTTAGAAAAGTCACAGCTTCCATTTGAGGAGCTGCACCGAAGTATCCTTCTTTTAAAACAGCATGACACAGTTTAATGCCTAGAATGTACTGCAGAGCTGGAACTGCCAGAAAACTTGTTTTTAATTTTCTCCACAGGATGGAACAATGTGTAACTTCTCTGCAGAGTAACTGTCTCAGGGGGTGGGGGAGAAAGAATTGAATAAAAGGCATATTTTGGCTAAAACTGAACAAAAGATAAAACTGAACAAAAAAAATCTTCCCAGCTGTTCAGCCTTTATTCTTGGGCTTTATATCAATTTATATTCCCAATTTATATCAAGAGAGTTCTAGTTAGGATAAAGAACAAGGCTCAGATATCAGAACTGAGTTGTACTAACATTTGGAGCCACTGCATGTAGTGAATTTGGTTCTTTCCCTAATGAGAGACATTACAGCAAAATAATGAAGTGTCAGCTTGATATGGTAAGAGGAAACCATGCTAAGGCAAACACTTCATTCTTCCATTATTTGCATTAATAAAAGAAGTAAACATTCATAAACATTCTATATTATTAATTCCTATTAACAGAAATCCTACGCAGTTACCTAGGGGGAAATCCCATTGATGAGAATTGGATTTGTTCCCCAATAAGAAAATGCATAGGATTGCATAGCTTGCCTCTCCAAATGTACACCCATAGTAAAAGTAGCCTACGTATTCATGCATCTCACTGCTGAAGAGTTGGTTAGGTAGTGGCAACAGACTACTCCATGCTTGTTGCCTCACTATCCACCCAGCTGTCAAACCTGAGTGATGCACAGGTACTTCAGTTCCCAGTGCACACCCTCACCCCCACTGGTGTTTGAAGAAGAGTACACATGACATGACCCACAATCCATATGTATCTTGCAATGTTTTGAGAAACATTTGATGTGTTTCCCCTCAAGCCAGCTTCCATCCAATGTGAAGACATAAACAGCAGTTAAGCTGAGGTATGTACATTTGAGACAGCTGTTGCACATGTGCAGATGATAGCACATGCACATGGAACTGCAGTTTTGAGAGTTTGCAAATGCAGGGAAATCAGGTAATGTGCATTGGGTGAAAACATCCCCTCTCTCTCTCTCTAGTAACATGAAATGTTACTCCCTCAGTGTCAGGGACTGGGCATCCTGACCCTCGCAGAGATGAGGAAGAGGAAGACAGTATAGATCAGGAGTCAGGAACCTTTTTCAGCCATGGGCCGGTCCACCATCCCTCAGACCATGTGGTGGGCCAGACTATATTGGGGTGTGTGTGTGTGAAGAAATTCCTATGCCCCACAAATAACCCAGAGATGCATTTTAAATAAAAGAACACATTCTACTCATGTAAAAATACGCTGATTCCTGGACCATCCACAGGCCGGATTGAGAAGGTGATTGGGCTGCATCCAGCCCCCAGGCCTTAGGCTGCCTACCCTTGCTATATATTTACAACAGGGGTTTTAGGGAGATCACAGCTCAAAGACAGAGGGCACGTAGCAGCACCCGTAGAAGTGACAAATGAGGAAGTGGGAGAAACAGCACCATTATCCAAGAGGCTGGGTTCTATAGCCTCTCTCTCTAAATATTGAATAAAAAAGATGGTAAGAAACCTTCCCTTGTGTTTATACTTTCCTGGGCAACCAGCCAGGAGCCGCTGACAGCATCCTGACACTTAGTAACATGAAAATGCAACTTGAAAGGCAGCTGGGTTGCATTTTAAGCTGCTGGTGTGTCTATGGCCTTGGTTACCCCTCCCTGTCCTTTGGGGTAGGGGTCTGGCACATCAGTCTTTTCTTCAAGCCACAGCATTTTGTCACTAAAGGTAGTTTCCAGACAGGGAGTAGATTGAAATGTGTTCTCCATGGAATGTGCCATAAGGAAGTTAACAAGCCCTCCGTATAAGTAGTAACCTGCCATTCAAAGATGTAGAATTGTCAGGTGAGGGTAGTCGATGAGTCTCAAACTCCCAGTGAGTTAGGGATGTGAAGACAGGCTCTGGAGGATTGAGTGGGCAAGATTAATAGTCAGTCCAACGGTCAAGATAGCAGTTTCTGCACGTAAGGAGTAAACCCTACACAAATCCAGAGTGGAGTTTCTTGTGCGGATGGATGGCGCCTTGCACACCTCCTTCCAGCAACTCCTGTAAGCCCAGCCTAATGCATTGCTCTGAATTCCCTTGGACCACATCAGTGAGGCTTGTTGTCTGGGCAGCCCAGGACTTCCATACACTCTGCCCAGGCTTGTGCCCTGGGGAGGCCACTTGGGTGCTGCTAGCACAGTGGTTTGGTTTCACCCTGGGGGATGCATTCCATTCCTGATGGATGCCAACAAGAAAGGCCAGGATAAAATGGTGCATCTTCAGCAAATGGCAGAAACTATATAATGAGGGTGCTTGATGCATGTCTGTGGGGAGGGAGTTCCACATTTCTGAACACTCTCTCCTGGGCCACTCTCTCCCAAGAGGGGACTGTCTGCCAATCTTAACACCCGGGACAGCCTGTAGGGAAGGAGGCACTGGGAAAGGCGTAGGATCCCAGCAGCCACATATTTTTGGATGACCAGCAGGGCTAGCTATAAAAGGAATGCACTTGCTGTTTTGTATACATTACTGTTATGAAACATAAATAAAAAGCACTTTTATATCTAAAAAAACCTGTATCGGCCGAAAAAACAGTTCAAAAATGGCCTCCAGGAAAAGAAATTGGCAAATTAATTTAGTGCACAAGGGTCAATTTAAAAATTCTGCTGCCGACTAATTGAATGCTGGGTGCTGACATTTTTGGCTAAAAATTGAAGCTGTACTCATTAGCATTGCAGAAAATTTCCATATGCTATTGTGCCAAGTGGGTATGAAGTTCTCATAATTGTTCCTGTAGGATTTGTTGTAGGTTGTTGGAAAGAATATGATTCTATTGTAGAATATCTGCAGAGGCATCCTAAAGCCATTTCTTCAGGTGATTGCAATGACTCGTCTTATTAGGTATGTATGAAAAAGAGAAGAGCTGGCAAATTATCTACATCCAACAGTAACATCAGTTTGAAAACTTTCTGGTATTGTCATTTTCAAGAGTTTCTACTAACACATTCTCCCTAGATTAATATAAATATCTCATAAATAAATAAATATTTTTAAAGAAGCACTAAGTAATAGATTCAGCCTGAATAATACAGTTCATTTTTACATGGCTAAAATAAGATTTGATTGCTCTTAAGGTATATAGCGAAAATTAAAGATGAAGTATATTAAAGCCGCTATCTGAGAAATCTATATGTCTTGCCCACAAGTGAGTTTGGGGCTGCCACCTTCGTGAGCTTTTATTTCAATCATGACATTGTGCAATATCACTAAGGATTTGCTAAATGTCAGGCAATGAAATTAAAATGTCAATGTAAAGTACAGAGGCCAGAATAGACAGGATATCACTCATCTACATTATCCTTGATTATTCCTAGGTTTTCTTTACTCAGTGGAAAATTAAGCAGAAATGAGGATTAATTTGTGGAGCCAATGCCCTTGGTATGTAACATTCAGATTGCTCCTAAAGGGCCCTTTGGTGGAATAGGCCAATTGAGCTCATTAAAAAGTACTTTGATGCAGTGGAATGGACTGGCTGGAATTTATTTGCAGTAGTCATAGGCAGACCTAACCCTATCATTAGGCAGAGTGGGACAGCTGCCTCAGGCACCTCAAATTGGGTGTCACAAAAGGGCAGGAAAATGCAAGTTATTTACCCTTCTATAATTGCATTTTAACTATGTAACTCTGTGGATCTCCGCTATGATCTCCTAAGGGAAAAGGGTAAACTTCATGATGCTATTCTTCTCCAAAGCAAGTGAATCAACAATACAGACCTACACCTCTGTGCCATAAATTTCAAGCACCTCATTCTCAAATGCCCAAGGATAGATAGATAGATAGATAGATAGACCAGTTGAAATTCAAGTGCAAGGTTTATAAAAAGGCCACAAAGTAATTCAGTGAGCATAGACTACCATAGTTTTGACTGTGATCTTCCATTCTGAATGGCTAGCCTTCCATAATTGCAATCACTTTACACTGTGGTACAACACAGCAGTGCAGTGGAAGAGAGATGCACCTCTCCAAACTTGAAACAGAGCTGTGCCCTGTTTTTGCTCATACGACATTTCAGATGCTCCTGGAACGGGTATGAGCGCCGTAATTTACATTTCTACAAATGTCCAGATCAGAATCTTACAATCTCACATTCCATTTGTGTGGCCCAGATCTACTCAGATCCTTTGCTCTTTCCATTGCTTGTTAGCCCTTTTACACTAAGCTCCCCCAACTGAAATGTTTGAGATTAGATTCCTGGTGTTGTAGGAAAACCAGGTACTGTACACTCAGTTTCCTGACCCACTTCTTTCTGTCTTCCAGGGTAGTAGTGATAGTCAAGCAATCCAGTTTAGAAACTCCCAGTCTCTCATTTTCAGCTGTGAAACCATTTTTTAAAAAATAAGTCATGCTTTAAAATTCAATTAATTCAATGCAAAAAAACACCCCCATCCTTTTGGTACTCCTTCCTTCCTTCCTGACTTATTTCCATTTTTCTATTGGAACGTTACAAACCAATGTGATATATTGCCACAATAGTCTGGTCTATTTTGTGCTAATCCCTAGTCTAGTCCAGGGGCATATTCTGTACAAATATGATTATAATATGGGTGTAATGTTGTCTCCTTTGGATTTTGTATGCCTGCTTAAAATTTAAATGCTTTTTAGATATCTTCAAATAACAATTGGTGGGCAGAAAATGTACATTTCCCCCTCCCCCACCACTGAAATTCCTGCATTATCCCATAGCCTGTAGCAGTGTGTACACAACACATCACATGCTGCAAAGTTGTTCGCACTCTGGTGTGTAAGAAGAGAAGGGATTGATACAGTTAGTTGGGACATATTTTTAAACAGAAAATAAGCTCTTTTGTTTGGAAGGTTTGGAAGATGTGAGGCTGAGGTAATCAACAAGCTCCCTAATTCCCATCATTGCCTGCATTTCATCTTAGCAATTCTGACTGTTTCCCCCTTCTTGTTGTCAGGTAGAGAAGGGAGTTGTCTGCAGGCTGTGAGATGGATGTCTTGGTAACATAATATCTGCCTATATGCATCTTCCAAGTTGGTATTCAGGGAACATATGCAGTCCACTGCTGGAGAGCTGATTCTCAGCACCTGCTGAAAGACAATAAAATAAAATGAAAGACCATTTCCCTTGCCAAGCATCAAATAAAGGTAAGAGCAGTTGTGGGCTCAGGTGCAGGAAGACTGCAGCTGGTGGGGTCCACCAAAAGGAAGGTAAATAAAGAGACCAGACTGGATCTTGTCTTCAAATGGCCCAGAACTTTATTGATTGCAGATGTAAGCAGGCTTTGGCATAGGCATTAGGTATGTATCCTGAATCAACCAACCTGACTGCTGGTTGATTAATTTGGCTATGTTGACCCTAGGTTAACAGTCACCCTATGATCTGCATCAATTCCAGGCGATCCCTCCAAGGCCGCCATTTGGGAGGGTTGCTATGGCCCATTGGCTCCCAAGTGGGAAGGTGGGGGGGTTATTGGTTTGTTTATTTGTTCTCTTGTTTTTATTATGTATTTTGTGTTTTTATCTTTTATTTTTATGCTGTGAACCATCCTGAGATCTACAGATGAACGGCGACATATAAATTTAATAAATTTGCTGCGACAGAGGGGCTCCAAACCCCCAACCCCATCAAGACTAAGGATCCAACTTAATGCCTAACACACACACCCCAAGAAAAAAGTTGTGACAATTGCATTGAGGTAGGCAAAACCTCCAGGTAGGCCCAATTTGTCTGCAGGAAAATTCCTCCTTGGCCCCAAATACCACGACCAAGTATCTCCATAGCAAGGTCTCTTGCATAGCCTGCCTGCTCACCTTTGGGCAGGACCATAAACTGATGCATAGGGTGGGAGGGAGAGAATTCCAACAATGACTAAGCTACTGAGCATGGCTGGAGCCAGCTTAAATAGCCAGCTTAAATAGCCAGCAAGTGGACTGGAGAATGGACTTTTTTCAAAAGTCAAACCATGGACCTCCTACTTTTGTAAAATTCTGATATATCTGTGGTAATTTTTGTTATGTGAAGGGTGCTATGGACCCCCTGGGTGGGTTACTTGGACCCCCTGAGGTCTGTGGACCACCAACTGGAAACCACTGTTCTATACCCTTATAGAGTCTAAAGGCAGGGAAGCATCACTCATGGCATAGGAAGGCGAAATCTAGATATTCTATGTTCCAGCACCCAGGAACATCACCACATCAGGGGAAACTGTTGCACTGGTGCCATTAACAGGCACCCTGCCCTTGCCAACATCGCCAATAAATGAAGGAAGGGAAATTGCAAAGCTGTACCACCATCAGGAATTGTCTGGGTAGTTCCACCCATATCATTATTACACTGTTTCTTCTTACCAGGTGGTGTAACTGCACTTTTTTCTGTGTCATCAACAGCTGTTGAAATTGTCTTACTATTATAATTGTATCTTACACTGATTTTCTGTGGAAGAACAACAATTTTATCAGGCTATTGTGTAGCTATCCCACAAAAAGTGTTAGCTGAGAAATATTAATGTTTTATTGATCTGTTACACATGGTATCTTGCTGACCGGAGAGGTTTCTACACTGATGTTTACCTCTGTTTTGTTGCAGCTACTTTCCTCTATCCTGGTCAATTGTTTTTTCTTCATGGTAGCTTTCATTCTTGACATGTATATTTACTAAAACTCACTTAACATAATGATATTCTAAAAGCTGTGTCGAACAAATAGGTCTTCACAACATATTTAAAGGCAGTAAGAGAAGGAACCTGTCAGATTTCCACAGGGAAGGGGTTTATCAACTGTGGAGCCACCACTAAAAAGATTCCGTTTCTGGGGTTGCTAAATTTAATTAATGACAGGCCAGAGAGCAAGCCTCTGAAGGTGATTTGAAGGCTCAGTTAGGTAAGCTCATGGAAAATGCATAAAAATGAGCACCAGGACACTGAGGGACAAAAGTGAAATAAAATGAAATAAGTGTGCTGGTTTTGGTATATCCCTTAGAGCATTTTCACAAATGAGGCTGAAATAACTACTTACCATTTCTCACATTGTTTATTGCAATGTTCATGCAAAGAGAATGTAGAGAACAGCCATTTTCAGTACAAATGAGCACTGTAGCCAATCGTGGTTTCAGATTCACATTTTACCCTGACTAAAGCAAGAACTGCTTTAAGTTTCAGGTGTGAAAGCGTCCCACATTTTAGTATCCATTAGATTAGGAAGGTTTGTGTGTGACTTGCCTATTCATGACACTTCAAGTACACATTAGGAAAATGATGCTTGTTTTATAGTTTCCTGTTATCGGGTAAAATGAATAAATAATATGGGTTTTATAACGTAAGCCTCTTTCATAACTGACAACCAATATAATAATTTGAGAATCAACTGTTAACAAAACAGTTAAGTTTTCTTCTAAAGCTTATCTAACCTTGAACATAAATAACTGATTGCCTTATTTGCTCTAGGATGAGTCACTTTCAGAAAAATCTAAACGTGAATTTTAATGTCAGCAATAGTCATACTTTATATGATAATGAAGAAAAACTGGAAATAAACTCTATTCCCTTTTCAAATGAGAGCCCATTGCAATTTTTCAGTCTATGAATGAGACACAATTTCTGCTTACCCCATATTATGCTCAATAAATTAAAGTACCCTAAATTGCACAGTGCTTTGGCATGGAGTCCTATTAGTGTTTGCAATGACAGCAGGAACCAGTGATCCTTAAGTGTACAAGGCAAAGCAATTCTGGGAAGCACCAGTAGAGAACTGAAACCTAGAGAAGCAGCCATTTTGAGTTCAGTTGTAAAAAGAGTTGCACAGTGTAAAGTTGTTGGTTCAACACTTAATTTTCCTGTGGCATCGTTTTATCAAGTTGGCTAAAGCAAATATTACTTATTTGTCCATTTCTAGCTCCTGCTAACTATTGTACAATGGAATGGTCCAGGTTTCTATTCAATTTACATATCATTGGCATTTCTTAAATCTTTATTTAGTTTTAAAAGAAAGGGGTTTAAATGTACACCTCATCAGCTGTATTTCAATATTTGAGAATTAGTCAAAAATGCAAATACAGCAATAAGCCTTTAATGAGATGTATCTAGCTCATTTTCTTCACATTAACTCTGGTTCAGGGATTCCTCTAGCATCTACAATACGTAGAAAATCCTTCTGAAACACTATTTCAATATCTTATGATCAGCTACCATGTAGACATTGTTAGTTATGGGACTTTCTCATGCAAGGCAAGACATTAGCAAAAGCTAAGTGCGTTAGTTACATAGTCTCCAACACCATCAGTACCTTGTGTTAAGAATCTGAAAGGAACTTAGCACAATGATCCCATTGCAAATGGTCAATCTAATCATTGAGTTCATACAGAACTAGATGGCACATGCCTAGTATATTCCACTTAGCCAAATCAAAATCTACTTCTCCTGCAGTCCTTCTGACAGCTCAACAGGCATCAGTAGTGTCTATCCTTTCCATATCACCACATGAAGTGTGCCATCAAATTTTGGAAAACACAAAATTCAGCTATGAATTTTGTACTCTGCAAAGAAGGAAAACACTATAATTTGGGATGAAGTAACATAGAATTCTGTGGTGGGTTTGTTTTAGATTTGCTTTTATCTCTCACAGCCTAAAACTACATGTTATCGCTGTGCACAGAAATATTCACCACCATGTTCAGATGTCACAACAACACTACATGCAGTCCCCCAAATTCTCACAAAACTTTCCTACTTTTCATGAGACTTCACCAAAATCTCATGAGATTTTAGTGACATCTTGTGACATGTCTATCGAACACCTCTGCCCAGCTGTGAGTGGCTGTCTTGTGATTTGCTACTCTACATCAGATGACAGACAAGGACTGCCTGACCAGGCAGCTGGTGATGGTAGGGTCTAAGGTTGCAATGTTGGTGGTGTCTCTGGTGCACAGACAGAGAGGGTTCCATGACAGGATGCTTCTCAATGGGCAGTAAAGTGAGTGCTTACAACAACACAGAGTCTGTTTATTCTGATAGTTCCTACTGGTGGAGACTAAAGCAGTGGGGCAGGACTCATGTAGGTAGCAAGAGAGGACACTTATTCTGTGTCCCTTTCAAATCCACCAACCGAGAAAAGTGGCTCAGCCAAGCTAATGATAGGGCCAGCCCTGAGTTTAACAGGCATCACTGTTAAATTCAAATAACACAAGAGAAAGTGGGTCAATTTAAAGAAAGGCTCCAGTAAATACAGCAGTCTTAATCACAGATGGGTTTTCTAGTATATGCATTTAAAACTTCAACATTAAGATCAAATTCTTTGATTACCATTGATTTTTGAAATAAATGTATTTTACAGCCCATATGGTTCTGCAATCCTCGGGCCCTAGTGCTTCCTATTAACACATAACTTGTGGAAATGCAATTGTGAAGACTTTAAACCTGGGATAAAATGTTTTATCTATTTCAAATTTATGGAACAGATGTTGAAATCTTTGTAGGAGGCACTTGAGATTAGGTCTATTTTTCATTGTAAGATGTAAAGCTTAGAAATGGTTATCAAGCTTCTCATATCTTAACCTATAAATTTGATGCAACATCATTTTTAGTCTGCTCTAGAAGTTTTATGAAGACCTGGTGCTGTTTTGTATCAGGTGATTGGCTTTAATGAATTAGCAGCTTCACAACTTCTTTGTGCCTCCCTGTGGGAATTGGAGCAATTAAAAAGTTGTGCTAATTTGGCTTCTTAGTATAAGGCGTTTATTGGAAGGAAACAAGTCTCTGCATTAGGTTCCATCAGCAACAAACAAATCACCTTAATTGGCTGCATAATGAAAGGATGCTTTTATAGACCTTGTACTTGGGGAGTCTGTGGTTCAACTGCATCTGTAAGTTTTTGCAAAATAACTTTCATTTCAGCATAAGTGGATAAATGAGCTTCTCTAGACATATTTGCTTAGCCTTCGATGACATAATATTTAGATTGATAATATTCAAGACGGAATATATTTTATGTTGTGATTTCTGTCAGATGCTTTTCATGTGTTGCGGCATAAAACTTGTTCTGTGTTCTTCAAGAAATAGATGTTTCAAAAATACTGTGTTTGGTGCTGGAAGAACGACACTTAAAACATGAGCTACCCAATCTAGGAAAGGCAATTTGAAGCAAGGTTTTATGTGCAGATCATGGTGTTTGTTTTTAATGCAGTCCACATGCACAACAGGGTTTGTGAGGGCTTGAAGATGGGCATCTGAGTCCATTGTGCCTGTAGTCAGGAATGGAAGCAGATAAGGAAATCCAGAAGATGAATCTAAAAAGAGGACAGGACATTATTGGATACAACTCCACAGTGGCAAGGCAAGGCATACAAGTAAGGATCCTGTTTCTGGCAGCCAACATGCTGCCAGAAATGCTCAATCAACAGCTCAATCAGACATGGATCAATAGCTTCATGCGTCCTGACCATCTGAGTGTATGCTTGTGATGAAGGATTCTGCCTGATGACCCAGTGTCAAAAGTAGTAATTAGCAAGGGTTGTGAAGGAGAACTTAAAATTCCTTCCCAGCCTCATCAGCCAGCAGCTAACTCTGGGTCCATAGCAACAGAAGGATGTATTAATGAAACAAAATGATAACACAACAAAAAGAGGGAGAGAGGATAAGTAGGCCAGAAATCAGCTGGCTGGGCCCATGGAGGTGCCACTGCTATATCCCCACAGAGAGGACCAGTGGGGAGAAGTTCCTACTTTGTCCACTCAAGCCAGGTACTACCCTTGCATCATCTAACTAGCTTTGAGTTGGAGGCAAGCAACCCCATAGCAGGGCAGGGCAGTCAATATTGGCTGGTCAGCCCACCATCAAGCTTGTAGTGTGGGCACAGAAAGGTCCCCCCCCCAAAAAAAAAGTGGAAACCTAGCTTAAAGCTTCCAGTCATCATAGTTATGTACTGTATGGCAGATAGATGGTTTTCCTTACTTACTTACTTACTTACTTACTTACTTACTTACTTACTTACTTACTTCATTTATGCCCTCTCCTTCTTTCAAGGAGTTCAGGGCAGCATCTATGTTTTTTTCTCCACACCATGCCTTTTTATCTTTACATCAATCATGTGAGGTACGTTGGACTGAAACTGGAGTGACTGGACTGAAATTGCTTCATGGCTGAGGTGGATGTGAAGCTTTTCCCCCTTGTTTCCATTCCATAGTAGGAAAGCCTTCACACTAAATTTCTGTCTGCCATGCTTCTGTCAAAAGACCTGCCAGGAGCAGTTCTGAATTTTTAACAGAGAATAGGCGTGGGCAACCGGTAGTCCTCCAGGTGTTTTTGTACTCTCACCAACTCCGGGCTGCATGGCCAATGGACAGGGATGATGGGAGTTGTAGTCCAGCAACATCTAAAGGGTCATATCTGGTGTGGGAGAAGAAGAAATTTCAGCAGGTCCAGCATATTATGTCACTATGCTAGAAAACAGAACTTGCCCAAATGTCCTCTTATATACAACCATTAAAGCTGCAGAAGCCGAATACTGAAATATTGACCATCCCTTTTATAAGATATTCAGGACATGCCACAGACTAGTGGTTGTGAAAACTGCACCAGGAAGAAATTAATATGAAATAAGTAAGAGAGGTTTTCTAAATGCCCCACAGGGGGAGGGGGGAGTCGTATAATAGTTTGTATTCAAAAAAAGTTCAAAATCCATTACTTTCTGAAGACAGCTCTGAAGTCATGGTAAAATGAACTTGCTTATGTCTAAAGATATAACCAGAAAGCACTGCCACAGGCAATGCAATATATTTAATTTCTTCCCTTTCCACCCTAAAGTGGAACTTCTTAAAACCCTATACTGGTCAGGTTTTCTGTGCCATGTTACTGGAGTGAAAAGCCTGACCTGCTACATAAGCAGCACTTGTTTAAACAAAAAAAACTTCAGTTTCTGGAGCAATCAATACAGCACCTTTCAACGCCGCCATTTTAAATTGATTTTCTTAATCTATATTATTCGTAACCTATCACTGCAGTATCTAAAATCTAAATGCTACTCTCATTTGTTCAGCTGCTTTCATTTGACCTTGACACTCGGGTGTTCAGGATTTTCTCACCCTTTTTTTAAAAAAAGAAGCCCTTTCTTAAAGCCTCCACAAAGCCTCAGCTTGTTTACCAGAACATGTCTCTCAGAACAAACATGCCACATTTCCCCTCCCTTTCCACACACACACATACACACACCCTTCTCCTCACAGTGTGATATAATATACAGTCTGTAGAGAAAGGATAGGGGTTTGTTTGTCTTGGTTCTTTACATGAACACTTGCTTTAATCTGAGGATATGCTCAAGACTAGAGAATGGGCAAGAGGCCATAGCGCTAGGAATTTGCTATCACTGTATTTTGAAAGGCAGCTTCACAAGGAATAGAACGAGTTTAAAAGAAATGCATTACATTATGGGGAATGGCTGCCATTCAGTGGTGGAAACATGGTACAATGTTTTGAATCTTCAGCGCTGTCCTAGCACCTGACTAGGTCCAGCAAGCCTGTACACAAAACTCTCCACAGTGGCCAATTCCTACGCCACATGAGTGACAGAGTGGCAGCTTCACTTCAGTATGTGAAGAGAAAATGTGGAGTATTGGCAGGCCTTTTTTTTTTTTCCAGCTGGAACTTTCATTCCGGCACCTCTTAGATGGGTGCCATTGCCGTTAGAAGAGAACAAAGGAGGCATTCACAATGAGTTCAGGTACCTCTTTTCCTAGAAAAATAGCACTGAGTAGTCGTTAGAATGTTGGACTAGGATCTGCAAGACAAGGGTTCAAATCCCAACCAAGCCATGAAGCTCACTGGGTCTCCTCAGTCCAGCCACTTTCTCTTAGCCGAATCTACCTCACAGGGTTGTTGCAAGGATAAAATGAGGCCGGGGAGGGGGGGTACAATAGCTTGAGGTCTTTGGAGGTAAGGTGGGATATGATGTAATAAATAGCTGAGATAAGGTAAATACATTTCCAGAACCGTCTTTCCCATAGGGTTTAGTGGTGCGTTGCGCCACAGCGCCAGCCTCTTAAGCAAGTGGGGGAGCTGCGTGGCTTCCTGTTTTCCTAGAATCCACTTGCCCCATGCACGCACAGCGCTCCTGCGTACTGGGCGACTAATGCGCTCTTGCATCCTGGGTGACTCAATAGTTGCTCGCTGGCTGTGTTGTGAGGTTGGGGTGTGTGTGCATGCTTGCTTCTCTAAACTGGGTGGCTGAGCGAGCGCAGCACGCGGCAACCCTCCCCTCGCGCGCCCTCTTTGGGAGCCGAGGCCTTGGGGATGGGAAACGAAAGGAGGCACACGTGAGGTGAGGCTCTTCTTCCTCCTTTTCCCTGTGGTGCGCTTGCTCTCTCAGTCACGCGGCCAGCTTGCTTTTGCCCTCCTGCTCCTCCCTCTTTCCTAGCTGTGCTCTCCTTCGCTCAGTTGTGTGCAGCTTGCCTCCCAAGCCTCCTGTGCATGGCATGAGCATGGGAGAGAAGACCCGAAGAGGCAGGTGGGAACAGTGTCAACGGGGATGCTGGAGCCTCTCCCAGCAGCTCCCTGTCAAAGCTCCCCACCAGCAAGTGAGGACCCCGTCTCTCCATTCTCGGTGCGGCGGCTTCCCGGCGGGCAGAGGGAAGCAGACCTGTCCTTAGCTGTGCCCAAGGGCACTTTTATTTCTCCCTTTAAGTAGCATTGTGAAATGCAGCGGGCTGCACACGCACACCCCGTTTGCTGCATGTGTGGTCATCGGTGAGGTCAATCTGCTGCTGTCCTGCTGCACCCACCCACTCACTTCAAGGGAATCAGGGAGCAACTGGGTTGGAGTGTGTATTTGTGTTAAAAAAAACCTCCTGCTGTCCTTCCTTCTTGGCCTGTGTGGGTGGGAGAAGCGACACTATTTCTACCCTGGCTCAGCTTCCCGACCACCACCCTCATCTCCTCTCCCTCAGTGGGTTAAATGACCTCTCCTTTCTGCTTTCCTCTGTCCCACTTTCTCTCTCTCTTTTCACCCAGTAAAGGAAGGGGTAGGCTCCCCCCCACCCCCAGCTCTTGCCTCTCCTTCCCTGTAGGGAAATCTGTGGAACTCCCAAGTTCAGGTCAACAACTCTGGGGAACCTTTCCTAAAAAAAAGGTCAACAACATTTGGGTCGCCCCCCTTAAAAAGGTCAAAACCAGGGAGGCGCTGGAGGGATCTTTGCACCACAGCACCTGATATGCTTAAGACGGCCCTGTACATTTCTGTCCATTTGCTAGCCACAGAGAACATAAGAACTGGTGACTTTTAAAATAAAATGCACAGTTGCTGCATATTTGCATGGCCTCTGGCGCCACCTCCTCCTGGTTACTGATATGGAGGTGACTTCACCTCTCCACCTGACCACGCCAGAGAGGAATAGACAATTTTCCTGCCACCAAAGCACCTCACTGACTGCTGCTGCTTTATTAGACCAAAAGGTCAATCTACCGCAACAATCTGTTTCCATTGGTGACCAGGCTGGTGCCAGATGCCCCTGGAAAAGCCATGATCAGGAGATGATGGAAAGAGTTGCGCTTCAGCTGAACAAAGCACCAAATCTCACCTGACAGAAAATCAAGACTGATGCTCCCTTTGAGTCAATGTCAGTCAGAAACAGAATGAATGAGGGTGGACTGAAAGAATGCTCTGATATAAAGTATAGATTGTGAGTGACAAGAGATGCCAAGAAGCTAAATTCGGTTTCTTGAAATGTATTACAGGAGGCTGGACTAGATTACTCTTGGGGTCCCTTCCAACTCTACAATTCTACGATCCTATGATAAATGAAAACACAGAGGGAGCTGTAATCATAAAAAGGGGTTTCACTAGCGATCCTGTTTCCTCCCAGCTCCTTCCAGTGCAGGAGCTGCTACACAGCATCAAATTCACAGTCTCTCAGTCTACAGCTGTATACTTACTGCATCTGAATTCTAATATCACCAGAAAGTGCCCTTTTAAAGCGGCTCCACAAGTTCCATGTTTATTCCTATAACCACCAGGAAATTCTCTTGATAGTGTTTTGAGACAAGTTTAGAATATAGTTTTGTCAGTGTGTAGCTATGCTGTGTCTGCTCTTGACAGGAAGAAAAATGTTTACCTTGGTAAATTCAACAGGCATCACTCATAAACAACCCAGGGGAACAAATATGTACAGTATCTACATGCCTTTTAAAATAAAATCACTGTTCTGCCTATGGCAAAAATAATGAGATTTGCAATGTTTGTTTGTGGAATTGCTGGATACCTAAGGGAAGTCCTTTAATAAATTTATTTGGCACTGGAAGCCAGATCCTATGGGCTCCAAACCAGTAAACATATTGTTCTTTTTATCTCTCTTTGATCTTTAAGCATATCCTATTATTATTGTGGTGGATGGTATGCTCTGCTCTGCTTTCTTTCTTGGGAAAGCATGACCAGTGTGGGGGTTCTTATTTTATATCTAATAGAGTTTATAAATTGTATTAGGATTAGAAACTGAGTCTCACAAAGAGAATATTTCCATTTTCTCTTAGGGCAAGCATGATTCTCCAGCTGTTAGCTATGAGTGTTTTCAGTCACACAGAGCAACCATTTTGTGTGCATACCAATTAAAATCAAAGCACCTGATGGATGTCACAGATACCAGTTTCTGAAGTGTAGAATAGCATCACCTTATTTAATCTTTCTTTTAAGAACAGAAAAACCACATGGTGGTAAAGGGATTTTGTTTTTCCAATTACCAGGTTCTTTTTAAGAAAAGATAAGAACTCTTTGAACCTTTTCTATTTCTGACAATGAAGAGTTGTCTATAAATAGGAAAGAAAACAGCTTTTTTGATTAAGGGTTAGATCTCCATATCCCCAACTCAATGCTGAATAAAAAAAATGTACAAAGCAAATGTAGATCTGTATGTATCAATCAAATCTACATTGTATTGCACTGGTGTTTGCAAAGTCTCTGATATTGGTTGGCTGACCTGGTTCATGAACATTCTGTGATACTATGGGAGAAAAGCTTTCAGAAAGTTCGTAGTATGTGCAGCTTCAGTGAGAGAAGGGAAATTTGATTTAGCTGGAAGTAAAACCTCAACAGACTTCAAGGACAGAAGTAATTTCATGGGGAAAGCTGAAGAATGGGAAGATGCCCCATAATGTAGAAAGCTCCTTCAAGTGGCTGAAGAAAGAGTGAAAAGTAGGTAATGGAGAAACAGGAACCTGAAGGTTGAGGAAGATGAAGAGAAAAGCTGAAGAAAAGGACACAGGTAACAAAGAGGTAAAATCAGAGATGCCGGTTGAGGGGACTGTGAAGAAACCTCACAATGCTTGTGGTCAGGAGGGAAGGACTCTGTGAAAGGTACAAGAGAAGGCAGGAGCACTAAAGAGGCTTGGCAACAAAGGTCAAAATTATTTTTGTCAACTACAGTGATTTCACTGGGCCTGAGCTCACTTAGCTCTGTGATGGGCTGTGATAATAACTAGTGTAGCAGAAGGAACATCTACTGTTGAGATCATTGTCAGAGGTTTGACTCTGTGGAGCAAACTAGATATCATGTGGTTATCCCCAGAGTGCAATACATTTTACAAATAAAAAGTCAACCCACAGGTTCTTCAGCCTGATCAGAAGAACACGAGAAGAGCCCTGCTCAGTCAGTCCAGCGGCCATTCTAGTTCAAGCCACAAGCAGGTCCTTAGTGCAACACTTGTGATTCCCAGAAGCTGATATCCAGAAGGATACTGCCTCTGACAGTGGAGGAAGAACATAGCCATTGGTAGCCTTATCCTATAAGGCCAGGGTGTGAGTGAACAAGGGAGTCTGCCCATGCTGCAGTCTCGACTGGAGTCAGCCCACGCCCACCAAGAACCACACACCTATTATTTATTTACTTAGGCAGGCATTTGGATGCAACCTTTCAAGGCCATCCAGCCCTCTCAAGGTGCTAATGGCACCCCTATTCTAAATTCTGATTGGGAACTACAGCAAAGGTAAAAGGTCAAAGCTCCCTTCCCTCAGCCCCCCCCCCGCCCCAGTTACAAACTCAGCTTTCCATCCCTAGACTGGTTGTCTATTTTTTTATTTTAAAAAAATGTCCACCAGGGCTAACCACGCAACAAATACTATGTCTAGTTTGACTCTAGGTGCACCCATTTTTGAAGGTGAAGTGGTCGTGACCAAACATAACACTGGTTGTTGTTGTTGTTGTTGTTGTTGTTGTTGTTGTTCTTATCACTATTAAAATTTATACACTGCCCTATACCCGCAGGTCTCAGGGCGGTTCACAAGATAAAATTACAATCTAAAAACACAAAATACACAATCAAAATATAAACAGAAACAGCCAATCAACCCCCCCACAACACATAAAAACAATAAAAAAAAATTTGTTAAAAAATATATATAAGCACAAATAAAAAGCAGTTTAAAAGAATGCTTAGATGATGACAGCTCAGTTATAATTTTTTATCCCCTCATTTCACCTGGCACCAAATTTGATGGTCTTGAGGCACCAGGTAAAAACTGCTTTTGTTTTTCTGGGTTTCTAGATGGTTTTTTATTTAATTTTTAGATGTATCCTGAGGAGTTTATGACTGCTGAAAGAAAACAGGCTGAAGTCTTTATTTGTTTTAACTGTGCTTATAATTGTATCATTGGCCTTTTTAAAAAAAAAAAATTAAGTGTTGTAAGTCATCATGAAAAAATGTTCTGTTTTATTGTAAGGTGGGGTAAAATGAGAGGGAGAGGAGAGGAGAAATAATCATTGTGTGTAATTGTGAATTTGAGGTTCCTATCATGTTCATTTATCCAGCATATAGTAAAAGCTGTCAACATCCATCCCCTTCATACATTCATTGCAGAAGGAGGTTCATGAGGAGCTGCAAGACTTGGGCATGGACATCTGCAGGGGAAAGCCTAGACATGTATATCTCTATTTGTTTAGGCTTTTCGTGTGAACTGGATCCCTGTACGATCAGGGTTCCTATTTCCATAGAGGTCTATGTACATAGACTTGCAGACATCCACACTTAATGTGTGGATGCTGCATTTGAGGCAGGGGAAGCCATATGACCTTGGGATGTGGCCAGAGGAGCAGACCCACAGTCCCTTTCTATGACTGATGTGCCTTCACACAATTCATATGTGTGAATAGGCCACAATCTGCACTGGAAATATGCAGAAGTTGATAAAGCCATGGTATAACAGAATTGTTGTTGTTGTTTAGTCGATTACTCATGTCCGACTCTTTGTGACCCCGTGGACCAGAGCACGCCAGGCACGCCTGTCTTCCACTGCCTCCCACAGTTTGGTCAAACTCATGTTGGTGGCTTCTATAACACTGTCCAACCATCTCGTCCTCTGTCGTCCCCTTCTCCTTGTGCCCTCAATCTTTCCCAACATCAGGGTCTTTTCCAGGGAGTCTTCTCTTCTCATGAGGTTGCCAAAGTATTGGAGCCTCAGCTTCAGGATCTGTCCTTCCAGTGAGCACTCAGGGTTGATTTCCTTCTGAACAGATAGGTTTGATCTTCTTGCAGTCCACGGGACTCTCAAGAGTCTCCTCCAACACCACAATTCAAAAGCATCAATTCTTCGGCGATCAGCCTTCTTTGTGGTCCAGCTCTCACTTCCATACATCACTACTGGGAAAACCATAGCTTTAACTATACGGATCTTTGTCAACAATGTAATGTCTCTGCCTTTTGTAAATTGCACCACAGAGCCCTCTGTGTCTGCAAAAACCAATAAAAATGTATGCTACTGAATTAGAGGTTACATGCAGCAAAAATTGGAACTGTGTTAGTACTCTGCGTACCTTTCATAGGATGTCATGTTATGATGCCTGTACAAGTCTTTCCATGTGTTATTGTATGGATGTGCATCTTGAGGAGGGGGAGCCAGTTACATCTCTCTCTCTCTCTCTCTCTCTCTCTCTCTCTCTCTCTCACAAGCTTGTCCAAGCATTTAGGCTAAACAATTAGGTAGTAGGACATTTTCCTGACCATCATTTTTATTATTCAGTTTTCACTTACATGTGCCAGATCATAAAATATTCAAAGACAAAAGCCATTTCATTTTTCTAATCCTGATCTACCCATCCATCTGCTCAAGTGGAAATTAGATAATTTTTCCCTCCTGTTAACTTGATGAAACTCAATACACTTGCTGGATTTTTGGAGAGGTAGAAAAGTAATTCTGTGGGATTAATCATAGCAACACACATTCTTACTTGAAATGGAATGGAGGCAGTGAGTGACAGCAAGAAACAGAGTACCCTCTTGTGGATAACTGCCATTCCACTGCAAAGTTTTGACTGATCTTGTATAAAGAATTGATAGGCAGGTGCCCTGAAACTCTGCTGAGATGAGTTTGTCCTTCCTACATCTTATCTTGAATGAAAACTGTTCACTAGAAAGAGCAGAGACATGACTAGACTGGTAAACCCGAAGGCTTGCAAGAAAAAGAGATTACTTCTAAAACTGGAACATGTAAATTTGCCACCCTTCTCATAAGGACAAAAAGCCATTGTTCATTTGCATTATGTCTGTGTATTTACGTACACAGAGATTTTTCCATTGTCTTTTCCATAACTTTTATAAACAGAGTATCAGGTGGCAAACTATAAATACATTATTTTCAAAGAAGGAGGAGAAGAGGAGGAGGAGGAGGAGGAGGAGGAGGAGGAGGAGGAGGAGGAAGCAAGCAAGCCAACCAGGAAATCAGAGTTAACACTCTTTTCTTGGAGCTCACCATCACAGACAACTCCATTTGTTTTGGTATATGGAGATTAGGAAACTGGCATATGTAGATAGCTAGTGCAACATTAGAAGAAACTTGCAGATGAAAATAAAGTTTGCAGATGAAAATGAAGTAGTTAAAATGTTGCTGCAAACTACTAAAAACCAAGCAAACTGGAGATCCACAGTTGTGCAGATCCGCAATTGAAGGAGAACACTACTAGCCAAGATGGGTATGTTCTACTTTCACTGTCAGAGGAAGTTTGCCTTTGAATGCCAGTTGCTTAGAATCACAGCTGGGTAGAGGACTGCTGTGTTCAAGTCCTCTTTTGGGACTTCTTGCAAGTGTCTGTCTGGCCACCCTGAAAACTGGATGCTGGACTAGATGGGCCATTGACCTTTTTCTGGTGGTTGGGAGAGAGGTACGTTGATTGCCAGCTCTCTTCAGGTGGGCTCAATACATTTTGCTGCCTGATGTGAAGGACAATATGGCACCACCACCTCCATTCCACATACAGACTAAACTGGCAGCTAAATCTTATTTCAGCACTAGTGGTGGGACCATATTCTCCACTGTACCTGAAGACAGGAGGCAACCTTGGGAAGCTCAAGACAGGCCACATGGCACACAGCTGTCCTCTACCACCTCACTATCACCCCACCTGTCCTCAGCATATGGCATCTGAGGTGTCTATCTTATTCTATCTAATGGTAGGTCTAGCTCTGATCTTCTTTTCTTTGGGGAAGTCTTCCTGCAATCTTAGGGCTACATATATCAAGGACCTTCTCTTTGTTCCAGAATTCCTAGCTTCATGACACTTAGTTTCCCTCCATGTAAAACTTTTATAACCTATAAAGTGCTCCTGAGGATACTTGTAAAAGGCATAACAACTTGTTTGGTTTGTCTGGGATATTCAGTCTAAACACTGCAGAACTTCATTCAAGTGTTTGCAAGCGATGTATTCAGATTTGCCCTGCAGACAGTTAAATTCATGTACAAATTAAATTGTATGCTAATAATGTAACATTATGGAAGAATGCAAGTTATTTGGACCCCCTGCAGTGAAGTAATCTGTGCATTCCTTTCTGGAGAATATTTATGGAAATGTCTATTAGACTTTCCATTATTAAAAGAGACTAACAATTATTGTTTTCTTTGGTCCACCAGTTGAGAAAACAAAAATGCTTTTTCTAATTTCATTTGTTTGCATTTTCAGATACTATTTTCCTACCTTTGGCAGGGCAGAAATGAAGCATTTGCTAGCTGAATACAGTTGTAGAACATTGTTTTATCTGTGCATACCTATTCCTACATCCCTTTGGCCAAAATGGAGAAAGCACGTAAAAGATTCTTAGCACACTGATGCTCTCAACAATCATGTCACGTAGCTCAACCTTGTTTTTATTTTCCATTTCAGGAAGTGCAGCTTGGAAATAATGTCTTGCTCAAGGCCAACCACAATATCCATGGCTAATGGGCCACTCAGAAAATCTTAGATTCATATTGCCTTACTCTAACTACACAGACTCATCCTAATAGATGAAACGCTAAAGGTGCAAGCAGGTGAGGGAGAAGTGGATGCCCTAATCAGACTGATCAAGAAAGCAGAAATAAGGGATGTTACTACACCATTACCTTGCAAGCGATTTCGGGGATGCAATTGTAAATTGGATTTAATATTGATCAGATAGTTCACAATTAGAAATAAAAGGAAATTGGATGCCATAAGCGTGTCACTTGGGGATTTTGCTTCCTAATTAATACAGAAAATCTGAAGTTAGTTATCTTAAGAATCAGGACTGTTTCTTTCCTGGAATTTAGTATGGTAAGTGCAATCATTTCTATTCATTTATGAACAAGTTAAAAAGCACAGGTTCCAATGGGAGTCTGTATTTCTATATCTTTCCATAGGGAGAACTGTCTATTTAATCCTATTCTGTGTGCCAGTTCTTGATCCACAAGTGGATCTCTCCTCTTACTCCATGACTGATAAATTTACTCAGAAGTCTTTGAAGTAATTTTTGAAAGTACAAAGAAAAATACCGATATTCCACAACTTTCTATCATTTTCTTTCCTTTTTTATTATTATTTAAGAATAAAGAAACTCCATCATTGATATGCAAATACAAAAGGGAAACAAACAAACAATTATGACATTACAAACATCAAGAATCACCAGTTGTAAAAGAATTGCACTCACCTTCCCTATCCTGTGTGTCTTCCCTCCATCAAATCTCTTCCGCACTTTGTCTCGCATAATAAACTTTATATTGCATATATTCTAATTCAAATCTATGCTTTTATATTCTATTCTTTAATTATTTCTCATCTAATATTGATTGTCCTGTATAAGCTTAATCAAAGCATATCAGTATGTTATTGATCGAACAAATTGCAATCATTTTCAGAATGCTACTGCAGCTATGACAGCTTCTTTGAGATTCATACCTGGTCAATTCCATTCTGGCCTAGAATTTCTCATAAGGTCATCATTCAGAAACTGTAGCTGGTCTAGAAAACACCAGTCCATTTTGTCTGCAGGGGAACCACTGCTGATAGTTCCACCACTGAGTGAATTCCAAGGGTCTGTGACCCATCACAGGGCCTTTTTAAGCCATAGCACCCCAGTCATGCAATGTGCTTCTTTCTCATAGACGTTTGGCTGGTGTCCAGTGCTGTTTAGCTTTAGGCACCAGCTGAAGACCTTTTAATGATGAGGACCATCCTAGCAGATGTATTAGGAAACTGACAGGGTGCTGATACTTTACTGTGTTTTTTGTCTATTGCTTTATGTATTACCCTCCCTGCTTGTTACCCACCCTAGTGTATTAGGACAGATGGCAAGATATACATTTTTAAGGGGAAACAAATAAATAATAAATTTTGTTGTAAGAATTTATCCCCCCCAAACATCCCAGTTACAACTCGATTGACAGGTTTCTACTGACAAACTCCTAAATAGCTTAAACAAGGGATAGCCAACTGGCAGATCTGATCCCCGAAGCTTATTTTGTCAGATACCTGCCAGTCTTTGTTGTTTAGTCGTGTCCGACTCTTCGTGATGCCATGGACCAGAGCACAGCAGGCACTTCTGTCTTCCACTGCCTCCCGCAGTTTGGTCAAACTCATGCTGGTAGCTTGGAGAACACTATCCAACCATCTCATCCTCTGTCATCCCCTTCTCCTTGTGCACTCCATCTTTCCCAACATCAGGGTATTTTTCAGGGAGCCTACCAGTCTTACCAAATGTTTATCAAGTTTTGGCAAAATGTTTACCCACACATTCACAAGTGAAGAAAAGATGTTTTTGAGTTTTTGAGAGGTAGACCTTGTTTTAACATTGCAA
Source organism: Podarcis muralis (assembly GCF_964188315.1). Classification (NCBI taxonomy): domain Eukaryota; kingdom Metazoa; phylum Chordata; class Lepidosauria; order Squamata; family Lacertidae; genus Podarcis; species Podarcis muralis. The sequence goes on from NC_135664.1 coordinate 42,379,840, forward strand.
CACTTCTTTGATTCTGTATGCAATGCCATAGCTATGCCTGAGTGCATGCTCTATACCTATGATACCCTTACTGTTAGGTGGCCTAAACTTCATCAGAGAATCTGGCCCTTACTGTTAGGTGGCCTAAACTTCATCAGAGAATCTGGCCATCTGGAAAAAGCTAGTTTCTGTGATAAAGTACACTTTTATTCCCTTCCCCAAGCCAAAGACTGAAAAATAAAGTAATACCTACAAACTTACAAACTGACCTCCTTGGCTTTAGGCTTTTACCAAAGAAACCACTTCCTTCAAGATATTGCCATATCATTTCCACATCAACTGGAATGCCTTCCTGACTAGACCATTTATTCACCAAGTTTAAAACATTAAAGCCTGCAATAATGCGATTTCTCTGTCAACACTTTGCTCCCACAATGGAACACACTCCAGCAAGAGCCTACAACAAAATACTTCTGGGCTTTTGGGGGGGGGGTGGAGAGGGGAGAGAACTACTGGCCCCCAAGCATACATGTCGCCTTGGGCACTGCAGCCCAACATCACATATTAGCAGTGCTTTTTTTCTCCTTCAGGGGGTATTCAAGGGTACGTAGTACCGACACCTCTTTTAGTTGTTTGTTAAAAAGTGTGCTACTTACTGTAATAACTTCATGGTGAGTACTGGCACCTATTTTTCTAGGGGGGAAAGCACTGCATATTACAATAGAAAAGAGTAAGGATAGGTAAGAAAGAGTTTAAAAAAAAAAACTTAATAGAAGATGAGGTTTTGAAGAAGCAATTGACCTTGTGTCAAAAAAACTTGGGGCAACTGGGGGTGAAGAACGAAAGTCTCATGCAGCTAGATAGCAGTGATGAGACAAAAGGTAAGGCGGGAACAAGTCAGAAGATGAAGAGAGTTCCAAGTAGGAAAGTTTATTTTGGATTTGTAGAGGAAAGAGTCTATTGTCACCAATGACAGTAGGGTGGCAATTTAAAGTGGTCGAAGGGACTGCAGTGGCGAAGAAAGAGATTTGGGCTGCCGTGATCTCTGGCAATCAAGGAAATTGTACAATTTTTTCCCAAAGGAGCAAGATTACAAGATTCTACACCTAAGAGCCACAGAGATTAATTATTGTTAAACTGAGCATTGAATCAGCAGGCCAGTCAGCGGACAAAGGCTACTCTCGGAAGTAGCTACGACAGGGGTTCTTCGGGAAGCAGCAAGATATAATTGTTCCACTGTGGAAACTTACAGTGAAATGACAGCATTTTAGGAAGAATGTGAAGAAATAAGCTCTTTAAGAGAGATTGTTCGTGAACTTAATGTCTCTTTCTTTTATCTATAACGTCTTAGATAGGAACTGAACTAGCCTATAAATGGGTTTTAAATCTGCAATACTTCACATTAAACACATTGCCAAGTACTTCTAGATGGAATAAATATAAAACTATGAAAACTTCAAAAGACTTTTTTATTGCTTTTAAAGGTCTTTTTCGCAGCATGCATGACTGGTAGTTCACATACAAATCCAGCGCTGTGAGCTGATGAAAATGGGTAGGAAGGATGTAACAAAATAAATCAGCACAAACAAAGCTTTAATTGCCATGGTTATTTACCAAGTAATGTCTTTCACATTTTGCTTAACAGGTGTCTTGTTCAAAATTTCCTTCGTAATTATCTACTTACTGGAAGACTGCGCTAAATGTCAAAATATCTCTCCAGACTCATAAAATGTAGCCGATGTGAGCAACATCTCTCTCTCTTTCTATATATATATATATATAAGTGTGTGTGTGTGTGTGTGTGTGTGTGTGTGTGTGTGTGTAAAAACAGACTAAAACCTGAACGGCACCCTCCCAGCAATTTGCTGTGCAGCAAATGTATTAAAGAATGTTCAAAACATTTTAACTGGTCAGGGAGACAAACTATTGGCAACAGAATGTTCATGGCTGCATCATGCACACCAGCTCCTGTGAGTTTCACTGGGAAAGTCTACAGTCAGAAAAAGGTTCTCATTGATGGGTGAGGAGCTGTAGGCTGCAACACTGAGTGGGGGAGAGCTTACTTCACATCCCAAATGACTGCTTCCCCTTGTTATCTCATCACTATAATTGTCTTCACACTACCTCTGCAGCACATGGAGGCTATCCCAAGAAGACTAGTCCTCTTATGTCAATTTCTTCTCTAGCCCTGTATATGTGTCAGGGCTGCCATGCCATACTAGCAGTTATTGCCCTCAGCAGATACACAGAACACGTGATGCCCCACAGAGCATCGAGATACCTGGTCAGATAAGCATGGTGGCCCCACACTTTTGCAGAGGAACATTTATGTAGGTCCCAGGCACCAATCCCCAAACTTCCTATTTACTGCATTCAAAAGTTATAACGACCAGCCCAGTTGTCTACAGACAATACTTGAGAGCACCACCATAATTTGAAATAGAGATTGTGCTGTTTCCTTAAACTAGTATTTTTTAAACTTTAAAAAAACCATTTTCCACATCAGCTTCTCAGCTGAGGATCTCTCATTATTATTATTATTATTATTATTATTATTATTATTATTATTTGATTAAGAACATTCTGGAATATGCTCTTAGGTGCAGTCAGTTCACCGAAAACTGCCCTGCCCTTTTAGGCCTTCTCATTTCACCAGATGACCCAAAACAAGCCAAACAAGCCCCTCGTCCAGTACATTCCAGGGAAAGATGTGTGCTACAGGACAAGCTGACTTTCCAGAAAGTTTGTGTACCATTACTGGGGGGGGGGGGGTTCTCCCACTGAGAAATATTTGACAAGCAGGCTTTCAAAGAATCCAGGATTCCCTGGAACACAGTTTGAAAAACAGTGCCTTAAGCAAGGGACAGCTGTCATTAATGATTTTGGTGCTTTCCACATTTTCCCCCCAAAGTGAAAAAACATCCTTAAAAGTGCATTGCATACTTTAAAGATTATCTTTAAGGGAAAGAAGGTATATTAACTAAGAATTTTCAGCTTCATTAAACCTGGCCATGACACATTAGCTAGAGAGATAATAGATTCACTCTCATCTTCCTTATGCTGCCCATTAGTAGTAGATATCCAGGAATATCAAGGGACATATAAGGTATTAATTCAAACACACCAAAATTAATATGACTGTCAGTTAAGGAGGGTAACAGTTTGGGGGGAGGAGGAAAGATAAAGCAATGAAGCTATTAAAAAGAGCAAATTTAGCGAAACAATCAACATTGGAGGACCACTGAGGAATATTTATGGACTATTTAAGCACATGAGAAGACTGCAGTGTGAAAGTTTAAAATTTATTTCTTTTCAGATGCATGCTGGATGGGTTGAGGAACTCAAGAACAAAGAAACTACAATAAAAGCAAAGGATGCTTTATTTATTTAGAAGACTTTTCTTAACAGCAGCTGCTCTCTATCAATCAACCTCACTAAAAGCCTCTATCTAATGACTATCTCTGGATACATCTTGCACCAAAACTGAGCATTCAAACCAGCTAATCAATTTTGGGCATTTAGGAAGTCCTACTCACCACCACTAATTCTATAATAGCCTAGGATGTCATTCTGTAGGCCTCAAGAACCAAAATCTTGAAATTATTAGCCTGATTCTGCCTTATGCTTCCCCAAAGACCTTTTAAAAAAATCAACCCAGTTCCTGACATGTGGTTTTCAATTGAACCCCAACGACATATAGATCACTTCTATCTATATACTTGTTGACATGGTCCAAGTAATATAAAATGTTAGAGAGACAGGACTTCCCTTTGGTAACCATGTTGATTCTTCTTCAGCAATGCTTGTTGCTCTGTATATTTCAAAATTCAAGGTTTAATATGTGTGTTTTTACCAATTTATGGGGAACTGACTTTAAGCAGAACTGTAATTTAGCAGATCGAAACTAGATCCCTTTATATGCATTGGTATTATGTTACCTTTCTTTCAATCCTTTCAACCAGAGGCTGATTTTAATTATGCTACATGGTTTTTTAATTTCACATCTGATTCAATAACTTCCTGAGTGCCATCTTGCCCAAGCGATTGATCACTTAGAGCAGGGTTCCCCAAACCTGGGTGTCTGGCTCTTTTTGGAGTACAATCCCCATCACCCCTGACCACCATTCCTGCTAGCTAGGGATGATGGGAGTTGTAGTCCCAAAACAGCCGGAGACCCAAGCTTGGGGAACCCTGACTTAGAGTCTTTGGGGTGAAGTCTACAATGCTGAGGGCAGGCGAATCCTGGTGTATATGTGTGCATAACTAACAGTAGTTTAGAGCCTAAAAACCATTAGAAAAGTTCTCTTCTGGACCAGGGGCTTCCTGCCTCCGCACTGAGATCAGGTGGTTTTTTTTTAATGGAGAGTTGTATTTTGATTAAGTTGAGCCCATATATTTCAGATATTTCAGTGGGTCTACTCTGCATATAACTCAGGTGGCTGCAACCCATAATCTCCAATGTTTCCCCCACTCCTGAAGTCAACAAAGAGAAAAAGAGGAACAGTGTTTTACCAGTTACAGATAGGTAGCCGTGTTGGTCTGCCATAGTCAAAACAAAAAAATTTCCTTCCAGTAGCACCTTAAAGACCAACTAAGTTAGTTCTTGGTATGAGCTTTCGTGTGCATGCACACTTCTTCAGATACACTGAAACAGAAGTTGCCAGATCCTTCTATATAGTGAGAAGGTGGGGAGGGGTATTACTCAGAAGGGTGGTGGGAAAGACTGGAAAGAGAAGCTGCTGAATTGCAACTCATTACCAAACTTAAAACCATGGAGAGACCTGGTCTGAACCAAGAGATTGGATTCTTATCTCATTATACATGACAAAGCCATTTTTCACCTTCTCACCCCTTGCTTTTTCCTGTAAGACCTATTGCAGTCATTAAGAGTCGTCAACAGGCTCATCACAGCTATCTGCCAATCACCCATTCCCACCACCCTTCTGAGTAATACCCCTCCCCACCTTCTCACTATATAGAAGGATCTGGCAACTTCTGTTTCAGTGTATCTGAAGAAGTGTGCATGCACACGAAAGCTCATACCAAGAACCAACTTAGTTGGTCTTTAAGGTGCTACTAGAAGGAATTTTTAGTGTTTTACCAGATACAGGTGCCAAAAAATCCAGATTGCCGCCAGTAAATAGGAACAGCTGAGAGTATGTGTGTTTCTGTACCTTTTGTTCTAGCCATTTTATGACACTTTACAGCAACGTACAGCAATGCAGAATCAACAGGATTTTCCCTTTCTTTCCTTATTTCATATTGACAATTTTTTTAACTTTGCAATTTCCTCTGTCAAGCCAACATGAAAAATAGTTCTAAGATTTAATAATGTCAGATAATGGGTTAGCTGTCATTGTCATCCCTTCCTCACATGTGCGGTGAAATTCACTCTTTGTTGTTATGAAAAAACTGCTCTTCTTGAAAGTTCTGGCCAGGTAATTCTGGTGGAAGCTGCAGGCTTTCTGCATTGAATTTATGTTTTCCTATTTCTCTGATGAAGTTAGAGGTCAATTTGCCTGTTGTTTCTGTGCTTCATTAAAATTCTACTTCTGTCCTGGATAATGGGGGTGATGTTAATTCTCTAAACATTGATGTAGAGCAGCTGCTAACTTATTTCCATAATGCCGCTTCTAGTGTAAGACCATTAAATCAGGAAAAGGTGGCTCTAAATGGAGAAAATATAGACAACTAATAGCCTGGGCGGGGGTGGAAGGATGTTTATGGACACAACATTCCTTGAATCACAAAAAAAGTGTTGTGTTTTATTAAATAATACTTATTCTTAGCAATAAACTGAAATTTATTTATTTATTTGTAAAGAAAGGTTGTACTTGAGAATACCATTATAGTCCATGCTTAAGTCCCATTGAAACCAACGCTAGTGTCTGGACTATACCTCTGGTGTTAACCAGGATTTTTCACAAAGTCCTGGCACTAAGAATGATGAGAGGTGTCCACCTTGATCCATGGCAAAGGGCCTTTCAACAGCTTGATTGGTTTTTGGAAAATGTGTTCCTACTGGACATGGCACTATGCTATCACAAAGAATAGAAAAAAGCTGTTATATATTGCCTCCCTTGAAGCTGCAAAAGCATTCAACTTGGTAGCACATCGTACAATAAAAGAAACCCTACAAATGATGGTTGCTTATATCGGGGATATATACAATAGAAGCACTACTGTAATCATGCCTGGAAGCGAGATCTCCAATGAAATCAGGCCGCAGTGTGGAGTGAAACAGGATGACCTAAGGTCACCCTCTATATTCAACATGGTTATCGATCATGTTGATTGGGGGCGCGCACAACCTTCATAACAGTATGTTAAAGATCTGCTTAATTGTGAATTAAGTTGAAACGTTTTTTAAGTTATGAAAAGGTCCATATTTTTCCTAAGAACCATAATGAACATCTGAAGGATGAAATTTCCTTTTTTCTATTTTCCAAAGCAAACTACACCCAGAATAAAATAAAGCACAATTCATATCAATGGTCCAAAAGATGCTGTTTTAGCAATGTTAAATGCTACTGTGAACAGCTTGAACAAAAATATCTACTCAGCTGTAAACAGAAAATTGCAACTGGAATGCTATATTCAGCCCTGGGGAAAGTAACTTGATCTGATTTAGCATGAGACTTCTTAGTTTTGGATCACTGTGACTAGCCATTTAGATCTGATGAAGCTTATTTTCAGGTGCTGGTAGAGACACACGCACAGCTTCAATATACCTCCCATACTTGCATTGTGGGTCTTCTTGGCATGGTGTCTGTTATGACCAGATTTTTTCCTGGAACATACTTTGCTACTGGGTTGAATCTCAGCATTCTTTTTAGAAGATGGTGGCATCATACTTGGTCCATATTATTTTTCTTAGGCAGGCTTCCTCAAACTCGGCCCTCCAGATGTTTTGAGACTACAATTCCCATCATCCTTGACCACTGGTCCTGCTAGCTAGGGATCATGGGAGTTGTAGGCCAAAAACATCTGGAGGGCCAAGTCTGAGAAAGCCTGTTCTTAGGTCACCAATGGCTTATGATCTTTGAGGAGTCTAAAAGAAGGTAGACCACATTCACAACTGTAAAAAGTTTTTCTTGCATGCATTAACTAGCAAGGCACTCCTTTTTTTATTTAAGCATAGCATTATTCTGCTTCAGTAACAGTTAGGGGATCCATCCTAAACCATGCAATACTCCATTTACTCCGCAGCTGCCTTGTGGGTTTGTTGGCATCATAAAACATAAAAGGCTAGAGTACTGGAGACTATGTCCTTTACCTTTGTGAAGACAACCTCCTGATCTGACCCCCTTCTCAGACCTGTAATGTTAGTCAGTGTTTTCAGCTTTCTAATGGCATTTACTGTCTATGTGCCATGTTCCAAGGCCTTGCCACTGTTGTGTGATTAGTTGTCCGAAAAAGTCTTGTTTCACAACAAACAATGGATTTCTTCTTGTTTATCTTGAGTCAAGAGTCATAGAACCAGTTCAAGATGATGACCAGCATTTTTGCATAGGTTTTATACACACTTATCCTGTTACCCATTTGTAGCATAAATAAGTAGTTTTACTCAATATGGAATCATGTATCATCATCACCAACATGTTGCTTTCCATCTAGATTGATTCTAGATTCTGCTATCTAGTGGGTGTGGCTATTTGATATGTGTTTGAAAACCATTCCCTTAATTATGTATCCATGACATTTTCCTCCCCACACAAGCTCCAGCTGAATGAAGAAGGAAGAGGTAATTAAGATTTTGGTACATACCCACCCACAACAGGTGTGGATACACTGGAGCATAATGCAGAATAAATTTGCATTGAGCTTTTTTGTGAAAAAGCCCTTTTCTGGGGCAAGAAATATGCAATAGGTTCAGATTTTGTGTGAACTAGGTAGAAAAAAATAAGATCTCAGTGGTCATTGAATGTAGAATATACTGTTGCATGTACACAGCCATGGTCTTCTATTAGGATGCCGTTCATGAAGATAATAATTTATTTTATGTCTCTAAGGCACTATGTTATCTTCTATTGGAAGCATTTGTGGGTCCAAATGGCAAGCAGCATTGAACAAGGCAAGGGTGTGATAAATGTAGTCAGTTTAGCTATTTACCAGAAACTGCTCGAAACATCAAACTGGGAAAACAATTTGGTTCCTGTCACTTTTGGAAGAAAGCCCTATAGCATTGGAAGTACATGTTTTCCTCCAGCTATACCATCATTAAAAATTGTAAGGTCTATGCAGATAGAGATGTTCTCCGTTTCCTTGATGACTGGTACCACTGGTGCATACCACATATAGGCTTGGTGATTTCCTTAATGATGCCATATGTCTTCATCCTATCCAGCTTCATTTCTTCCTTGTTAAATGAAGATTCTGCAGGGTGTCTGAACCAGAGCCCAAATGATATGGCACCCATCCACCCCCACTAGGGCCAACATTGTTTAAAAAATATTTCTGAAACATTCAGACACCTTCGTGTGTCCATACTTCATGGTGCTGCCTGAAGCAGGTAATTTCATTCAGCTGCACAACAGGACAGATGCTCAGCATGACAATCTGGACTCAGATCATCCTCGCAGGAGGAATTGCTAATTAAGGCTGCAATCCTATACCTGCTTACCTGGGAGTAAACCTCATTGAAGTCAAAAGGGCCTACTTGCAAATAAAAATCTATATGATTGCACTGGAAGACACATACACCCTAATGTAACCAAACAACTGATGTAGTTACAGGTAGGTAGCCTTGTTGATCTGCCGTAGACGAAACAAAATTTAAGAATTTCTTCCAATGGCACCTTAGAGACCAACTAAGTTTGTTATTGGTATGAGCTTTTGTGTTCAAACAATGGAATGGCACATATAATCTCTTGAGTTGCAGTGGTCAGAAGGAGGTCATTAGGAGCTTGTATATATTTTGAATGGGTCTTCTGATAATTGGCTGTGCCCTTATAAGAAGGCACACTTTGAATACAAACAACATGTTAAAGCTACATCACAAAACCTAAACAGGCATCTTTGTTTCCTGGCTACAAAAACTGGAGGCAGTGGAAGAGGACTGTGATTCTGAGTGAAAAATGAATGAGGGAATGGGGACTTTCCTACTCAGAAAAAGGATCCACCCCAGTTTTCTTAGGAAACAAGGGAGTCAGTTCAGGTTTTGTTATAGGAGTTTAACATAGCTAGTCAGTGGTTCTCAAAGTGTGAGGCGGAGCTTCTTACAAAGGCACGACATACATTCCCTTCCCCTATGTATGTCTTATCTGAGTTCCAATTCCTCATATGGTTCATATGGTTTACAAGGTGTTAGTGGGGGCTTGGAGCAGAAAATCCTCTGCAACTTTTCCTCTTCCCTCCCACCTTAGCTTGTCCTCTTATTCCATAGTCACCCAAAGCCTGCTTTTCTTAAAAACAACAAATCTCTCAGGGCTTCATTATGCACAGTTTTGTGTAATGTGCTGTCAAATTCCAGCTAAGGCGTAATGAACTGGACTTGTCCTCATACCCATTTTCAGAAGGTTCTCTCATGATGTGTTAAAAATGAAGAATTGGAAATGGGAGTACGATGTGCTAAACACCGTGTTGTTATGGCACTGTGTGTGCTGCTACACATTTTATTACAATCGTAATTTCAGTAAACTACATCTGGCTTCATCAAAGGCTGTCCCCTCAGGTTAAGCTGCCTGCATAAAAATATCTCCTAGAATTTTTTTTTTAATGTTCCTTCATTTTATCTTTTGTTTGAAGGGGGTTGAGTTGAATCATTTCTCCTTTTTTTAAAGATTACACGAACACATTTTTTTCTTAATTCTATCATCTTTTTAAATATGGCCTTTGTATGGGGTCCTTTTGTACCCTCTTCTTTCAAGTCCTTTTCATGTTTCCTCTCCTTTGTTTTTTTCCTCCTTCCTGAGAGCCTTTATTGTTATGTTATCCTTTATCTGTAGGCTTTTGCCATGCAGTAGGAATTAACATTAAGGAAATAATAATAAAAAATTAACTATATGAAGAGCTACATCAGCTGTAGCAGTGAAAATCTGTATTTTATTTTATTTTTTGTAAACAGAAAAGGTGCCATGTTGAGGCCTAATTCTCATCTCTGTGGTGTTACCAGCTCAAAAAAGAAACAGTGACATTTTGTGGGTTTTTTGTTTTTATTCTAAAGCTACATACAAATGCATTTTCAGAATAGAACAAATACTCTGAAAATGGTCTGCTTCTTACAGTGAGGCAGTGTGCTAAAATCCCTTATGTACTATGTGGGATTTTATTTTTAAGATATGGAGGGGGAGGGCAGACTCACCTGCCTCAAGCCTCCATGAAAATATACAGAACCTCGGTGACTAATTCAATTTGTTTTCCTGGAGCTGACTCACTGTTATATAACATGAAGTATTATTGTCTAAATTTGTTAATGCTGATTTATAGACAGATTGACTCTTTTGTATAAAGATGCCTAAAAGCTGCTATCTCCTTTATAAATCAGCATTACCTGAGAGAGTCTGCTTTCCAACTGAGAAGACAGATGTAGCCAATCAATATGAGGAATTTGATTGATGGTTGTTCCTGTCACCATTAACCAAGCGTATCTATAGACATGCCTTTTCACTCTCTCCCTCTTACTTTCCTTTTCCCTTTTGCAGCTAAGGATTCGAATTAGAGCCTCTAAACTATGAAATTGATCTTTCCCAGGTGTGAGCAATTTATTTTCCTAAGGATCAATCCTGCAAAGTGTTCTATGACCTCATTGTTAACAGACACTGAGTACCAGGAGACAAGCTAAGAGAGCAAGGCCCCCTAAAAGAAATAGTTGTCCAACACAGGCTTTGCAAATGCTCCTTTATTTCTATTTACTTTACATTACGAATTGGGTGATGGTGGACCATTGACCAGTCTAGACCTTGTTTTCTGTGTGAGTATTCTAGCAGGAAACAAAAGATCAGGAAAATAGCCTTGGCTATATAGATTGTGGTAAGGAGAGGAGGTGTGGTAATTGGCCCTTAACACTCCTGTGCTTTCTTCATATGGCTTCTCAGTCAATTTTATTGTTAACCAGGGGGTTAAATGCATATTTGAGGCTATTCTTGAAACTTCATTATTGAAGCAGACTATCGATACTGTTAATAGCTATTTAGAAAAAGTCTCCAGGAGACCTTTTTCAAGTTTCAATGTGCTGATTTATCACACAAAGCCCAGAGTAAACGTAATCATTCTCATATTCTTCAGTTTATCTACACAGAAGGCCAGAGACAGGGTTACCACCAGTTAAGAGGGTGCATTTAGTAGCTATGTCAAGAGTGTGGACGCTTTAGCCCTCCAGATGTTGTTGAACTACAACTCTCTCATCAGCCCAGCAAGCACAGCCAAGGGCCAGAGAACTCAGCAACAGCTGGTGGACCCAAAGGTTTCCAACACCTGAGCTACATAGTAACTATCAACGGGTAGAGTTGGCCTACTGATTTAAGTTTGCCATGCACCTCTTAAAGTCACAGACCCTTTGTCCATTAGGCCATTAAGAAGTAATTCACTGGGTGATCCCATGTGCCACAGTTCACAGAGTCTACTCTGTTTCCGATTAATACAGGCTTCTTGCCAATTCTGATCAGGGGATGGCTATGGAGCAAGATATTCCTTTCAGCTCCACCATGATTGAAGTTCTCAACTGCACAAAACCTACTGTCTTCTGCTCTTTTTCACTACTTTATCAGGAAAAAGAGCCTGAACAAGCGAAAGAATCCCTCTTCTTGTCTCATTGCTGCCAGAGTACCAAACTATTTTCAGTTTTTAAGTCAATTGCCTCAGCTGCTTCAGTCCCCAATAACCATTCTGGAATTTCTGTTATATCTGTGCTGCATGCGTTATCATTTCTGATTCATCTAAGAAGCCATTTATACCTATTATTATTCTCTTTGTAACCAGCCCTCTCTCCCAGCTGTTCTTTTCTCCTTTCTGCTCAGCTCTTTTCCTTTGAAGCTTTCATACTGAAGGGGGTTATTTTTTATTTTTTTTTAAAGTGCTTGAAAGGAGTTGGTATGCTGTTGAAACCTTTAAGAGAATCTTGATATCTTCCCATGTAGGGGCCTGTGAAGCTGTTTACTCAATAAAAGGAAATCTTTGGACAGTGTTATTGGAAACAAGCTTCGCGTCTTTGTTCAATGTCATTTACTCCATGAGGCCTTTGAAATCTGGAGCCATGTGCTACACCTGGAATTAAAATAATCTGTGTTTAGTCTTAAATTATTTTGGTTGTTCCCTTTTACCATTCTGCAAACACATAAGGGGAATCATTGAGGACCAATACCCTAGATTTGCTCCTCCTCATCAGAGTTTCCATTGCCCTCCAACTCCTAAAAGGTGACTGCATGAAGCAGGGAGTCTCCTGTATTCATGGAGAATTCTCAGACGTTGTAGAAGCCTGGAAAACACAGGTTCTAAAATGCATGAGGAGGGCTTTCCACTTGACAAGGTTGCCTGCCACCGTTTTGAAGGAAATAACACAAAGGGGGGCAGAGATAGTGCACTGATCTCTGCCCCTGTCATGTGTTTGCTGAAAATGAAAAGGCAAAGCCTGTACTGTCATCTCCTTTCCTCTTATCCTATCTCTTTCTAAGATTTAAGAATGCAGAAGGAAGACCTAGGGTTGGTCCAACTGGTTAAAGCAGAGGTTTTCAACCTTTTTGAGTCCATGGCTCCCTTGACCAACTACATTCTATATGCAGAACTTCCGTGGGGTTCAGGAGCCCAGTTACTTGCATATCACCCTTTGCCTGTAGAGCTGTCAGCTTTTTACCTCATTCCAAACACCCTCTCTTGTGAAGTGTTCCCTCAGCCTCCTCTCCCCTTCCCTCTTCTTGGGAGCTCTCCGGGCAGCCACTGCTACCACCCCTGGACTCTGAGCTCCACCACCCCCTGCCCCAAAGAGAGGTGCCTCCTTACACTGCCCCACAGGGACCTAGGACTTGTCTGTCAGTTCCCAACAGCAAGGGCTGGTGGACTGGTGGACTGGTTGGCTCATTTGCTTGCTTGCTTGCTTGCTTGCTTGCTTGCTTGCTTGCTTGCTTGCTTGCTTACTACAAGGCTGCTTCAGCTCCTGGCAACCAGCACCCCCTGGCCAGCCCCAGAGGCACCATTCACCTGCAGAGCTTGTAGCCAGGTCTGCTGCAACCAACAGCTGTACAAGCCTTTGGGAGGCAGAGGCGCAAGAAGGCATCAGAGGAGGGAGGAAAGGAAAGAGGGAGGCCAGTGTTGCCCACAGCACGCCTGACCATCATTCAAGGCACCCCAAGGTGCCAGGGCACACTGGTTGAAAACCACTGGGTTAACAGATTTTAAAGAAACACTTATTTATTAAGGGATGTTTTTACTGCACCTGGGAACAGGGCGGTTTTGTTGTTTGGAAACAGAAGAGCCTCTTAAGAGTTTCTGTTTAGAGGTTGTGGGAAGCACTACTTAATGACTTTGTAATTATTCTAATCTGCATTAAATTTCTACTGTTCAAGTGCAAAGTGGCTTCCACTCCTGTCTCATTTAGCTTCCCAGCAACTCTATGAGGGTGAATGCCCAAGAACAGTAGTTACCTTCATGACTGAGCAGGGATTGCCTCCCCAGCACACCAAACTGTCTATGTGTGTTGTGTAGTGAGATACTCTGAGTAGCTCCAATCATCTGTTTCACAGTGCAGTAAAAGTAAGGGGACTAAATCTGCACAGACACACACATCCCAATTAGCATTCCAAACAGCTGATTAGTGCACACCCCCAGGCTGGGGATCTAGGCATACAGCAGCTATTTGAATCCCTTCCAACTAAGGATATGCATTCAGAAAGATCTGCTTCTGTACAAGTAGGATCCTTTACTGGATAGGAACAATCACTTGTGTGCCAAGGCCCCATGACCCACAGATCCCTAGTGGATAAATAAACACACAGAAAAGTGGATTTTGGTTTATTGATTTGAATAGGCCACAAGCTTATTGGTTACAGATGTGAGCAGTTTGGCTTAGGCATTGGGTGAAGCCAGACTATATCTTGACTCCCGCCCATTTGCAAGGAGTCCAGCTAAGGGTAAACCACCAACAGGGGGAGCTTTATGACTTACATCAAATAGGGGCATCCCGAGGCATCCTCAAGGGACTAGATTATCCTCAGGTTGGACTAGATTATCCAATAGGGGTTGTGGCATAGCCCTAGCCCACATCCGGGCATCCGACAGAATCCACAGATCCCAGATCCCTTTAACAGGACACCCTTAATGAGGAGGGGCAGACAGAGGCTACAACTTCCCCTCTATCCAAACAAAGGCTTACCCAATGCCTAACCTTACAAAGTTGTGACGATTGCTACAAAGTAGGTAAAAACTACATGGCAGGAGCCAATTTGCCAAGCAGAAAAAAATCCTGCCCGGTCCCCAAAATATGGCGGCCGACATTTGTCCATAGCAAGGTTGTATCAAAGCAAGGCATAAAAAGAGGGCAGATGGGTAGGAAATCCGGCAACGGATGGTCCCCAGCCGCACCGCAGTTTAAATTTCCCATGGCCACACCTCCTGCCAGTGCTGATTTGACAGCGGAGCAGCTCCCCACAACGCAGCCAGGCGAAAATGATGAGGGAGCCACCCACCAGAAAAGATAAGCGGACATTTCACATGCCATAACATAAGGAAACACAGCTGTTTGGTCTAATGCTAAAACATTAATGTTAAAGCAGTCAAGAGGAACCAGGGCCATCTTATGCATATCCGGCACCATGGTGCAAAGCTCCCTGTGGTGCGCACCCCCCTTTCCCCAGAGTTTTTTAGGGAGGGCAGCACTGCCGGCGGGGCTGGAGGAAGTGGTCAGTGGCTGGAGGGTGGCTCCTCTGGTGGGGAAGAGGCGGAGGCTGGCCGCTTCATGCCACGGTGGCCACGGCAGACGGAGGCTCTGGGCGCAGCACTGCTTTGGTGCGGGCGAGGGCAGCGAGCTGATGCTGGGAGGCGCCATGTCCAGCCTCTGCCTCTTCCTTGGCACCCTCCAGAACTTGACGCCCTGGCGCCCTGCACCACTAGCCTCTATGGGTAAGACACCCCTGGGAGGAACACCACAAAAAGGTCTGAAGCAAATAGCAGCGGAAAGGAAAAGAGAGGAGAAGAAGCAGGGTTGAAATGGCCCTCATTTCATCTGTTGGGAACACAGGCTGGGCCCTGTCATTTTGCAAACAGCTTAAATTATGTAGAAAGAAATCCCATGGATAATACAATGAAATTGCCTGTTTTGTGAGTCTTCTGCTGAACCTTTTGCTCCACATGGAGCTAACCTTGTAACCGGGAATGAAAGAAATGTCAGAAGAACGAATATCTGTAGCACTTTGAGTGCCAGGTTTATTGGATTAAACCAGCGCCATACTGCTCTGCCTGTGCTTTCACAAGAAATGTGTCCCTCCCACAAGATATAGGGAAATTATAATTTCCTGGTATATAATTTTTAGTCAGGATACAGGGGTGAATGACACTAACACACATTTTTATAAAGACATAACCAGAGATTATGAGTTCCCAAGATCTGATGTTTATTAAAGTGTTTATTGGAGCCCAGTGTCCAGTAACAAATGATACAATAAAACAAACTGAGTTATTTCCAATAAACAAAACTGCACACAACTAGAATATTTGATCTATTTTTTAAACTCTTTCTAGTTTTGTAACCTTCTGAAACCTTTCTTCACATTTGAATTAGTGTTGTATTACAGAGCGATACTGAGCAATTCAATTTGGGAATAAGTGGGTGGGTGTCTGTCTACTTTATAGCAATAATTAAATTGCCACTGTACATGGTAGCAAGTGGCATTGGGAAGGATTTGTAAATTCAATTAACAATTTATTTTAAAAAGAAATGAATACATAGAACAGAGCACCCAGATAGTGGATGAGATCCAGTACAGGGCAAGTCTGCTCACATAGTGAAGTTTCTTCTTTCTCTCACTTGTGCCTTCATACATTCATGAGAAAAGCCAATGGCCCATCTAGTCCATGTTCTCACAGTGGCCAACCAGAAGCCTGTGAGAATTCCTCAGGCAGGACCCAAGCACAAGAACATTCTCCTCTCCTGCAGATGCTATTCAGAAGCACTGCTGCCTCTGACCATGGTGGCAGAGCAAAGCTATAATGTCTAGCCCTTCCTCTATTTTCCTTCCCCTTGAAATTCCCACCACAATGGAAGAACTGGTGTTGTGAATTATTAACAAGTCCCCCCCCCTACTGCTTCTTGTTAGAGTAACTGCAATATAAAACAAAGAGTAGAGAGTGGTGAAGCATGTCCAGTAACAAAATGAGTAAACTCGCTGTGTCAATACACAGTGTGAATATTTGAAAGAGGGCAAAGATCCAGTCAACATTCCAGGACAGCATCTCTGCAAATATCTATGTCATGTCCGCAGAAGCCAACCATTTCTGGCCTAGCTAAACAGTTTGTTTGTTTTGTAAAGTTGCTATGGAGGGTCCTTCCTGCCTACTATCATCATATCTCAAATCCAATAGATGGGAATGAAGTTGCGGACTGGTCAACATGCAGAGCCCAAGCTCTGGAAGAGGGAACTGGCAAGAGATATAAGCTCACTTGCAGAAGTTGTTGTAAGGGACAGGGGCAGAGCATTTTCTCTAAGCACCAACATTTATCTCAAGGGGCCTACCTTGCAAAGAGCCAACAAAGTCATAAGGTCGCTGGTGGTCATGGGGAGAAGACAGCCTCTTTAGCGTATTAGGCTGAAGCCATACAGGGCTTAATTAATCAAACACACAATGTGTTGCTATAGTAAGCAAGCACAGAACCTAGAGTACGGGTGGGATATACATCTTCATGACCCATCACTCTCAAGAGTTTCTTGCAACGGTGTCTAGTCTTGAAGGGCAGGCTTATACAGAAGCATTACACAGATGCTACTGTAGAAATGATCCAAGAATAATGTCTGGGCAGATAGGTAATTGCTGTTGAAGTTATAATGTGCTCTGTTAAATACTGTCCCACTAGATGCCATTTTTGAGTCATTGTCCCAAAGGACCTGACACAGAAGGTTCGGGCGCCATCGTGAAAACACAAATGATGTGGATGTAGAAGTATATTAGCTCTTCAGCCGGCTCTTGTAGCATATGTTGCCATCATTACAGCTGTTTTAATTTCAGCACTACGGGCTTTTTTCCTTTTCCAATCCCTCCCCTTCCAAGTAGTTACCTGTTTTAATAAAATTTAGTTACTGTATTTCCAAGATTTTATGACCATTCTTTTTTTATGGCAGGGAGAGTGTGGGATGGACATCATATTTGGTTGGGATGCTATAGAGAATAAGTGGCCTGGGTGACAAGACACATGTCAAAAAGAAAAATCAAGTCAAGCAAAGAGTGGGAAAATTATGACAGGATTTGAAGGTGAGCTTGTACTGAAAGCAATGAGGCTGTTAGAACCAGTAGAGAGATTCAAAACAGGAGATGTTTCATCCATAGAGACAGCTTATTCCAACACCTGCATTTTTAAAAGGGTCACAAGAAAGAGGCAATGAATGGAGTTTGTTTTCATTATGTTGTGATCACTTTTATTTGGTTGTTCGGTGCAGAAGATGGTATCCAAAAAAAAGACTTTGTGGCATTAATTCTATGACCAATTTTCTCATTTTCAGGGGCAGAGGAAGATGAAGACAATATTCTTCTTATGATTTTGATCGAATAAATTGGCAGTTCATTAGCAACTTCCAAATTTCAGGCAGCTGTCATTATGAATGTCTCCTTAGTGTGTGAAGGGCTTTGAAGCTGACCCTGGGCCATTGAAGACTACGACGAGGTTGCTAAGGTAACAGCTATGTCCTAAGATTCTTTTTTATGCATCCAACTTTCATCTTTCTAAATTTTTATAGGCAAGGAAGGCATAGTGAGATGAATGTTAAAATGCAGAAGGAAAAAAAGAAGACAGATATTTTCGAATGGCAGAAATGCATTCATAGTGGAAAATTTAAAGTCAAACCACTTACTAACCACTTACTCATGAGCAAGTGTTCTGGAGCTTTGGAAAACCCCACAATATTTTTTTAAATCTAGGGTGCATCTTTTGATTTTCTTTTATTTTTCTTTCCTGTTTTTATAACATTGGGTTATTCATGAAATAGTCAGTGAAGTTTTTGCCCAGCTAGCCTGGTCCCTACCTACATTCCTTTTATTATTCACATAACTGAGGCTTCATCCAAACTTCTGTTTGTCCCTTGACTTGTAGTCATAGGTCTGGTAAGTTCTTCTTTTGCTCCTCTGCTTTCTCCAGGAAAACTCACTGTTTACTGCTGAATCAGAACAAACATTAACCAGGTTTTCTGCGGATTTACTTTTGTTCCAATTTAGTAATTAACAGTGGGTTTTCCCAAGGGTTTAGGTAAAGGTAAGGTAAAGGTAAAGGACCCCGGACAGTTAAGTACAGTCAAAGGCAACTATAGGGTTGCAGTGCTCATCTCGCTTTTTAGGCCAAGGAAGCCAGCATTTGTCCACAGACAGCTTTCCGGGTCACTTGGCCAGCATGACTAAACCTCTTCTGGCACAATGGGACACTGTGACAGAAACCAGAGCACACACGGAAATGCCATTTACCATCCCACCACAGCGGTACCTATTTATCTACTTGCACTGCTAGGTTGGCAGGAGCTGGGACACAACAATGGGAGCTCACCCCATTGCACGAATTTGAACCACCGACCTTCCGATCAGCAAGCCCAAGAGGTTCAGTAGTTTAGACCAGTGTTTCCCAACCTTTTTTGGGCAAAGGCACACTTGTTTCATGGAAAAAATCTCGAGGCACACCACCATGCCAGATGGGGAAAGGTCACTTTTTACTTATGTAAAAAAAAATTAAAAAATAGTAACAGCATAGAAGGTAATGGTAGATGACTGTTAGGGTCTCCCCCCAAATGCAGAATTCTATTAATATCTTCCTTAGCGAGCCGCGTTAACCCCTGTAATGCTTTCTATAGAGTAAGCATAGGGGACACTGGGGGATGTGGAACCAAGGGGGCAGTGGGCCAAAAGAGTTCGGGATCTACTGCTTTAAACAGAAATAAGAGCCAGTGGGTTCTTCCTTTTTTAAAGTATCGTTTCAGCGGGGACAGCAGTCCGGATTTCCAAAAGGCGGCACTTTTTTGCGTCTGAGCAAAGAAGAGAGAGAGGGGAAAAAAGAGAGAGAGATTGATTTGTGGCTGCACAAAGGGGGGAGGAGCCCAGGAGTAAAAGTAGGAAGGACGAAGGGAGGGGAAAGGAAAGTTAATAGAAGGAAAGGCGGGTGGGAGAGAAAGAGAAAGAAAGAGGGAAGGAAGGGGGGAAGAGAAGTGGAAAGGAGGGAGACCGAGGCGGGGGAGAAGCGTCTGGAGAGTTGCTCCGAAGTTTGGGGGGCCGCGGGGGTGGGCGCGCGTCCCAGGAGGCGGAGGCCAGCCCGGGCTGGGAGCCGCGCCGCGGCCCGGGGGCGGTAGGCGGACCGCGGCTCCTAGGATGTGGAAAGGGGGCGGCGGCACAGGGGGAGGAGACCCGCACGGCTAGGGCAGCGCGCAGGGGGAGGGGAGCAGGCCGGAGGCGGGCGAGGGGGGCCGCGATCCCGCGCGCTGCGAACATGGCCTCCTTCCCCGCGGGCCCCGCCGAGCCCCCCGGCCGGGGAGGGTGGCGCACCCCCGCCGCCGGAGGAGAGCAGAGGCAGGAGGAGGAGGACGAAGGCGCTGCCGAGGAGGCGCGCCAACTTCTGCCAACTTCGGCGCCCGCCCCATCGCCGCAGGCTCCTCCCGGCCGAGAGCCAGAGGACGGCGGCGGAGCAGGAGGAGGAGGATCGGGTTTGGCGACGGCTGCTGCGTCCTCTCCAAGCGCGGGGCTGGCCTCCGCCACGCCCGATCCTCCACGCTCGCCGCGCTTCTCGGCGGAGCAGGTCTCGTGCGGGTGCGAGGCGCTGCTGCAGGCGGGCGACCCCGGCCGGCTGGGCCGCTTCCTGGGCTCGCTGCCGCCCGACGCCGAGGCGCCGTGCCTGGAGGCGCAGGCGGGCGAGAGCCTGGCCAAGGCGCGTGCGCTGCTGGCCTTCCAGCGCGGCGACTTCGCCGAGCTCTACCGCCTGGTGCAGAGCCGGCGATGGGATGTGGGAGGGAGCTCGCTCGCCGCCCCGCGTGTGCCTATGTGGGGCACGTTACAGCCCCGTGACGTCAGCGCCACGCAGGCAGCCAGGCAGGCAGACGGCGAGAGCCCCGCGCTGGGCGGCCTCTCCTCGCCGCCGCCGCCCCGCCTCCCGCCGCCCGACTCGCCCGCCTCCCTCCCACGGCACACCAGGCAACATCTCGCGGCACACTAGTGTGCCGCGGAACACCGGTTGGGAAACACTGGTTTAGACCACAGCGCCACCCATTTCCTAGCATCACCCACTAGCTGGGTTTGCTAGGCGTGGCAACCCAGGCAAAGATGCTAGGAGGGGCCTGAAGTGTTGTACTAGAACAAATAACCATTCTAGGAGAAATCATTCAATCAGAAGCAAGTTTAAACTGAAAGCTTAAGTAAAGGTCTTAATTATTTCTGTAGAATTTTTGACTGAAACCTTATCAGAGTAACCATTAAGCTTTAACCGTCATTGACTGTATTTTACAAAAATTCCAGTTTCATTTACAATGTGTCTCATTCTTCGTGCTCCAATTGAGGGGAAAATTTTCACAGGTTTCCCCCCCAGACAACCTCTCAGGTGTTACTGACAGGAAGTGTCTACAATGTAAAACACCCCCCAACCCAGCTCTCATCTTTATTGAGAGAGGTTGCCACAGTAAGGAATTGCTGTGGTCAGTCTAGCAACATCTGGAGGACTACAGGTTCCCTCATTCCTGAGATCAAGGCCAGCCCACCCATGAGACAGGGTGAAGCAGCTGCCTCAGGTGGCATAAGTCCCTGAGGTGGTGCCCCCATGGGCACCCTGCCCCACCTCCTCTACCACTGGTATCAATTTCCAGCAAGATCTCACAAGATGTCGCCACCACTTCACGCCACCCCAACCACACAACCTATGTAAGGGATGGTTGGGCAGGAGTGGCAGGATAGGGCGGCTCTTCCAATATTATTATTATTATTATTATTATTATTATTATTATTATTATTATTATTAATTTTGCCTCTAGCAGTAAAACAGGATGCACCACCCCTGCCTGAAATTAAGTGGTGGCTTGTCCTCCCCACCACATGTTAACATTCCAAACTGTACCTATCTGCCCAGCTCAGATGCTGCAGATGTATGGTTGTGAACATGCCCAAGTGTTCAAAGGGGGTAACTTAAGGAAATTCATATTCATCTAAGGAAGCTATTCATTATAAGTAGATAAAAGCATTTTCGCTTATAATGATTGTTCTTCAGGTCTCTTGATTCTGATGCTAACAATTCATAGAAATCAATATGTACATAGACACTTAGACTTTGTGGCATGGTCGATGCCTCTATTATTTATGAGGATATTCCTGATTTTCTGCTCATTTCTTTGAAGTGCCACCTGGAAATGTTGCAACTTCCCACCTTGGCTGGCAACAGATCCTGTCTCTAAGGCCTCTGGAGAGAGATTTCTACCTGCTGAAACGTGTCCTCCAATTTCTCTAAAGCTTTGTTATCCTGTAAATGAGACGTCCAATTTTTTAATTTAAAAAAATGCCTCGTTGTTAGGGGTACTTTAGAATTTATTTAGCATTTCAGTGTGTTTCAGGGTTTTAAGCTTACCATTGTATTGCAAGGTTGCTGAGGGTTTTCCTTCCAGTAAACATTTCTCTAGAACTCTATAGCCTTCCCAGCTGTCTGTGCCCCATGGATGGAGTTGCATGATGTCTTCTGGGCTTTGAAACAAATACAGGAACCAAGGAAGGCTGCAAAGTGCAGACCACTGGTGAGATTATTTTGTAGAAGGAAAGGTGTTCACAAACACCCTCAGCCAATGAAAAGTGCAACAAAAACCCTGCACACACACCCAAGAGAATTTCCCCCAAAATTTGACCCCTTTGATAATTTTCATATATAATTTGTTTTCTCATTAACTAATGAAGGATGGTCAAAGAAAATGCAGAATAAATTTCTAGCCTAGCCCTAATAAAAAGTTTCACTGAGCTAATAGACTTTCATAAGGTCTCTTATTTGCTCTCTGCTCTGGACAAACATGTAACCTATATGATAGCTGGAGGTGCTGAATAAAACCCCAAGGTAAGTCTGTGGGGATCGTCTTATTAATCCTATATTGCAAAATGCCATTTTTGTTCCTGCTTTGTTATTATTATGAAGTTTGCTTGTTTGTTTTAGTTATTTGAGCACAGTGACAGAAATTAATCATTTCAGTTAGGGTACATAATGCCATTCCCTGAGCTTTGTGTGATATGAGCATTGTCTTGCAATGTGCTTGTAAGCAAAGAAATAGAATTGAACTGGACTAATGCACCAAGAGAAGTATAGATGTACTAGATTAGGCATCCCCAAACTCTGCCCTCCAGATGTTTTGGGACTACAATCCCCATCATCCCTGACCACTGGTCCTGTTTGGGGATGCCTGTACTAGATAGATGAAGGTAACTAAAATCTGTAAGAATTATAACTTTGGAAAATCTTTAAATAAAAAATTAAAAAAGAAGTAAACTAATGCACCATTGTCAGAAGTAGCTAATATAATCTAATCAATGGAAACTCTGTCCACCCAGACAGAGTTTCTGATCAATGGAATCTCTGTCCACCCAGAGCTACATAAAATGTCTCAAAATGGCTTACAATTGTAAAAACCTATGGAATAAAAAAAACTGAAAACAATATCACAGAGATAAAGCATCATTGACTATTGGTGACAAATCCTGCCCCACCCCACTGAAAGATGAACACCAAATGTAAATCATACCAACACTGAATTTGAAAACATTTCTCTGAAATTTTGAATATATATTTTCTTTAACCCTTCAAACTTTTCTAAAGCGTTGGTGTAACACGGCATGGTGGTAGTGGTTTTGCAGCAACCCATCATAAGTCATGTTGTGGGCCCAGACAACCATCTGAAGACTAGTGGAAGCCAACAGAAAACCATGATCCCATTTCATGTGCTTCCAAGTATAAATACTACCTATGGGTATTCTCCCATAGTGAATGCTATCATGGAAAATGGAAAATGTTATGTGGAATGTGACTGTTAAAGGTAAAGGTAAAGGTACCCCTGCCCGTACGGGCCAGTCTTGACAGACTCTAGGGTTGTGCGCCCATCTCACTTAAGAGGCCGGGGGCCAGCGCTGTCCGGAGACACTTCCGGGTCACGTGGCCAGCGTGACAAAGCTGCATCTGGCGAGCCAGTGCAGCACACGGAAACGCCGTTTACCTTCCCGCCAGTAAGCGGTCCCTATTTATCTACTTGCACCCGGGGGTGCTTTCAAACTGCTAGGTTGGCAGGCGCTGGGACCGAGCAACGGGAGCGCACCCCGCTGCGGGGATTCGAACCGCCGACCTTTCGATCGGCAAGCCCTAGGCGCTGAGGCTTTTACCCACAGCGCCACCCGCGTCCCAATGTGACTGTTAATAACCCTTTAAAGTGACCACATGTTAAACCTCAAGGGTTTAAGGGTAATTTAACAGTTATTCCTGTTACATCATCTTTTGTAAAAGGTTACAGCAGTCCCGCCACAGCTGGGAAATTAGACACCTCATAGTGATTGTGGTTAAAATAAACCATTTGAAATTGGCCCCAGGATAAAATGTTGACATATAACCTGGACATTTGTGATTCTGGTTTTCTAACATGCTTACTTGGTGAGCATATTACCCCCAATACATTAGTGGCCAAACTTGTGAAAACCTTTTGGGAAAAGTGTATTTCAGAGGTTTGATGGCTCATAACACCTGACTGGCTCTCTAAACACTCATGCTCATTGGCTACATTCAAATGAAGGAAAGCTACTGAATATCAACCTAAGCAATTTGTGCTTCCTTTTTCTGGTTATTTGGCTATAACTTTTTACAGAATACAGATAATTGAACAAACCTTGTTGCATTACATTCTTCATTGAATTATCATTCCATTGATATATAATTTTATGGTATTACTCCAAAAATAAGTTGCGTTATGAGCCATCAAACCTCAGAAATACACTTTCCCCAAAAGGTTTCCACAGTTTTGGCCACTAGTGTATAGTATATATGTGTAATTTAGCAATGAAACAACTTGCGTATGCTTTCAAAATTGTTGTCTTGTGTACTACTTTGTATTCACATGCATAAATAATGTATAAGGACATCTTTATTGGGCAACATAGTACTAGGTTTTGTATTTTTGTAAAAAGTTCCGATGCAGTCTAGTGAAATCCAGCATTAAGTATGTGCAGACCTGCTGAAGTGCATCCCACCTTTAAGCTGAAGAGTTAGAACTCTTCATGGTGAGCCTCACAACATCAGGTCAAGCTTTCAAAGGCAAACCCCTACTCTTCAGAAAGTTTCTCTGGTGTCTTCTAATGTTCAGAGTCAAACACACCACTCTTTTTAAGGTCTCATGCTATCAAAATGGGCTGCACGCAGTAATGCGCACTAGAAATCCGTTTATCTACCTCAAAACATTGAGCTATACCTGCTGGGATTTCAACCTTTGTTTCCAGGGAGCCAAGCTTTTTCAAAGCTGATACTTGGCTCACTAAACTTATCCCCTCTGGCTTAGTTCATTATACAGTGGAACCAGTTGTACTGAACCCTAACCTCTGATGACCCTTTTCTAGTGATGAAGTACAGTAAAGAATTCCTTCAATACAGGTGCAATTCATATAATAACTGGTTTTTTATTTTTTTTAAAAAAATCATATATTTTAACTATAATGGCATGTACAAGTAGCCCTTTTTTCTTTCAGTTTATTTTCTGTTTTAATGACCATTTATGGAGATGCAGTGCTTAACACACTTTTGATTCTATGGGTCTGCTAAAAGCTCTCATGCTTGATAGAGATACATTGAAATCAACGGACTTGTTAGTCATCATGACTAACTTTAGTATATAGGATCAGAATATGTCTTAGTTGAATGCAACTGATGCCCTTTTAGCTCTGCAAACAAGCCCCAAATCGAAAATTATATTCTGGAATAAAACTTCTTTAGCAACCAGGGCCTGTGCCCAAACACCTCACCCACAGACTGTTAACAATTGCTCCATTCTCCCATTTCTGAGAGAGCAGGGTATGCAGGCAAGTTTGCGTTTTCGGAGATGGGGTAATGGATGTTGTTTCTAAAGCCATTAATCATTACATACAAAGGCTGAGTGATTCATTAAAGGCTTGGATACCCAGGAGGCTGCATAGAAAATAGAGTTTCAAGCAAGTAAACATTTATATTTCAAGTGTCAGACCTGAAGTACAATCCACCACTTTGCCTCAAGTTAATTAAAGGAAATAACACCTTGCTTCATCATTAAGAAAAGGAAAGAATGGAAAAGGAAAGACAAATTGCGTGATTTGAGACTCCACATATTTGTCCTGTATGAGGAACAGGTTGGTTTACCTTTTAAAAAATATGGATCCTTAGAAAATTGATCTTCACAGTATATGATGCCAACATTTAAAAGAGGCAATACCTCAGCATTTGTACTGCTAACCATTACTGGCTCAACTGAAATGGTCAGATAAGATACATTATAGTTCACCCCTTTGTCTCCTCCTGCCTCCAAGCCAGCCCAAATGATACTGTATTCTTATAAACTGGGTGGGGGGCAAGGCTCCACTAAACTCCTGGGGGCCAGAACCTCCTCATAATTCCTAGATTTAGTAAATTTTAGAATTTAACCAATACTTGGAGTGTTAAGAGAAGGTACCAGACATTGAATTTAGCAGTGATAAAATACAGGCTAAACTAGTTTTTTCTGATCAGGAGTTTGCCTGGCAAAAGAGCCCTCATGTAGAACAAAAGAAAGATAATGGGTGATTAACAGGGCAGTTACCCTCTGATGGATGAAGAGGGATGAGGCCCCGTCCTCCAGCTGTGTGTTGGTGGGCAGAGACCAAAAGGGTTTAGGAATTCAGTTTGCCTGACATGGGTGGGGAAGAAAAATCCTGTTCAATGTGTTAAGTGGTGAAGAGGAAGAAGTGGGGTGAAGAGTACCAGGTGGGTTGACAAGGACAGGCTGTAACAAAGAGAAGAGAGCATGGCTCATTTCTGTGTTTGGGGTCCAAATACTGCTATGTCTATGGGAGAAGCAAGAGACCCTCTTGAAGTGTAATGCTGGGGACACCATCTAGGCTCAGGTTGTATATATGTGTAAATAAACCATATATCATAAAGACACCACAGTCTCTGCTGTGCCTGATTTCCATAAGTAAGTCAGTCAGTCAGTCAGTCAGTCAGTCAGTCAGTAAGTAATTTTTTATTTATACCCCACCCTCCCCAGCCAAGACCAGGCTCAGGGCAGCTAACATCAAATATAAAATACATATCAAATAGCAAAAGGAAGCATGAATCCTGGGTAAGCGCCTGGGACCCCTAGAATCTTGTGCACTGCTCAGCAGAGATTGGGTGGCATGTAACAGTATTATGCCACGGATTGTTCTGATGCCTCCTTAAGCTGTCCCAATACATCGGAGTTCCTTCCTTCCTGCTTGTTTTCTCACTTATTTTCCCTGGCTTTTTAAAGTGTTTTTACCTTCTTTCTATTTAGTTTCGTAGACTGGGAAAGGAGCAAAGTGGTCATGATTTTCTCTCCAGGAGCACACACAATTGTTGGTTTGCACCAAGCCATGGTTGGGCTTAGTCATTCATTCATTTAGCCTTTATTGGTACTGTATAGTATGGTTGGACTTAGCCGTGTGTGCAAATGAGATCAGGGTGAACTGTGACATGGCTGTAGCCATGAAGCAGATCGGGGGAAAGATAACCTTGAGGTTATCATGAGGTACCCCATTATATCGGAAGGTGCTGGTCTTTGCAAAGGTGGGTCTGAGGGAACTGTTGCAATAGTGGTTTTGACATCTTGTATTCTGGTGTGTTTTTCAGTCTGGTTTGAATATCTTTTCACTTGACTTAAGGCAAATTGAACTAAGCTTGATTTTAAATTAAGATAAAAATAGCTCTTGATTAACAATGATCAAACTCAGTGGGAGTAAGATCAGGTCTTCAGATAAATTGACACAAGACTGCAAAGAGAGAAGTCTCGGTGTGTTATAAATAACCACTTCAAATGGCAGTCTAGATATGACATGTGAGTTTTGTTCAACATTGCAGACTACCACAGAAGCATCACATAAAGTGAAAAGTGTAGCCAAACTTCATAACACTGTTTCATCATTTGCTTCCAATGTATTTGCACGATGAAGAAAAAGTCGTAGCAAGTGGATTTTTATTTCCAGATTATGGAGAGTATACAGAGGAATGGTAGGCTTAAACACATAGCCAAAGGCTTTCAATGAGTGCCCCCTCCTTACAGTTAAATACAAGCTTATAGGCAATCAGCCTACAGCTTCCATTTCAGGCATTTGGACACATTAAATAAAACCACCCTGTATGATGTGAAGCCAGTTGGCCCAGACTACTGTATGCAGTATTTGAAGCCTGATCTACACATTCTGTATAATGGGGTGAACAAGAGACCAAAAGCAGCAGAAAGCATTGTCACTTTTGCAAACTGTGAGGTATGGATCACTTGCAAGTATTTAATAGCTGGCATAGCAGTAATAAACCAGGCGTGGAACTTTTCCCCTAATATGCTAAATTTATATTGCTGAGTTTTGTTTTGTTTTTACTACAACATTTAAGAAAGCATACTTACCTGCAGATTCTTCCACCTCATTTTGCCATGTGTTTAGACCAAACCTGAACCATTTTGTATCAAAGGAAATGCAGCTCACTCAGATTATTTCCATAATAACCAGAGACAACCAGACCAAGCCAGTGTGCCCTCCAGATAACCGGGAAATAATCCCAGTTCAGTCGAAGTCCCACTCTCAACATTTTAGTGGGGTGACACATGGGAAGATGCCTGTGTTTGTATGCTTCTCCCTGACTTAGGTTGATGGGGCATGGATTATGCAGGGTACATTGCTGGAGGAATCAAAAAATCCTTGGTCTACTTATCAGATGTTAGTTCTATGCACAAAACAACCACCATATATACTTATACATGTATACACCATACACACACACACACACACACCCCTCTCAAACCACAGCTTTCCAAACTTTTCATGTTGGTGACAAGCTTTTTTAGACATGCATCATTTCACAACACAGTAATTCAGTTTTACTAGCAAACTGGACGTTAAACTAACCCCTTTCCAGCCCCGGGAGGAGTATAGGCGGCATTTGCACGACATACCTACACACCGCAGCTGACAAACTAATGTGTCGCGACTGGCCTCAAACTTCTATTTTCCTTTTAATTCATTATTTTTTAAATCAATAAACCAAGGTTTATGTTGGTCCTAAATAATTTGTATTACATATCATTTGAGATTGATGCATCAGCATGTCAGACTGGTGGAGGCAGTTGATGAAACTTAAGGAATCTGGTGGGATCACCAAAGGCGGTGGGGGCGGAAGCTTTCAGAGTAGTTGCCACAAATGAGTGGGTCCTACTGGGCCAGCTGTCTTGGAAACTGAGAGAAGAATGCTGTCGGAAAACATTGAACTGACAAAGCAAATGATTTATAATCTCTCAGTCCCATAAAATGACTGTCGTTATTCTTCAGAGCTAAGAACCTGGAGCTGGCTGCAATGGGCCACTGGGCTAAAATGTACTACAGATTTATTTCCATAATCACAGGCAGCAAAGCCCTTCAACAGAGAACAACAATTTGGCTCTGAAAGGTAGGAGGACACCTTTAAAATAGGTAGGATTTAACACTTGGTTGCTTTTCCTTTTGCTTTGGAAATTGCTTTGGAAAATAAATGGTTGGATCTGTACACTGAGAAAAACACTGGCCATGATCACCCAGTATCATTTATACAATGTTGCATCTGACTTGCATAAACTAAAAAGCACTTTACTGTTATGCAAGTGCACACACCAATGGACATGTATGAATGGCTAACATTCATCATAACTCATGTTAATTATATAGTAAGTTTTGGGTTTTAAAGCACAACGCCTATATTACAAGTTGGAGAAGTTGCTTTCCCTGTACATCACTTCTGATCTGCAAGTGCCTCTCCAAGACATTTTTTTGTTAAAAAAAGAGAGTCAATACTGTGCTCTAAAACAAGATGTTCAAGACTGGGTAGGTATGAGCATCCAGGGGGAGGGGGCATTTTCATGGGAGAATCCTAGTGATGATTGTTCCCTGTGACTTCATTTCAGCAAGCTCCGAGTTTGGAGCCATATATTTGCCATCATACAGTCCAGCTTGGAACCACTTCCAAGCACATGAGCATAGGAAGTATTCTTAGCATGCCACCCAGCTGCAGCAATGCTATCCACTGTCTGGGCAGCTGCTTGCACTTTTTGAAATGAGCTTGTGTTCACAGAACATTCAAAGGATAATAGACGTGATTATGACAGAAATTCAGATAAAGTAGATATATGAAAAGTAATACCTTACCTTTTCCTGCCGTCGTAATGCACACTTTGAAAGTTCATTTTTATTATCTATTATTAAACAGCTCAGCTTACAGTGTGCCAGCTTCAGAACAAACACAAAGGAAGACATGACCTCTGCTTCAACATAGTTGCAAGCTCTGGAAAGAAAGAATTGGCAGAGAGACAGACAGAGAGAGAGAGAGAGAGAGAGACTGGTGCCATGTATATCAATAAAATTCAGAAGAACCAGAAGTTTCTTTCCCCGTGATACAACTTTTCATAGATTGTGTAAACTTTTTCTTTCTTAAACAAAAGCATTAAAAGGCACTATTTCATATTGTCAGTGGACGCCAGCAATAATAACCGACTCTGTTCTTTTTGTGCTGAAACCTCAAACAAAACAGCTGACAGATTTCCGTTGACTTTCAGGAGTAAGCTGCCTCCAAATAAACATTGCTTTCTTGACTACAAATTAGGTTCCCGTAGATGCGCACACAGGCCAACTTTCAGCATTAAAAAAGAAGATGAAAAAAGAAGCTCCTATAAGCAGTTTTTCAGGGCATAGCGCTTAGTTCCTCCTCAACCCATCCCCTCATTTAGCTTCCCATATTCTGAGAGTGTTCTGAGGTGAGATTGAAAAGATGTATTACTAAATAACATTAGTTGGGGTTTAGGAAAGAATGGGGAGGCCATTTAGACTAATAACTCTGAACAATATACCATGGGTAGAGAACCTTTTCGGCTCCAGATAAAGATCTGGCCTCACCCTGCAGGCCAGCTTTGATGGGCAGGTCATTATGTCATCATTGTGACACCACAGGATTGACAGGCAGGTTGTCCCACCCCCTCTTTCTGATTTTTTTGTTTCGTTTTACCTTTCTGTTTGCCTGCTGGTACCATGTAATATTTGCAACTGCCAAATGACGCCACAGGAGACTGTCGAATAAAACAACCAAACATTGTGCAAACTCTTACTACAACAAGTGATCTCAACATGGCGGCTGCCCTGGTTTTCCATTCTCAGCTGGTTTTACCAAAATTGCTTCTATCCAGGCAATCTGTCACCTGGCAATCCTTAAGCATAGTTCAAGGAGGTGTATCCTGCTAGCTTTTCCTAATCATGTAGCTTGGTTCTAAATCAAGTAGTTTAACCTGATGGGAATACATGGGCAAAAGACCTTGCCTCAGGGCAGCAGGGGTGGAGAACCTCAGGCTCAGCCTTTCAGCCCTATCGATTGGTCCCTTGGAACTCTCCCCAGGCAACACCTCTTATTGGCCCTGCTTTGTACCCTTTGTCTATATGAAGAACATATAGAGGGGTGTGTGCAAAAGTAAAAATTGCCTACAGTGCAAAAGTAAAATTTGCATTTGTAGTCCCACCTGCTTTTGCTTCTGGCCCCACCCACCTCTGGCATGTGGCCGTGGGAAGATTTTTCTGAGGTAATGGGGCTTTTCAGCTGGAAAGGGTTCCCTACCCCTGTATTTTGGCAAAGATTTAGATTCCCTCCAATCTATATGATTAAGTCACACAGTTGTCATTCTAGATGACTGATCCACTAGCCCCATGATTAATCTGAATATTTGTTTTCAACAAAAGAATCACATCTCTACCTCAGATTTCAAAAAATTAAAAAAAGCTTTTTTTTACTCACAAATTCCTGTCTCTCAAGGCACCATGTAATATTTGACAACAGCAAATTCTCATAAACAAATAGGCCTGGACATACTATCAGCTATCCAATGCCATAAAACAAAATCATGCTAAATTGATCCCACAAGGATACGAGGGCAGTATCACAAAGATACACAGGGGAAGAAAAATGGGAAGATGCAAAAAAGCCGTACATCATCACAACCTCAGCTGAAATCCAGAGGTTGCGATGGAGGCCAATCTTTTGGCAGCTACTTTATACCATCCATATAATCAGGCCATTCTACAGCCACTTTGTGAGAAGCAAAACATCTATTACAGACAAATAATGCTTTTGGTTCTATTAGCAGATATAACAGTACAAATAAAACCAAGTCGCATCCTATTAGGGAGAGGAAGCTTTTTTTAATCATTTCCTCATGAGCTGAAAGGTTGTTTATTGCTTTCTTGCAAGTGCACATCTAAACACATCAGCTGAGGTTTCAGTCAAAGCATTTTATTTAGTTTATTTTGGGGTGGGGGTAACAAAGGGCTAGATCAGATCCTACTTCTCCCCTCACTGGCTCTAACTCATGGATGGGAGCAAGTGTGTACAAGAGCACACCATCCAACATTTCTCTGATGAAAATAGGGACGTCCAATTCCATAATGATAATTTTACTATTTATACCCCACACATCTTACTGGGTTGATCCAGCCACTCTGGGCAGCTTCCAACATATATAAAAACATAATTAAACATGAAACATTAAAAAAAACTTCCTGATACAGGATTGCCTTTAGATGGCTCGGGGTTTGGATAACTCCATACCCTCCAATATTTCTCCAATGAAAATAGGGCCATACTAAGGAAAAGTGGGATATTCCAGGATCAAATCAGAAACCAGGACAGCTTCTTGAAATCAGGAACGTCGCTGGAAAATAGGGACACTTGGAAGGTCTGCAAGAGCAGCAGTTAGCTCAGTTGGTTAGAACGTGGTGCTGATTACGCCAAGGTCATGGGTTTGATCTCCATATGGGTCATATGCTGTCTGTGGACAAACGCCGGCTCCCTCAGCCTGAAAGCGAGATGAGCGCCGCAACCCCATAGTCGCCTTTGACTGGACTTAACCGTCCAGGGGTCTATTACATTGCATTGTTTGTTGTGGGGGAGGAAGGGAAAGCAGAATGTTAGCCGCTTTGAGATTCCTGAAAGGGAGTGAAAGGCGGGATATCAAATCCAAACTCTTCTTCTTCTTCTCCCTTCCCCTCAGGCCGTCTCAGTTGCTTTTCTATTTCAATTAGGCAACTAAGCACACCATTTTTACCTATGTGTGTTCCATTGTACAGGTGTAGGTGGTGTTCCTGCTTGTACATTGGTGGTACCCAATTCCCTGCTCCTACCCACCTGATGGGTCCAGAGCCACAAAGCTAAATCAAGATGCCTACAGAGATGGCATACCTGCCTTTGAACTCCAAAGTAATATATATATAACAGCAACGCATATAAGTACTGTATGATATTGGTTGAATGCCATAATTTGTAACATCATACACACAGTTAAGTTAGCATATTCCAAAATACAGCTGACCACCTGATATTATTTTAGGAGCCTATCTAGAATTAACATTAGTTTATATACGGTACCTTTTATTCTGGTACCTTGCAGAAATATTACCAATTCACAACATGCCTTGATACAAAAAACAAAAACAAAAAAAGACAACAACAACCCAAAAGCTATATAAAACACAAGCTCCTTCCTAAAATGGAAACCCATTTAGA
The DNA here is from genome assembly GCF_964188315.1 of Podarcis muralis. Classification (NCBI taxonomy): domain Eukaryota; kingdom Metazoa; phylum Chordata; class Lepidosauria; order Squamata; family Lacertidae; genus Podarcis; species Podarcis muralis. The sequence continues at coordinate 42,412,733 of NC_135664.1, forward strand.
CACTGATATAATAAATACAGTTTTAGATGGACATCTCAAAATTATTCATTGAATAAGCTTGCTCTCTATCTCAGTGCCGGTATCTAGAAATTGTTCAGCATCTAAAACATTTCTGCATAGTAATGACAGGTTCTTGAATTCCAAGAGAAAGGCTAATGAATTTATTTTTTTCAATCATATCCAATACAGCCTCACTAGTCCGTTGTTACATTTCAGCTTGCTTTAGATGCTTTTCATGCTTTTGCCTTTTTAAAAAAATAAAAAAATTAAAGTGTTTGTTATTGTACATAAGGCAGATAAAATAAACAGAGGATGATCAGAATGTGGAAGCGTTGCTGTTGTCACCAGGAAACATCCTGGAGGAGAAACAGGCTATTGACATTCTCTCTCCTAAAGCAAGGAACAGTCCCAGGAGATACATGAGAAGCGAGCAATGACAACAGAGAGTGGGGAACAAATTGATGGAATCAGAGATGGCTACAGACCTGTAAATAACTTTTCACACTTTTGCAGTTAGATTTAGAATTGAATGGCTTGGTTTTGCAAATTGATAGAGAAATCCAAGTTTATTTAATATATGTTTTTCTACTGGAAGGGGACAACTCGAATCTTGGATTTGTCATCCTTTTCTGGCTGCCAATCCCAACCTCATTTCTCTCTTTTCTCCACAATTTGTCCTACCAAGGATTGATGCCTGTCAACTCTCAGCAAAGCAGCATACCCTCCCCTATTCACACACACACACACACACACACACACACACACACACACACACACATTCTGCAATGGCTTTTGTGGGGGGAGCGAGGGAGAACTGGCACCAAACATAAAAGGAAAAATAAGTCGGAATTTGGCTAAGGAAGTTATCATCTCTATTCCACCCACTTCACAGCCCAGATATATGTCACAATTTCTCACTGCCACTCACACTTTTTAAATACATACTTTATTTTTAACAAATACAGTTCAAACAAGCCAACATAATAATTGATAGGGTACATCAGCTTTATCAACAGTCATGTTCTTAGAGCATTAATGACTAGTTTCCTTTGTGGTTTCTATGTGACAGAAGGTGGAGAGTTCAAAGTAGATATTCCAATTCTTCCACAAGCACTTCCTTTTAACAGGTGGGGTAGTGCACTTTTTTGTTTTTATCCAGGTAGCTTTTGTTCCATACTTTTAAAGCCATTGCTTTTTAACTGGGGGAAGGGATTTATGTGGAAGTAAACAAAAACAAAAACCACCTGAAATCTTTCCACATGAAAAGGAAGTCCATCCAAGTATTTCACCTGTTTTCTTATTACAGTGGTACCTCTGGTTACAAACTTAATTCGTTCCGGAGGTCCATTCTTAAGCTGAAACCGTTCTTATCCTGAGGCGCACTTTCGCTAATGGGGCCTCCCACTGTGCGCGTGCCCCTGGCGCACAATTTCCATTCGCATCCTGGGGCAAATTTCACAACCAGGAGCAGCTACTTCTGTGTTAGCGGAGCTCGTAACCTGAAGCGTTCATAACCAGAAGCGTTCGTAACTAAAGTTACCACTGTATTTACTTTTGATGTGGGGTTTTTTTCCTGATAGGGCTATCTGGCATCATTTTTAATACCTCCATTTAATCTGTTTACTATCTCAACAATTCACGTTGTGTTGGCCAAGATGCTCCTTCAGTCTTTAATCATGCCCAACCACAGGGCTGGCCCACCCATGAGGCTGAGTCAGCCAAATGCCTTAGGTGGCATAATCTATAGGGGCAACAGATTCAGCCTCCAATGAATGCCTTGCCTGCTGCTGCTGCTGCTGCTGCTTCTGTAATTGCATCAACAGCTGCAGTACACACCTTGCAGGCCGGATCTGCCACCTCCTTGACAGCCTTCTCCAATTCCATCTCTACAGCAGCCTCTTGGTGGATCGGAGGCACTGCTGGTCTCCTCCCACCCCAATGGAGAGCATGGCAGAGGCTGCCCTCTTGGGTCTTCTAGATTCTGCAGCCTCCCAATGTAATTCAGAGCTGGTCTCTTCCTCCCTCCCCGCCCCCACGGCCTTTGATTTCCCCTTCAACTGTCAGGTGGATTTGATTCCCCCCTCAGGTGATGCACCACTTCTTCTCTGGCGGGGGTGGCACCGCTTTGTGTTCATCTCAGGTGCCAAAATGCATTGGATGGCCTTGCAACCATTTGCAGTGCAAGAATGAAGTACATGCTGCACAGATGCCACACTTGGGCAATGTGATATTCAGATGTTGGAGATCTAGGTATGTTAGCAGAAAGCTTTCAGGATGCCCACCTACCAAATACAGGGATTCACCTAGCTCAAGACTGCCAATGAAAGTGACTTTCTCTGTAATATGGGTAATAGGCTTGTGAACTATGTATTCCCACTTCAAATACTTAAGGAAATATGCAGTCCAAATCATGCAAAATTTACAAGCTTACAATGTTATAAACATGGTAAAATAATCTAGGAGTAATTGCTTACAGTACTAGCAGGCGAAAAGTGATGCCGTTCTGATTTGTGCATGAGTAAGGTAAAGGTAAAGGTACCCCTGCCCGTACGGGCCAGTCGTGTCCGACTCTGGGGTTGTGCGCCCATCTCGCTTAAGAGGCCGGGGGCCAGCGCTGTCCGAAGACACTTCCGGGTCATGTGGCCAGCGTGACAAGCTGCATCTGGCGAGCCAGAGCTGCACACGGAACGCCGTTTACCTTCCCGCTAGTAAGCGGTCCCTATTTATCTACTTGCACCCGGGGGGTGCTTTCGAACTGCTAGGTTGGCAGGCGCTGGGACCGAGCAACGGGAGCGCACCCCACCGTGGGGATTCAAACCGCCGACCTGATGATCGGCAAGTCCTAGGCGCTGAGGTTTTACCCACAGCGCCACCTGCATCCCTTGTGCACGAGTGGTGGTCTCTAAATCTCAGAAAATTTGACTCACTGTGGAATGTGGAACCTGCCACCCAAGAATTTTAGGGGCTCTTTGCCCACCGCAAACCCATAACAGTGCATTTGAACATGCTAAGCATGACTATGTTATCCTTAATGTGAATGGGTTAGGTTGAAGTGTAGGACAGGATTTTGAACTAGTCCCGTTCATATGAATAATTCAGCTTAATATCGTAATCATAAACAAACAATAGAAGCAAATATTTAGGAGGATATAATGTAATTCTTCTATTTGGTCATTTACTACTCGAGCCCTATTTCACACAGGGTTTGGTTTATCACTCCTTTTTCAAAGTTAACCTTTGCTCTTACTGATGACTATAAATGCAAAACCCTTCCAACCATTACATTATCACAGTAATCCCAGAAACAAAAGATGTATATTTAAAAATACCCTCTGAATGGAGAATCTGATGAGGCATTAAGTTGAACGCATTAACATTCACCTCTGTGCTTTTTTCAGTTATTCAATGCTAAAAAGTGGGTGTTTTTTTTTTTTTTTTACAGAAATGTTTCCATGCATTATCTTTGAGACCATGTGTCTGTCTCATTTTCAAAAGTAGGAATTGCTCTTTTCATTTCAGTTCTGTGTGGGTTTTCAGAAGGACAAAGGCCTGGTAAACAATGACAAATGATACATCCAGCTCACCGTGAGATGGGGCAAGGGGGAGGGAAGGCTATTTTGGAGATTCTTCATGCTAATCCTGCCCTTACCTGCAGGAAAGATAGATATGAAGGCAAAATTATGTGACTTTTATTCACTGTGACTCTCTCTAACACACTCCTGCAACCTCAGCCGTTGCTTTTCTTCTTGTATGTGGTTAATGCATAATTGTGCTTTTCAATTTCCCCCTTCCATTTTTCTACCTTGCAATGGAGGAGTAAATTTCAAGTACCAGGGCTTGTTATTAAGACATGAAGAGAAAATGTCTTAGATTAAAGATCGTGCAAACATTGAAGTATCATTATACTAAGCTCCATTTAGGGGGCAATGTAGCACATTCTATATTTCCGACTTGCTTCATTACTTAAAACTAAATAGCAATTATTAGTTATAATACTGCCATTTCGAGACCTGAGATTTCACAGCTAGCACTGGAATTTAGTATCATTTCAGTTAATTTTCTCCTTGACATTTTGCTCTATGCGTTTAATATTGATCAACAGAGACATATTGCAGTCCCTGCTTTCTACAGGCTATAACAAAGGAAGAAAGCAGGGAAATAGCACAGTGTGCCTAGCCCAACTGTGCTGTCCTTTATTGTCAAATGAGACCTATCTTAGAGACCACGGTTTCCCTGAAGGTTTATTTCAGTCAGTTTGCTTAAATCTCCACTAAAAGATACAATAGCGATTAAACTGTTTGGCCAAAAGTGTAGCCTCGGTTCCAAACACACTTATCTCTCAAAAGAGACGTAAAGTAAAATGTCATTATCTTCAATAGCTGCAATTTTAACATATGTTAGCCCAGCTGTGAATGAAAAGGCTAGTTTTCTCATCTGTCTATGAGTTTCCCTATCTCTGTGCTGGAAGCTAGATAAAAACTAATGCCATTTTTCATGTTGGGACTATCTGTCCATTCTGTGCTCACAATATATTTATTTCTTTGCATTGCGTTGCATTTGCTTACTATGTAACAAAGCCATAAATCCGGCACCAAATTCACACTGGAATGTACTGCAGGGTTCCCAAGATTCTTTTCTTTCCTCACCCAGAAAAATGAGGAGAAGGGAATCCAGTCCACTGCGGTCCAGCACCTCTAGTGCTAGTCTGAACACCAGAGTGCTGGTGAATTCATCTCATCACAAGTCCTTTAAAATCCCACAGCGCAAAAGAATGGTCATCTATGATAACCCTCCTTTACACGCTGGTTTAGCCCTTGCTATCACTGAGATTGCTTTTGAATTATGGTGCTGAAGGAGACTCTTGAGAGTCCCATGGACTGCAAGAATATCAAACCTATCCATTCTTAAGGAAATCAGCCCTGAGTGCTCACTGGAAGGACAGATCCTGAAGCTGAGGCTCCAATACTTTGGCCACCTCATGAGAAGAGAAGACTCCCTGGAAAAGACCCTGATGTTGGGAAAGATGGAGGGCACAAGGAGAAGGGGACGACAGAGGACGAGATGGTTGGATAGTGTTCTCGAAGCTACCAGCATGAGTTTGACCAAACTGCGGGAGGCAGTGGAAGACAGGAGTGTCTGGCATGCTCTGGTCCATGGGATCACGAAGAGTCGGACACGACTAAACGACTAAACAACAACAAAATCACTGAGATGCTAAACCTGTGTCTGGGTGGAACCACTTATCTGACTGTAGGTGACTCTGATGATGAAATGCTCTTGTGCACAAAATGACCAAATACCTGTACATGGAAAACTAGATGGCAAGGGTAAAGGTTCTCCCCAACATTCCAGTTTTCTGTTTACAGAAAACTAGGTTCAGGATATTTGAACATGGTCAAGTGCTGGTAACTGGCAGAGCAACGTACAAATAAACACCTGCATGTTATTGGCATTTATGAACAACTAACCTATTCTCAGTATAATAGAAAGCATTTACTTTGCATTGGCAATCAAATTCCATATGCTGCCACCGCTGCTATTCTCCATTAGCTACATTAGAATATAGACTGGATGTTTCATCTAGAACAGGAATGGGGAACCTTAGTGCTCCAGATCTTGCTGGACTTCAGCACCTCATCTTCCCTGACCAAGTTAGCGGGATTGCAAACAGAGGATTTCCTAGAAGCGAATAACACGGATATGAGTGCTAAACTTCTACTAGACTCCACTAGTTTTCCAGAAGCAGCTTTTTTACGTAGTGCAAAAAACATGGCAATTATCTGTATTGCTAGAAGGACCACAGAAGTAAAGAGAAACCTCACAGCTTTTATAGTAGTGGTGCTAAGGGTTGATTCTAGGTGGTATACTAGGCTAGAAAGTAAATAGAAACCAAGTTGGGTAGTATTACATTCTTGCTGGAGAGAACATAAACTTCAAAAAGTTAAATCCTGTATTCAGGTGGTAGAAAATCATCACATGAAAATGTGGAGGATTTATTTTGTCATTTTTACACACGTCAAGAAGCCAATGCATAACATACCCTTAGACAAGAAAAGTATCTTACACCAGGACAGCCCAGTGCCAAAAAATGGAAGGGGCCTTTACAAAATATGCACCACACACTGGTCCCGTAGTCATATGGAGAGTTGAGAGATTAGCTTGTGCTGGAACACCCAGTTCAGAGGGACCAAACAGATCAGAAACACACTATAAAAGCTTATCCAGCCTGCCAACCCATCCAACTATATGATGTGTCTTTGCCATTCGTAATTTATTTGGACCAGGACATTTTACAACATGCTAAAGGATCTAGGAATGATAAGTTTCTAAAAATATGCAAGGCAGCAAATCATTGTTGATAATTTCTAATCTACTCTTTTCTTTTGGTCTATATGCATAGCAAGACTCTCATTTTCACAGAACCCCAGAAACCTTTCTGGGGGAGTGGAAAAACATATAGGAATGTCTGAATCATCCTCCTCATTTATCATTATTGTTTTGCCACACCATTTCCCCTCCTTCCCTCTATCTTCCCTACCATGTACATCAATTTTTCTTAACATCTGAAAAAAGAAATAAATCCATTATGCACTAAAGGTAGTTATATTTGTGCTGTTCTACTTGGTAAACAGTGCTTGAATATCACCTGCTGGGCTCCATCCCAAGCCTCTTGCTTTTTATCTCTCTCCTTTTCCACTGCTATGTGCCCCTTAGTCATTTTGTGGAGTTTGAATTTCCAGGCATTGAAATCCATTTCTCTTCTTCACCCTGCAAAGAACCCCTGTTGCCATTTTCCTCCAAGAATGCATTGTTTTGCTGTTTAAAGGTTTCCCTTGCAGTGACTGCCTCTGCCTGGGAGTTTTGTTTGAAACTGACCCTGATCTTCAGTCACAACAACAGAACAACAGCGAGTGTTTTAAGGTCTGGAAACTGGGGAATACGAAAGATAACAACTTGAAACTTGAAAAGAATCATGAGGAAAATGCACATTTCAAGTCACATCTCCCTGCCAATGTGTCCCAGACTGGTGATTTGCTTCCTCTTGTTTGGTCACAATGACCTTTTCCTTCTGCGACCTGCATGAGAGTTGTGCCCATCATTGTGTCAGTTGCAATGTGTGCATCTGCCCACTGGAAAAGGAAGATAAGTCAGGGAAATATGCATTGTACCAAATGGATGACAATGACAAAGGTACACAGCGGACTTTCTTCCTGCCCAAGGCAGTAATCCTGGCTGAAAAGGTTGCCATTACTCTTGCTAATGCAATAACCCATCAAAGCCTATAATGCATTGGAGAAGCTATCCTAGCGCCCCTGCTTCCCTTTACCCTAATCAGTCTCTCCTACCCACACCGATAAAATTGCTGGCACTTCTGGAGGTAAAATACAGCAGTCTAATGAATAGTCAACCTTTAGCTAAACTCTACAGATCTGCAGTCTGGTCCTAAACAGAACCCAAGAGGACTCCTGGTACATCTGGTTAGGATTGGAGCTCTAATTTTAACATTTATCTGTTCGCCACCAAGTCAGCCATGGGACTATAGCATTGTATTTCATCATCTCATATACAAACGAAACAATATTAATTACATTTCACTGATAAGCTAGGAAGCCACGCACAGGGCACTTAGCAAACCAGTATCCATAGAAAGATAGCCTAGGGTCTGCATCCTCTTGGTCTATGACAAGTCATGCACAATTATAATACAGTGGTACCTCGGGTTAAGTACTTAATTCGTTCTGGAGGTCTGTTCTTAACCTGAAACTGTTCTTAACCTGAAGCACCACTTTAGCTAATGGGGCCTCCTGCTGCTGCCACGCCACCGGAGCACGATTTCTGTTCTCATCCTGAAGCAAAGTTATTAACCTGAGGTAATATTTCTGGGTTAGCAGAGTCTGTAACCTGAAGCGTATGTAACCTGAAGCGTATGTAACCTGAGGCGTATGTAACTCGAGGTACCACTGTATTTAGTGGAAGTCTGGATTTGAGCTCTTCTCTTACACCTTCCTTGCACCATGTACAAAAGATAACACGAGGTGTGGACACACTTCATCTGTGCACACTGGACAAGCTGATGCTTCAGTTGCACTTTCAGAAAGAAAAATCACTCCAGGGACTCAGCTATACAGCTGCAAATATAACATTTTAAGTGTGTTTTAAGTGCATTATACAAATGTGAGCATAATGGCAAATTCAATATATAAATTTTTAAAACTTTTTTAAAAACCATTTTCGCAGCGTTTCTTATATGTGTCTAGATTCCACCCAGGTCTGAAAAGGGAAATGAAGAAAGCATTTTCCATTAGAAAAAAAGACAAACGAAGGATGACAATTCCAGACTAAGCAGCTAGTGTAGAAACTACCAAAAGGATTAACTGATATATTTCAATTAATGAAATAAGCAGCTTTCCTCCTGTGCAAACCCCAAGGGAGAAGAGAGTCTGACTTGTACATCTGCAGGGAATGCAGCACAGACATGGAAAGAATTTCAAGAGTGATTCATTAGATGGTTCGATTCCAAGAAACAGAAGTTTCTTCAGGACTTGTTCATTTGGTTGTTTATTTCAGATAACACAATTACTATTAATAGATCTGCCATATTTCAGCACAGAAAGATCCATTCAGCATAAGAAATCTCCATGTTCCTAATGTGTGACGATTTAAAGCCCCAAGATCAAGAGTGTGACAGTTTGAGTTGTTGTGTGCAAGCCAGTAGTAACTCCTGTGATGGGGCTGACATTAAATAAGCAGCAGCTCCTGCTGAGCTGTAATCAAGGGAGAGGGGCTCTCGTGCCCTTATTGCCAGGCCTCACTTGGGAGCAGTGAGTAACTCAGCCAGCACCATGCATATGCTCAACTGTGAACAACGGGGTTCAGTGCAGCCCAGCCTATGTACCTGCATGGTGCCAGCGCCTGCCTCTGCTGATGTAAAATGAAACTCATTGGTTAACACCACCCAATGGTGGCTCAGGATATGCAAACCCTTTTGTATTAACAGAGTTTTAGGTTTAGCTGTCAGTCACGTTGAATCCTGGAATTGTAGAGCTGGAAGATACCACCAGGGTCATCCTGCCCAGCCTCCTGCAATGCAGGTTTCTTTCGTCCAACATGGGGCTCAAACCTTTGACCAGCACCACTGGTCTCCAGACAGCAGTACCACGTACCGAGATGTTGCCAGAGTAGTCTTCTTCTTCTTTGGCAATCATGCATAGCCGAGTAAGATTGTCTTCCACAAACACGGCTTTAACAGTGAGTCTGTAAGTGACTTTGGAGGCCAATTCTGGATCCACACATCTGTCCACAGTGGGGACATAGGTTTGCAGGTGGGAGTTGAT